>NW_022900945.1:38376853-38417865 GCF_012274545.1 Fukomys damarensis
TTAAATCCAGGGATTGAACTCAGGTCCTTGTGATTGCAAGGCAGGTGGCAGAACCACTTAGCTAAATCCCTGGGCCTCACTTGCATATAATTACTTGTACAAATGGATTGAAAATTCCTCAGAGGCAGGGGGTCTATATAAATAGTTCTTTGTGAAGAGCAAGATTGCACCACAATATCTTTGTTAAAGGAAAAAAACATTTCTCTGATATATAAGGTAAAAGAGAAGAACCAGGTCTAAATCTTCTTCATTGGATAAACAGCAATGGGTACAGTAATAGAAATATAAATATGCTTTATTGGAATGTTTGTTATTCATGAAATGCAGTGCTGCAGATGGATTGTACTTCATTATTTTCACCTTACAGCAACTACTTGAGGTAGACAGCTTTTCTCACGGTGGAAACTGAGGCTTACAAACTACATATAAACTGTCTAACTTTACTTCCTCCTCCAACCATATTGTACTAAGCTATTGATTCTCATTTTTAAAAGAGTACCAATACTCCTAGTACTTATATTTTACTTTGTGACATCTTTTCCCTTCCCATCCCCAGTTGCATATTTCTCTGTCTCCAAACTCTAAAGCAGTATGTGACACATTACATTTTTTGGGCTTTTGATAGTACATTTGGAGTATTTACAGTTTTCATCACTTTTGGTGATTATTATAAACTTACATTTAATTTTTTTCATTCTCTGTTTTTTTCATGTAACATATGCGTATTCTTAATGAACAGTAATTGGATGCAGAAATCCTATGTCCAGATTTAACAATTGCTCTGAATTTTTTTAATAAACTGTTACTTTATATAGTGATGTAAGCAACACAAACCTTTCAAGTATATCCTGCACTGTACTGTCTGATACAAATGAGGTGCCCTTGAACATCAGTAACCAAGATCAGTGAATTCCTCAAGTCTTGGATAAAGGTGACAGAGTATTGGTACCTTTATGAGATACTTAGTGAACCACCCTATTTTGCTAGGGCCTATGCAGTGACCAGAGTGACCTATAATGCTATTGTAGTATCATATGGTCTATAGTGTTAGTTAAAGGGAAATGAATCACTAATGTATGCATCAGGAGAAAAATGGAATTCCTAGATATTTTTAGATGAGTGTTGTTCTGCGATAAAATACATTATTCCCATTGGAACAAGAGATAGGAGTTTTTCTTTAATGCCTGGATTTATTTAAATGATATAGGCCCCTCCTATGCTTGAAGTGCGTTCATAGCATTCTCACAGTTGTCATCAGGAGGTGAATTTCTGGACCTCCATGATTCACGACTGTACCTTCCAAATATGAAAGTCATGTTCTCCTAGACTCTCGAGTGCTGCATCACACTCAAACTTCTAATCATGTGCTCTAAAGTCCTGAGAAGTCTTTCTCATTATTTTAAAACCCTATTATTTGTTTGAACTCCAAGTAAACATTGCTGTAACCACTGTACTTTGTAATTTGGGCTCCAGATGTAAAGAGTTTCTATAATATTCCATTTGTCCTATCTAATGAATCTGTATTATATAAAGATGATAACAGGAGAAATAGAGAACAGAGATACAAATTTTCATGGATTTTAATTTTAGATCAAGTTGCCATGGAATGTTTCATTTAAATGATAACACTAGGGAAAATATCTACAGGAAAGAGAAAATATATACCTTGAAATCTTAGGGGAAAGAAACTTCAAGACTGATAGAAAATTAAAGTACAAATGTTTGAGGCTGGCGCATATCTGATGGGTACCATGGAGAGCAAGGAGGATATTATGGTAAGAAATGGTGAAGGATTGTCAGAAAGACAATGGAAACTATAGAGTTTACAGCGTCACTGTTCAGTAATATTATTATGCAAACCACCTATATAAGTTTAATTTTTTTCCAGCAACTACTATTATGAAGGAAAACAAAAGAAAGAACTGGAAATGAACTATAATAACATATGCAAATTATCCTGATGCTATGAAAACTATTTTGACCTGTAATCAATAAAATAATCACTGGGCTATCTTACATTACTTTTGCTAAGCCTTTGGAATCTGGTGTGATGTTATACTTACAGAACATTTCAGTTTACAGGATGGCTTGAGAGTTCAGGAGCCAGAGGTGGTGTGGCTAGACTGTTGAAAAGAACAGACCAGAAGCTTGAAAGCTATTTTAAGATTCTGGATTTCACTTTAAGTAACATAAAAAGCTACTGGAGGATTTTTAGAATAAATTCTATATAACTTGGCTATCACGTAACAGAACACTGACTACTGTGTTGAGAAAACTGAAAAGCAGAAAGAGATCATTTAAAGAAATGTAACATCCCATGTGAGAAGATGACAGTAGCTGAGGTATCAGCTTTGCAAGCTGTAAGGAAGGATGATGTCTTAGATATTTGGGAAATAAAGTTGACCCAATTTGCCAGCAGATTATTTGTTAAATGTGAGAGAAAGAGAAAAGCCAGAAAACAAAACATTGGGCTCTTTCTCTCTATTTTTGCAAGAGTCTATGATAATTCTGGAGTTAACACTGGTTAGTAATCACTGGTCTAGAGTTGTTGATTGGTGTCAGCTCCTGTTTCTGTCTCCTGTAACTTGCATTGTTTTGTTTTTCGGACAAATTATGAGATGCGTATGTTATTTCTTCTGCAAAGTAAATTAGTAGGGTTTAGAGCTAGAGGTAAGGATCTCCTTGTACCTTATAAGGAAACAGGATCTATTATCAGAGGGAATTCTGCAATTAGAACTATAATTAAGAAACCATAAGTAACTGAAAGAATTTTCTTTGGACTCTATTTCAATGGTTTAGTTAAGGGGTTCCAAAGCCTTTAGCTAGGGAGATTTTAGGATTATGAGTATTTTGAGTTTTATGGACCTACACTAATTTTCATATGTCCACAGACTGAGGGAGACAGTGAGAAGATGCTTTCAATAGAATGTACAATTAAATTACAAAAATAATATGAAATTCTCCAAAATATTAAATATGAGATTAGAAAACTTTCCCTCAATTTAAAGATTAAGGGAATTCTAGTCAATAAATGACTGATTCACAAAGCTCTTCCCCACTTTCCCTACAAAATTAGTATGAACAAATATAATTTATTTTTTAGAATGCTATTTTGTCTCATACTATTAATATTTGTGTATTTAATATTTTTCCTCAATATTAAGATATTCTTTATTCATAAATAATATTACAAATGAAGAAGGTTAAAACACAAAAGAGTATTGTTTACAGACATGGTAGATAATACAGTCCTTCATATGAGTGCACTGATTACCAATATCTATAAAACTGATTTCAGTATTTGTCTTTAGGGTAGGAAAGACATTTATTTTTAAATGTACAACACAAAAAATAAAGTAAAGGAATGGAGAAATTAAAAATATTAAGAAGATCATCAAAGAGGAAAGTGGATGTGAAGGAATGAGCACACCAATTGAGAAAGCTAGATATTTAAAACATCTTCATCCTAGAACAGAAGAATATTGGGTGAGGAAAAAGAAATGGAGAAGAACAATATTTGAGGAAGCGAATGGTCTTACGAATTTCAGTGACATAATACTCAACATGTGCTATGAAGGCCACAGGTTGACAAAGTAGTTAAGGGACTTGAAATAATTGAAAGTATTTAAAACTGCTTTAGATGAAACTGTACAGGAATAGAGGAAATGCTGACCCATTTTTAAAATGACCATACAAAGTCAAACTACATATACTCCTTGTCTTTATCATGTTTCTTTATCATGTTTCAGTGGAGTCTTTATCACGTTTCAGTTTTGTAAGTATCACACTATAACTATGATTGGTTGTTATTTTATAAATAAATTACTGAAAATAATTGCTGAGTTAAAGACCTTAGAAAAAATTCAAAGTTTAGATCTTCAAAATAATTGTTTGTTTTTTCTTTGTTTTGTTTTGTAGTTGGTTTGCAGATAGTGAAGTGAAAGCAGTTGCTAAAGTGGAATATTAAAGCTGTTTAATAGTAGTTTTACTAACTGAGAGTTCAGGGATGGGCATGCATTTTTGAAGTCAACAAAAAAGACCTCAAAACAGATGAATATGTTTAAATACTATTTGCTTCAAGAAAATTCAGGTGTGTTTCTAGAAATGGGTATGTGAAAACAGAAAAATTGGGCAAAGACAGTAAAGCAAATAATTTACACAGAAATGGAGGAAAGGAACAAATAAATACCTTGAAGAACAAGGAAATAAATATTACCCAATATTTCTTGCATTCAAAATTTGGGTGTTAGCACATATACGCCTACTGGAAATGAGTAAGAAGGGGTGTCAGTTGGCTTCTTACATTTTAATAAGGATTAGAATGGGTGAAATTGTATTTAGGGAATTTCTGTTGTCATCAAATTAGATAATTTTCTAAACTATTTATTTGTAAGTTTCAAAAATGAGCTTTAATGAAATTTTTTACATTTCACATTCAACTCAGACAGAAAAGCAACATGCTGATAAACTCACTGACATTCAATCTGCTTATCATTGTTTCCCTGCAAACCCCAAATTGCATATAAACAGAAAAACTAATCAACTGAAGCAGAAACAGTATCAATTAGATTGGTGTCTGGGAATAGAAAAAAAAGAGCAAACAAAATTAATTCCAATCAGTTTGGCAATTAAAAAAATTGTTAAAAAAACATGTAATAACTTGAAATGACTATTCCATAAAGTAGTTGTGACTTGGCAAAGAATTTTTATGTAAACACTTAAAATCCTACTAACAGTATTCATATCTGTATTTGTTATCATTTTAAAGTTATGTCTAGAAGAGTTGAGACAATTTGAGACAGGAAATTGAGTTTTCAGTATACATCTATATCTTCACATGTTGAAGGCATGTCAAAACTTCAAAAAGTAGCAATAATACTAAAGCATATTGATCATCTCTAATGTACTTCACTTTCTTTGTTTAATCATATGGTGGTGATTCAAAGCATGATGGAGTTTACTGAGTTAAAAGACTCTCGGCTAAGAACTAGAGGGATTCCTTCAAATTGCCTTCAAAAGTGCCTTGGGAGAAAGAAAGTTTAGATACTGTCAGAGTACCAACACTTGATCATTTGGATAAAACTAGACAAGCAAAATTCAGCAAGAACTATCTGTCATCAGTGAAGGAATCTGACCACCACCATCCTAGGCTGTCAAGAGACCACTCTAAACCCCTCCCAACCTCCCCTGCTGTGCTTTTATATCTTCTAGGGATGTATAAGCATGGTTTAATAAGGCCAAGGAAGCAGGCTGTACCCCATAACTCCCATCATTATTCAATCCTGCTATTGGTAGCCTCCACTACTCCCTGTAATAAGCCATGTCCTTATTAAGTAGCCACAACTCCCTTTCATGGAACTCTTTTCCTCATAAACCTATAAAAGACCTCATAGACTATGCAAGAATAACCAGTCTGGTTGAGGTCCTCTCAGGTTTGTTTTGAAATAAACCTATCCTGTTGAACTCATACCTGCTTTTTTCCTTACCATTAGGTACTATGTATGGAGAAATAAAATCACAGATTCCAGGCAGAAAATGGCAGATAATAACCATGTCCCTTTTGGAAACCTGGCTATCAGCACTGGAAACAGGGCCAAAATGATGTGGAGAATTTCAAATGACAAGTCCTTTTTTGTATAATATAACATTTATGCCTATAGGATAAGTCCAGCTTCCTTGGCATGGCATTCAAAGCCTTGGCATAGCATTCAAGGCTTATCTCCATTGTTTCAGGTATTCTTAAAGTTCCTTCTTTTCCCCAAATGTTTCTTATTTTGTTTTATTTTTTATCTACATCTAAAAAGTATACATACTTATGTGATATCATGTGATATTGCAAAAAAGCCATAAAAGAATTTTGACCATCTCTTCTATTTTAGATGTACTTGTAACTCTCAGACACTAGGGAATTTTATGAGTTTCTTCTATTTTCAAGATAGTTGATCTAATGAAAGTTTCTATTCTGTATTGCTAAAATATAACTTTCAAGAAGTTAAAAGCATAATTTTCATACAAATACAAGAGGAGCACTGAGAAAAAGTTTTCTCTAACTCATTGGTGTATGAGGGAAGCAGTAAAATGTAAAGTTTTTTTGACAGGAAAACACAAAGAAAGATACAGATAGACATTTAGGAAGTTGTCACTTTAGAAGAAGCCTGCATTCACTTCTCTGGGAATTAGAACAAAAAAAAACTAGAGAAGAGCTGCTCATTGAGGTGAATGAATATGGGAGATCACAGAAGTTCAATGCTGGAAAGACATATTTGGAGAAAACTAGAGACTCTGAAGAGTGGAACAGGAAATGAGGGAGGGCCTTGGCACTGAGCATGAAACAGGACAACAGAAAGAGGGTATTGGAGAGAAAGCAGAAGCACTTCAGTGAGTAAAACTAGCAGAGAAATTGACATAATGCCATTTATGAGTCTGCAAAATGGGCTGGTTTTAGAGAAATTCTCTGTACTTCCCAACATGTGCTGCTGTAATGTGGAGAC
Source organism: Fukomys damarensis (assembly GCF_012274545.1). Lineage (NCBI taxonomy): Eukaryota > Metazoa > Chordata > Mammalia > Rodentia > Bathyergidae > Fukomys > Fukomys damarensis. The sequence continues at coordinate 38,383,345 of NW_022900945.1, forward strand.
ATATTGAGGCTATTTCTGAATTTATTGGTTTTATTTTGGTGGGTTAGGTAACACCCCTACATTTCCCTGCCCTTGGAAAATATAGTAAACATTACTACACAGTCTCAGCAGGCAACTAATTTTGGCCCGGGAGAAAGACACCATTGAAATAATTCTGTTGAAAATTCTTAAGGGTTGGGCAATTGTTTGGTAACATGGAAAGGAACAGAATGAATTTCCACTGTAAAACTAGTAGCTCAATAGCCAGCTGAAAAAGCTCTGTGGGTACAACAGCAAGGCTTGCAAGCACAGGAGCTGAGTCTCAGAATGCCAGAGTCATGGACTGTGGATCGTGTGGTGCCTGCCAATTCTGCCCCCATCCCACCATGAAGATCATTGCCTGGACCTCTAAATGGGCTTTACAAAGATCAGTGGAAACCTAGACACACTGCAGCACTGGGAATTACCCTACAATGAGAGTGCATTGATCAAATTATTCTAGAATATATTTCTGCTGTGGAACAGTGCATTTCATGATAGAAGGTAAAGGCAAATAAGGAGGCTGAAAGATATTCAAACCAACACTGGTCCTAAACCTTTTTCAAAGGATGCTTCACAGCAAGACAAAAGTAATAATTAGGGAGGGATTAAACCCAGGTCTTGCTCTCTCCGAAGGGTTCATGGATAAAGAACACACAGAAAGAAGAGTTGATTAGCATAGGTAGCAAATATCATGGTCTCTAGCATGATCCAATATTTCTGTGAGACAGAAGATTCACATATTATTAATTTTTTTTTGCGTTTTGAAGTTCCATGATGGCTTGGTAGAGGCAGAAATGTGAGAAGAAATACTGGAGAAGGTCTTCAGGAAATGCAGATACTCAAAAATGAGGCTGTGCCAAACAAAGCCATACACAGAAAATTAATCTGAAGGAGAAAAGCAGATCAAGTCCAGTATCAGGATGATTTAGAAAGGGAAAAAGGGATACCTCTGGACCACAGGATACCTTACAATCTTGGTCCTGTGAACATGCTCACTTGGGAATAGATCTAACATCATCAGGAAAGGTATGAATGCAGCAGTACTGGCCAGATCCTTGGGATAGGCTCCTATCTATTCACTTTCCAGACTGGGAAACAGAAGAAGATATTTACTAAATAGGGCAACAGAAAAATTGAAAGCCAGAGATTCACCCAAAAGAGAAAGACTGAGCCAGCATTGGTAGCTCTTAGATAAATAAAGAACAAGGGGGCAGCTCTGATGGGCAGTGGACAAAGCTGACCCCTGGGATTGTAATCTGCCAGCCCCATGGGAGGAAAGTAGTTTGCTCAGCACCAAAGGAAGAACTCCCTCATTTTTCTCCCAAATTCTATGTCTTCCTGCATGAGACCTGCTAACCACCTACTATTTGGCACCTAAAAAGGAAACCTCCCACTTGTACCCACCAGCCTAAGGCTGCTAAATATTGTGATCCCACTACACACAGAGATCACAAAAAGTGAAGTGATGCTCTGTGGAGTGTGGAAAGGGTCCATGTATGTGAAAAGGAGAACAAGAATTAACCAGTGTTTTAACATAACTAGTACTTAAGTAGTACTTTTCAAGGTTAAGTCAAGGTAACTCTAAAAAATATTGTGAATTCAAACACAAGCTTACCATAAGCATATTAACAGTTCTGATCTTTTCTCAACTTCTTTCAATATTCAATTATAATTGCTTCTCTCTGCATCCCTTCTCTTGTTCCCACAAATATACTTTTTAACCTGCTTTGCACCAGCCCTTCACATCAGTTATAAAAATAATATCAACAAAACTCAATCTTTTCTTTCATTTGTTGTTATATCTTTCTTTTTCTTTGACTCACTACCCAATAATCCAGCCTAAGTGGCAGTTGTAGTATCACAGATTCTCTGTGTCATTGAAAAATGGGTGATGTGGTGAAAGCAAGTTTTAATATACATGATTGATATGTCAGCTGTACAGATGCTGATATAACTGGGAAGTATTCTCTCCTTGCAGTACAATGACCAAATCTATTATAATTACGCTGACTAGGTTAGAGAATTGTATAAGTATCAAAATAGAACAAAAGTCAAGATTATTTCATTTGGAAGCAGACACTAACTAAAGAGATCTCCATACTAGCCTCAGAGTTTTTCTATTCTAACTGATCCTCAACCCTTAATGCTTAGCACACACATGCAAATAGAAACATGAAAAAAATAAGGCAACAAGATACCTCTAAAAATTCTTAACACTGCAAAAGCTAACCCCATGGGTGCTGAGGAGGAAGTGAAAAACAAATGAAATGTATGAAAAGATAAAAGAATAAACAAACAAACCAAACAACAAAAAACCATGATGAAAGTCACTAAACTCAAAGATAATGTAACCAAATTTATAAAGAACTTAATTGATGAAATAATTAGTGAACTCAAAGAAGAAACAAACTGAAGTTGCATTAACTAATTAGTATGATATAAGACATGAATGAGCATTTTAGAGAATAATTTTAGACCACAGAGAAGTCAAACAGAAATCTATGATATAAAATAATTACTGAAAGTATGGGCAGCAGAAATGATTAATGCCAAAGATTAGAACTAGAAGATAAAGTTGATGCAAGAGACCATATATACACAGCCATATTTTAGAAACAATTAGAGAGTACAAGCAGCTCCTAGATGACTCAAAGAAAACTAACCTAAGAATTACTGGAGTTAAAGAAAAGTTAGAAGACAACAAAAAATAATATAAAAAATATGTACCAAAATTTAAAAAGAAAGTATTTCTCATATAGAGGAAAGAATTCAACTTCCAAGCAAATGAGATTGGTAGAATACCAGGTAGAAACAATCAAAAAAAAGTTTTCCATGGTAAAACAGCATTAAAATTTCAGAAGTTCAACATACAGATAAAACTATTGAAAGCTGTTAGAACAAAGCAAACTAACTCATAATGGTAAATATGTTGCAATGTCAGAAGATTTCTCAACACAAACCTTAAAGGACATGAGAGCTTTGTGTTCTGTTTTTCAAGCCCTAAAAGAAAATAACTTTTAACCCAGATTATACTGTAAAACTACTTTTCAAAATTGATGGAAAAATAAAAATATTCCATGAAAAAGAGCACCTTAAGAAATTTCTAACCATCAAATCAGTCCCATCATAGACAGAGAAAATTAGACCAACATAACACCAAAGAGACTAAAGAAATTAATACATCAAAAAGGGGAAAATAAAAGAATCAAAACCTGAAAAATGATACAGTGAGAGGTATCAATGCTTTTCAGTAATAACTCTCACTGTAAATAGACTTAACTACTGAATCAAAACACATAGATTTACAAATTGGATAAAAGACAACACCCAATTGTATGTTGTATATAAGAGTCACATCTCATCATTAAAGAAAAATAAAGGGTGGAAAATGATCCTCTAAGCAACAGGAACCTGAGAACAAGTAAAAGTAGCTGTCCTATTTTTCAGACAAGTTGGACTTCAAGCCAAAACCAATGAGAAGATAAAAAGAAGGTCAACACATACTGGTAAAGGGAATAATTCAACAAAGAGATAACAATAATACATATATATGCACTAAATGCTGGTGCACAGAATAGTGTAAAGCAAATACTACTGGATATAAAAGATCAAATAAACATCACCACAATCATAATGGTAAAATTTACCATCACTAATAGACAGGTCAGCCAGACAAAGTCACAAAATAATGAGTTGAATAAAGAGATGTTTGAAGATATAGACTTAAAAGATAACTACAGTGTCCTGCCCCACAACAACAGAATACACTTATCTCAGCAACTCATAAAACTTTCTTCAAAATAGGCCATATCTGAGGCCAAAAAGCTTACTTAAATAAATACAAAAGAATTAATATAATTTTATGTATATTATCAGGTATTAGTGCAATGACACTAGATATCAATAGCAAAATAAATCACAAGTTCAGGATCATGATGGAAGTCATGTATGTTCAGCATAGGAAAGAAATGTAAACCATCAATTCCCACCAAAAGAAAGAAATGGAATCCATAAAGAGTCAATCTGATATCCAGGAGATTAAAAACTCTTTTGAAAGTATAAATAGGAGACTAATCCAATCTGAAGACAGAATATCAGGTCTGGAAGACAGAATGGCAGTCAACAACCATGAAAAGAGAGATCTTTTAAAAATAGTAAGGGACCATGAGAAATCAATCCAACAGCTCCTAGATAATGCAAAGAGGGATAATATAAGATAGACAGGAGTCAGCAAAAAAGCAGGAGAAAGCACAAATGACATAAAAAATCTATTCACAGAATTAATGATAGAAAACTTCCCAAACAGAGCAAAATAATTTGACATACAGATAACTGAGGCATACAGGACTCCAACCAGCAATGAAAAAAATTCTACAACTAGACATATAATAGTCAAGATCCCAGAAACCCAACAGAAGAACAAACTACTACAAACAGTTAGAGAAAAGAAGCAAATCACATGCAAAAGAAAGGGCATCAGAATCACAATAGACTTTTCAACACAAACCCTCAAGTCAACGACAGCCTGGAGTGAGGTATTTCAAGCCCTAAAGGAAAACAATCTCCAACCTAGGCTGATGTATCCTGCATAACTATCTTTCAAAATTGATGGGGGAAATAAGATACTTCCAGGACAAAGAACACCTGAGAAACTTTGTGAATACCAAACCAGCACTTCAGAAAATACTAAATAATATTCTAAAAAAGAGAATGATGATCACAACTCCATGATGTCCAACAGAGCAAATTCAGCAGCCAAGGCAATAAATTAAAGGGAGAGGTGGAAAAATTAAATGAGCCAACAACAGGAAAATAACATGACGATGATAAGTCAGTACGTATCAGTTACAACCATTAATGTTAATGGCCTTAATTCAGCAATCAAAAGAAATAGACTGGCAGAATGGATTAAGAAGCAAAATCCAGCAATATGCTGTATACAAGAAATGCACCTAGTTCAAAAAGAAACTCACAGACTGAAAGTAAAAGGATTAAAAACGGTTCTCCATGTGAAAAAACCTGAAAAAAAAAGCAGAGGTAGTTACCTTATTTGTGGACAAAGTGAATTTTAAGCCAAAACTAATTAAGGGAGACAAAAAGGTCACTGCATTCCTGTAAAGGGAACAATCAAAGAGGAAGAGATGACAATAATAAATATATATGCAACAAATATTATTGCCACCACCTATATAAAACAAATATTAGGGGACATGAAGAACCAAATAAGCATTAATACATTGTAGTGGGGGACCTCAATATCCCATTGTCACAAATAGACAGATGTTCTAGACTAAAAATCAACAATGAAATACTAGAACTTACCCAAGCTTTTGAACAAATGGATTTAACAGACTTCTACACAGTGTACATTCATTTTAAAAAATCTTTATTAGTTTGTTGTTACAATTTGGGTACACATTGAAGTTATATTTACCATTGGGATCTTGTACCTTTAGAGTGTACATTCTTTTTGGCTGCACATGTGTCACTCTGCAAAATAGGCCACATGCTAGCTCATAGAATGTGTTTAAGTAAATGCAAAGAAATTGAAGTCATCCCATATATATTATCAGACCATAATGCAAATAAACTGGAGATCAATAGCATAAGAAACTGTAAGAACTTCATAAACACATGGAAATTGAATAAAACTCTCCTGAACAACCAATGGGTCACAGCAAAAATTGAAGAAGAAATTAGACAGTTTTTACAATTTAATGAGAGTGCCAGTACAACATACAGGAATCTATGGGATACATTGAAAGCAGTTTTATGTGGGAAATTCATAGCAGTGAATGCCCACACTAGGAAAACAGAGTGAGCTCAAATAAAAAACACAATGGTGATTCTTAAACTCCTAGAAAAAGAAGAGCAAGAGAAACCCAAAGCTCATACAAAGGGGAAAATTATAAAAATCAGAGCAGAAATCAATGCATTGGATACAAAGAGAATAATACCAAAAAATCAACAAATTGAAGAGTTGGTTTTTCAAAAAAATAAAATTGATAAACACTTAGCCAAGCTTATCAAAAAAAAAAGGAAAGAAAAGTCTCAAATGCATACAATTGGGAATAAAAATGGTGAAGTCACAACAGATCCAGGAGAAAACCAGAGAATCATCAATACCTACTTTGAGAACCTGTACTCTAATAAAATGGAGAACACAAAAGAAATGGACAGATTTCTAGATACATATGAATTACCAAAGTTGAACACATAAGGTAAAAATTCTAAACACCCCAGTTACATTCAGTGAAATTGAAAATATTGTTTAAAATTACCAACAAGGAAAGGCCTAAGTCTGGATTGCTTCGCTGATGAATGCTACAACACATTTAAAGAAAACTTATTGCCGCTACTATTTAAACTTTCCAGTGAAATTGAAAGGGAAGCAATACTTTCAAATTCATTTCTAGAAGCTAGTGTTACTTTCATTCCAGAACCAGGGAAAGACCCAACCAAAAAAGAGAACTACAGCCCAATCTCCCCAATGAACACAGATGCAAAAATCCATAAGAAGATACTGTCAGACAGAATACAGAATACAGAATCAAGATCATACACACTAACCAATTCGGATTTACCCCAGGGATTCAAGGATGGTTCAATATATGTAAATCAATAAAAGTAATACCCTATATTAACAAAGTCAAGAACAAAAACCATATGATCCTCTCAATAGATGCGGAAAAAATTCAACAACCATTACTGATGAAAACCCTGCAGAAAATTGGAGTAGATAGTCTTTATCTTAACTTGAAGGCTACCTATGAAAAACCAACAGCCAACATCATACTCAGTGATTTCAAAAAAAGGAAAGCCTTCATGCTAGAGTTAGGAAGAAGACAAGGATGTCCACTGTCACTTCTTCTGTTCAATATAACTTTGGAAACATTAGCTACTGCAATTAGACAAGAGAAAGAAATAAAAGCAATAAAGATAGGAAAGGGAGAAGTTAAACTGTCATTATTTGCCAATGATATGATACTCTACATAGAAGACCCAAAAACTCCACCAAAAGACTTCTAGACTTAATTGACAGATTCAGTAGCTGGATAAAAGTTTTCTTGTACAAAAATAACAGACTCACTGAGAGTGAAATTAGGGAAACAATCCCTTTCACAATAGCATAAAAAAATGAAATATCTAAAAATCAATTTAACAAAGGAAGCAAAAGACCTCTACATTGACAATTACAATACTCTGGAAAAAAAAGAGATTAAAGAGGTTATAAACAAATGGAAAGTCATCCCTTGTTCTTGGGAAGGAAGAAAAAATACAGTGAAAATAGCCATATTTCCAAAATTCCTATACAGATTCAACACAATCCCTATTAAAATCGCAGCAGTATATTTTCCAGAACTAGAGAAAACAAGCCAAAAATTCATTTGGAATCAGAACAGACATAGAATTGCAAAAGCCATTCTAGGCAACAGAGACATGGCAGGGGATATCACAATCCCCAATTTGAAAATGTACTACAAAGCCACTGTGATAAAAACAGCTTGGTACTGGCAAAGAAACAGACCCTGAGGATCAGTGGAACAGATTAGAAGATGCAGAAACTACTCCTGACATACTCAGTTACCTCATCTTTGACAAAGGTGCCAATCATCTTCAGTAGAGGAAGATAGCCTCTTTAATAAATGGTGTTGGAGAAATTGGATTTTGACTTGCCAAAGAATAAAACAAGACCCCTATCTTTCACCATGCATTAAAATAAAATCTAAGTAGATTAAAGGTATAAACACTAAAGCAGAAACACTAAGCTTGCTGGATGCTAAGTTTGGTAGAACTCTTGAAGATATTGGCATAGAAAAAGACTTTATGAACAAATCCTCAGTAGCACAGGAACTAGCACAAAGAATCAACAGCTGGGATCTCATCTTTTTAAGAAGCTTCTGCACTGCCAGAGAAATCACCAGCAGAGCTAAGAGACAATTCACAATGTGGAAAAAATTTTTACCATGTGTTCCTTAGACAAAGGTCTACTATCTAGAATATATAAAGAACCTAAAAAATCAGTCCCCCCAACATAATTACCCAATCCAAAATTGGCATGTGAAATGAACAGACATTTCTCAGACAAACAAGTAAAAGAAGCAAATAAACATACTTAAAAAATGTTCAACATCACTGGTCATTTAGAGATGCAGCTGAAAACAACACTGAGATTCTATCTCACCCCAGGAAGAATGGCTGCTTTCAAGAAATCGACCAATAACAAAATCTGGTGGGGTTTTGTGGAGAGCTGGAACCCTTCTTCACTGTTGATAGGAGTACAGACTCATTTAATCACTGTGGAAAGGTATTTGTGGAGGTACCTCAAATAACTAGGATTAGAAGTCCCATTTGCCCAGCTATTCCTCTGCTGGGTATCTTCCCAAAACAATTAAAAGAATTGTACCACAGCAATATATGCTCACTCATGTTTTTAGCAGCACAGTTTGTAATAACTAAAATTTAGTAACAGTCCTATTGCTTATCAACAGGAGACTGGATAATGAAGATGTGTTTTTTCTTATACATATAAAATGGAGTATTACTCAGCCATAAAGAACAAGAAACTAGAGATATTTATAGCTAAATGGATGCACATTGTGACAATACTCTTACTTGAAATTAATAAGTCACACGTGTGAATACAGAAGTTTCTCTGCTGTGAAAAACTAAAAGTGCAAATAAAGATCAAAATGTGTAATTGATATTGTGTAATTGGAAGAAAAAGTCTGAAAGTGTAGAGGAGGTGGGAGGGTAAGGGAAAGGCAAAAAGGGAAAAGAAAAAATATGTGAAAAGGAAAAACATAGAACAGTGTCTTTGTAAACAGGGAAGGGTGGAGGGGATAAAGGGAGGGCTGGAGAATGGGGAAAGATAAGAACCAAGTTAAGTCATGTAAAGGTAAAGGATCCCAAGGATGAATGTAACTGCATTGTATACCTAAAATGTACCAATAAATTTAATAAAGATAATAAAAAAAGAAAACACCCAAATTATGTAAAGAAATGTTGATTAAGTGATAGACTCTTTAATCAATGAATTACAGGAGAAATCTGGGAATAACTAAAAAAAATTATGAAATTAATAGATAATAGCAATACCACATACCAAAATATATGGGAAAGAACGACAGCAATCAAAAAAAGAGTACACAGCTGTGAATTCTCACATTAGAAAAGCAGAACAAATCCCCCCACAATAAAATAATGCACGTCAAGGTCCTAGAAATATGAGAGCAATCCAAATCCAAAATTGGTATCAGGAAGGAGACTATAAATATCAGAGTAGAAATTAATGAATTTGAGACTTGAAAAAATACAAAGACCAAAGAGTTAGTTCTTTGGAAGAATATACAAAATAGAAAACGTTTTAGACAATGTTACCAAAATAAGGAAAGAAAAGACATGTATCAATGAAATTATAAATTAAAGTGGTAAAATCACAATAAATATCATCAAAATCCAAAGGATTACGAGCAATTCAAAAAACTGCATTCTAATAAACTGGAATTTAAGAAATGAACTGAATTACTATAACTGAACTAAGAAGATATAAAGGCCCCTCAAAAGTCCAATAACTGGCAATAAAATTGAAGCAATAATAAAAGCCTCACCCATTAACAAGATCCCAGGACTCAAAGTATTCACATCTGAATTTTACAAGAACTTCAGTGAAGAATTATTTCCCATATTCCTCACACTCTTCCATGAAATTGGCAGAGAAGGAACACTACCACACTCATACTTCAAGCTCTGATACCAAAAATACACAACAGAAAGACTTAATCACACTTACACACACACACACACACACACACACACAGATGTATAGATGGATTTTCTTAATGAACATAAATGCAAAACTCTTTAACAAGGTAACTGGAAACAAAATACAAAAAATCATTAAAAAGACCATTCATCATGATCAAACTGGCTTCATCTTAAGAATGTAAGGATGGTTGAACATATATAAATCACTAAATGTAATACATCACAAAAGTCAGGCTCAAACTTCATTGTTGTGTCAATAGATGCAGAAAAACTTTTGACAAAATCCAACACCCATTCATTATTCTTAAAAATTGACAAAAAGTAAACCTCACATCAAAATTGAATACCTTACATTAAAATGAAAAAGACTCTTTGGACAAATCCATTACAAGCATTTCAGACTCCATTCTCAAATAGCTAAACTGCACTGAACAGGGACATGCTAACTCATAAGGGTTACCTGTAGCCCACAGAAAGCTGGCACGAATACCACTTATGGCTCATAAGGTGGTCCACAGAAGGCTGGTAAGAACATGTGCCATCCCTTGCCTGTACCTAGCTGGGGATGTATACCAACCTCCCTCATGCCAAGAGAACTGACCCCACCTTCCATCTTCTGGTCTACACCTGTCTAGGGTTTATCCAGACCCACCTACTGCTAAGAGAAAAGACTCTGGTGCACATCTCATTACGGACTCAAATTGAGCTGCCTATTCACAAGAAAGGACTCTCTTTGGTTCCATTAGAATGTAGGACCCAACAGGTGAGGGAGAAAGAGAAAAGGACTCCCATCAAGTTCCAGAAGTCTTTCTGCCTTTATATATTAGAAAAAAAAATTTTCATGCCATTTCCAAGCTATATTTTTTTCAGAGGATGATAGATGTCCCCTTCTAAAACTGGACTTCTTCACACAGAACTGTTGCTTCTGCTTTGCCACTAAGAAGGAAAATTGGGCATTTGATATTTAGTTTCTTCTGCAGCAGTGGCTGAGTCTGAACCACTTTCTTCCCTTTCTCTTCCATCTCTTCTGTCATCCGCACTGTACCTTACACAGGGACATACAGTTTTACAAGGAACCTTCACAGGAGTGCTTGAGGGGTCCTCTACTCTGGGAATTGAAAGTTCTAAATAAATGCACTTTGTCTGAGTCTCGAGGGAAGCCTGATCTGCCTCAACCAGGCTTGGGAGGAGTTTTCACCTCCTGTTTCCCATACCAATCCCACAAGACCTATAGGCCACTGTAGCACCTGGCCTTAACTGCCATTTTATCCCCAGCAAGAGAGAGGGTTTGGGGACCTCTTTGTGTTTGAGCAGTGGTGTCATCAATGCTACAAAGGCTATCAAAGCAGATACAAATGTCGGGGGTGAGACTAGGCAGTCTGAACAGGTTAGGTCATGTCTCCAATCCAATAACAGGCAAGGTACAGATAAATCCCAAAACTGGTGGAATGAGCTCAGCACAAGGGGATCCTAGGCTGCAATAGGCCTGGTAGAATGGGGTCTGCTGTCCATAAAGGAGAAACACCCCATACGGAGGCACCCAATGGGAAGGGATTTCTCACTGAGTCTTTTTCTCTATTTCCCACAGTTGGGATCTATATCTTCTACTGTCCTACTACATTCATCCCTTAACTATATGCCCCCAAATTGGAAAGATTTAGACCTTCAAACCTTAAAAGGAAAAGCCCACAGTTTATATTGTTCTGATGCCTGGATGTGTTACTAGAGGATCAGGAAAAATAGCCAGGAGGGGGCTCTCATAAAAGTTTTATTTACTTTTCTCATTGTGGAGACAAAATATCTGACACCAAAAGCTAAAGGAAGAAAGGTTTACTGTAGCTTAGAGAAATTTCAGTTCATATTTGGCTGGCTCCAAGGTAAGGTGGCATGGCAGACAGGCACACAGAGGAGAAATAGTTCATGACAGGCAGAAGTTTATGACAGCAAGCAGTGAAGTAGTGAATCATCCAGCAATTACAGAAGCCCTCTTTCTGTCCCTTATATTCTGTCCAGGCTACACACCCTTAGGGAAGGTGGCATGTACACCCAAGGTGGGTCTTCCCATCATCTGCACTCAGAACTATGTCAATCCAATCAGTGCACTAATTTAGTTATCATACACTCTTAATCCCAGTATCACACACTCCAGATCCAGCTGCTGATGAAAAGCCCCACCTATGATCACATGAGGCTTTGAGGGAACATCTAGACACAAGCCATAACACATATTATACTCCACTTAGGTTTATTTTGTAAGACAGAAGGAAAATTAAGTGAAATGCCCTGTGTACACCTCTTCTCTACTCTCCATGACCATCCCGATTGGTCTTCCAAGTGTTCTTTAGACCCTTCACTCTTAGCAGCCCTGTCTCACAATACCTGGGGAAACACACACCCCAAAAAGAGGACTGAGACCTGGTCCTGCCATATTCAGAAGTTGGACCACCAGTACCGATAGCCCAAGTAGGTTCCTTTCACATTTTTAGAATTGAGGAAAATTAAGTGAGACCTGGGGAGTTTCACAGATGATCCTGATGGCTATATCAAAGATTTTGAAAGGGAAAGTTCCCTGTTCGAGGGCCCTGAGAAAATGTGCTCCTCTCCCTCAGTGAGAGCCTTAATCAGGGAGAAAGGGACAGAGTTTGGGACTTGGGCATCCAGAATGTATTGCTTACTCTGAGGCAGAAGTGGGAACTCCAAGAGGAGAGGGAGAATCATAGGTTTATGCCCCAACTGGAGCTGAGGTGGTCCCTATATATAAACCACAATAGAGCCATGAGATTGCAGCAATAGTTGTCATCCCTTTATTTAATTTATTGTATTAAAGAAGGACTAAAGGGAAAAAAGATCAAGCCCATTAACTATGCAAGGCTGGGAAAAATCTACCAGGAGAAGAAAGAACCCCCCTCTGTGTTTTCACAATGTCTGAAAGAAGCCATAACCAAATATATTTTGAACAGTACTGATATTGTGGCAGAGGAAATTCTCATCAAGGATAAATTCCTAACCTCATCAACCACTGATATTCAACACAAGATTTTAAAACTGGTAGCAAATCCAGACCAAGGCCAGTTGAGACTAGATGGTTGCTTAGAAGAACCCATCAAGGTCTTTTATAATAGGGACAGATAGGCAAAACAGGAAAAGAAGAGGAGACGAGGAAACTGGTACCTGCCCTATAGGGAGCATCAGGCACAGGATCCAAATCAGGTAGTAAGGGATTCCTCTGTCTCACTTCACAAAATTGGGACATATCGGAAAGAACTACCCCCTCCTCAAGAAAGAAAATCCCCCATGAAGTAGGATTCGATGTGGGCTATCCAGATCCTGCATTGTGCTTAATCCCAAAAGCAGTTGGAGGATGTGGGAACAGATGGTGACCCCTAAAAAGAGTCAGAAAAGAGATAAGGGTTCTTCAAAGATAGGAAGAAAACAACCCCTGCAGCGTTTCTAGAATGTAGGTAACAGGCAGCATTTCTAACACTGCCCACCCTTTTTGTTGCAATATTTAACCCAAACCCCTAGTAAGAGGACAGACCAGCCAATCAGGCAGGGCTGCCTACAGAGGGAAGGATCACCACCTGAATCCCATAAATTCAGGACTGGTGGTCATATCAGCAGTTATCTAGTTCCGGAGGCCCCACTTTTTAAAGTGGCTTTGTATCTCTTCCCTTTGCCTTCTGTAAATACATTTTTCTCTTCACTTTGTACTGCCTTCTGATTCCTCTTCCTCTTTCTATTTCAGAGAGAGAAAAACAAGCCTTGGAAAACTCCAGGATAGGCTGGAGACCCCCAGAGCAACTAGGGGGTATGACATCAGGAAAACAATCCCATTCCCAGTAGTTTTAAAAAATACAACTTAACTGAGACATGAAAATTAAAATCCTATATAGTGAAAACCATGTTGTTCTGAAATAGGAGATTGAGGTAAAAATGGGAAAATGAAAGAGATTCTTTGTTTTTGGATAGGTAGATTTAATATCATCAAAATAAGCATATTACCAAAATGATATATAGATTTAATGCATTCCTCATCAAAATACCCTAAGATTTTTTGTATAACTAGAAAATTAATTCTGAAATTTATATGGAATAAAAATGACTCCGAATAAGGAAAAGCAATCCTGTGCAACAGGACCAAGGCAAAAGACATTACAATCCAAATTTCAAGATACATTATAAAGTTACTGTAGTAAAAACAGCACAGTACGGAACAAAGAATAGACATACTGACTAATGGTATAGACCAAAGGATGGAAAAATAACCCCAAGCACCTTCAGCCATCTGATTTCCAACCAAAACCCTAGTAATATATGATGGAGAAAAAATACTCTCTTTAACAAATGTTGCTGGGAAAACTATTTATTCATTTGCAGAAGAATGAGTCATAACCCATATCTCTGAACTGTACTATAATCAATCAAAATGGGTCAAAGACCTATACATAAAAAGGGAAACACTGAATCTGATGGAAGAAAAAAAATTGTAAAACTATTGAACAGTTAGGCCTGGACAAGGATTCCCTGAATAAGACCTCAATCATAGAAAAAATAATATAAAGAATAAACAAATGGGATTACATCACATTTAAAAGCTTGTGCACAGCAAAGGAAACAAGCAACAGAGTGAAAAGACAACCTAGAGAATGGGATATTTTTAACAGTTATTTCCCTCAACAAATTTATACCCTCAAAAATATAAGACCTAACCAAAAATGGGCAATTAAGGACCAGGGATTTAGCTCAGTGGTTCTGCCACCTGCCTCACAAGCGCAAGGACCTGAGTTTGATTCCAGTACCAAAAAAGAGAGGGGGGAGCAATTAATATGAACAGACAGTTTACAGAGGAAGAAATACAAATTGCCAATATGTACAGGAAGAATGTTCAGCGTATTTGATCATTTAGAGAAATGTAAATCCAGTAATAATAGCCCTCTTGAAGGACTCAAAAGAATGATAAATGCTGGTGAATATGTGGAGAAAAGTAATTCCTTCTACCTGGTTGGTTTAAATGTATGCTAGTTCAACCTGTATGAAAATAAGTGTCAAGATTTATTTAAAACTAAAAATAGAAAAAGCATTTGATCCAGCTATAAATCTCCTGAGTACCTTCCCCAAAGAGTTAAAGACATAATACTGCAATGATACATGCATGTCTCTGTTTATACTAAGAAAACTCAAAATGCCTAAATTACTGAAATGGGTCATATGCCCATCACCAGATGGATGGATAAGGAAAATGTGGCACGTCTACATAACGGACTACTTCTCAATCAGGTAAGTTTGAGTCATTTTAGGAAAGTGAATGGATTCTGAAACAATAACAAGTTAGTTACAACAGCTAAAATATAACATGGGTAAACATAATATGTTACATAAAATATAAATAATTTTAAGAGGAAATTAGATGTATTAAACCCACAGATGAATATAATCAATATGTATCACAAACACATAGTAATAAAAATTTAATACATTTTTAAAATGTGTAAATTTGTACTTGGTACCTGAAAAATACATGAGTGTTTTATAGATTTCTTTTTTACTTTTTATTTGCCACTCTTCTTTTTCTTTTCATATTCAAAAATTGTATTTTTATTATATCTTTTTCTACCTTTCCCCTATGATTTATTTATTCATTTTTTGCTCATTTCCATGATTATGATAGTAAAGCTCAGTTGTGAACTTGACTGGCTGTCGATTGGATTACTGAAGCACAATTCCAGATGTGTCTAGGTGGGTCATGGAAGTGTGATCTTGGTCAGTATACCTGATCTTTTGCCTCTTCCTCTCTGGCACTGTTCCCATGCTCAAATTTCAGGCATCCATGAACCTAGCATCTCTGTTCTACCGTGTCCTCTGCCATGATGTTTCTCCCTGAAACCAGCTACTCATGGACCAAAACAATGAGTAAAATTAAACATATCCTACTTTAAATGTGAATGTCAGGTCCTATGTCTCAGCATGGGAAAGTTATACAGAAAAATTTTAAGAGAAATGGGTTCATTCAAATGATTGGAGTGAGCTGGTGGAAAAATTTGGACAAATGTGGAGAACTTGGGTAGAGAAAGCCTCTGAGGCTCTAAGCAGAGCCTGTTGGGTGATTCTGTTCAGAGCTCAGAGAATCAGAATGTTGATAGGAATGTGGAAAGAATAGGTCAAGTCAGAAAGTTTTAGTTGGAAACATATACTCTGTTGGCAAGTAGACTATAGAAAATGCTTGTTTCACTCTGGCAAACACTGTATCTACATTAAGACTATATCTTATTTTTCATGGAAGGCTGTGATTAAGGACAAGGTTCTAACTGACTTCAAATCTTGGCATCATCCACCAGATGCTGGCTGATGAGGCACATGGAATCCTATAGTTCAAAGATTATGGAAACTTCCATCCAGATTTCAGAGGAAATCCTGGGACTTTAAGCCAATATCTACAGCAAGAGAATGCATGAAGCTGTATTAAAGCCAAAAGTGTGTCAAGATTTTGGAAATTAGGACATGCCAGGAATATGGAACATCTGGTGAGGAAGTTTTCAGGTTGAGCAGAGCCAGCCCAAGAGAGTATATGGGGACTACACCTTTCAAGGCCATTGTGGGGATCAGTCTCCAATCCCTTTGAAACTCACTTATAAAAGCTATGTGTCTTGGATACTGGATGTGGAGTTACAGAACTTAATGCTGCAGTGTTTTAATCTTGATTTAGTCCTATTCTTTTTCTTTTCCTCTACACATCCTTTTTGGAATGGAAATATTTACCCTATGCCATTGTATTTTAGGATTATGTAACTTGATTTTTGAATTTTGAAAGGTTCATTGTTAAGAATTTGCCTTGAGTCTCAGAAGAATTTGAATTTGGACTTTCAAGCAAAATTAAGATTGCTGAAATTTTGGGAAAGAGTTTATTGCACTTTTGGTTTTACACAAGATATGTGTAACGTGTTAGGCAGAACTAGTAACATGTAATTTTGTTTACTAAGATTAGGTACAGTTTAAATATATTTGTTTGGGTATCAAACTGATAAGGATTGGGATATGAAGGTTAAGATTAATTATAAACTCAATTGGCTTGGAAGCCACCAGATGTGCCTGTGTGGATCATAGAGGCATGACCTTGAGATCTATATCTGACATCTGTCATAGTTCCCCTGCTCTCCTTCGTGGTGGTCATGAACTAAGAACTGTTGCTCTGCAATGCCTGCCCACCATGATATTTTGGGCTTTTAACCAACTGATCATGGACTGAACTTCCCCAAACTATGAGCCACATTAAACCTTTTCTCCTTGAAGTTGTGGATTCAGAGTATTATGTTTAAAACATGGAAAAGCAGATGAACACAATATTTTTTCTTAATTACTTTTTAACTTTTTGTTATTCTATGTTATTTTTTCCCTTGCCATTCCAATTAATTTGGTGTTCTGGATATTATCATTTTTACTTGGTTGTCTTTTTATTTTCTTATCTCATCTGTTGGTATTTATGTTTGTTACTTCTATTTTTATGAGGAGCTGGAGATGAAGCCCAACACTTAAGTGTACTTGGTAGAGGTTGGGCCATAGAACTACATTTCTACCATGGTAAAGAATAATCACACCTTACCCAGAAATCAGCCCATTCAAGTATCAGTATAAGTCAACTTTTAAAAAAGGGGACATAGATACACCAACTAAAGACTATGTCCCATGTACACTTACTTGGGTGGCCCTTGTGCACATCTACTCATGGCATCAGCAGAAAAAAAAAAAAAAAACACAAAGACTGAGGACTTCACTTACAAGGGACCTCAGTGTAATTTAACCCCACACCCTTTTAGACCTAGT
This sequence comes from Fukomys damarensis, assembly GCF_012274545.1. NCBI lineage: Eukaryota > Metazoa > Chordata > Mammalia > Rodentia > Bathyergidae > Fukomys > Fukomys damarensis. Next base: position 38,400,952 of record NW_022900945.1, read on the forward strand.
TTTTTTTGTTTTGTTTTGTTTTGTTTGTTTTGTTTTGGTTCTGGGGATTGAACTGGACAGGCCACCCAACCATTGAGCTAAATCCCTGTGGCCCTAGACCTAGTGTTTTTGACAAGACTGGAGGGTTACCATAGAAAGCATACCCCAAGTACTTTGCTCTCTACAATACAACTACCTCAAACTCCTGAGCGATTTCACTGTTGTGAGGACTACAGAAAAAGGAAGACCTTCAGTTTCTGGCACAATTTTATCTGTGTCAAAACTTCTTAATTGCAGTGAAAAAAGTAACAGATATATATTACAAAATGCAGCTGAATCTAAAGTCAGCCCTGCACAACAAATTCATATCCCAGGTCACATACTCAAGAGAACACTGCCCCCAAAGAAGACCCCCACTTAAAAGTCAGAGATATCTATCCCAAAAGATGTATATATCCAATCATAGATACAGTGAGTCCTGATTTATGAACATTTGAATTGAAAACTTTCATAAACATATTATATAAAATTGGCAGGTGTATTGTATAAAACTCACTTTCTCGTATTATGAATGAATCTGACTTATGAATGGTCATCCAGAATGGAATTTGTTCATAAGTCAGGGACTAGCTGTATATAAGGAATGTGAGACTATGAGGCAAAATGACTTCTCCAAAGTTTCATAACTCTCACGTAACTGACTTCAAAGGTAATGAAGTGAATGGATTGTCAGATAGGACTTTAAAACATCAATAAATTTAAAAAGATACAAATAAATAACTGATTGAATTAAGGAAGACAATGAAGAATAAAAAATAATTTAATAAAAAGAGACAGATTTAGAAAAATAACCAAACAAATGTGAAAAAGAAAGGGTCAAGAAGTCAAATAAAAATTTAGTTTTAAGTATGAACAATATACTTACTTAATAAGGAAGAATGAAGAACACAAGGCTTAATTATAGACAAGATGAACTAGTACATTCAAACAGTAATTTAAAAAATAAGAGTACACGAGCTCTCTGGGACAACATTGAAAGACCAAACTTATGAACCATAGGATTAGACAAAGGAGTTAAGTTCTAGGTTAATAATATAGAAAGACTGTTCAATGAAGTAGTAGAAAATTATCCAAATCTTGGGAATTGTATGGGCATACAGCTAGTGGAAACATTAAATCCCCAAATAGACACAAGAGAGGAAGCTGAAAAACATATATTATAATTAGACTGCCAAAGGTAAAGAATAAAGAAAAAATATTAAAAACTGCATGAAAGAAGTACAAACTCAATTGTAAAAGGAAATCCTTCAGAATAACAGCAGATCTCTAAAAAGAAATTCCAGGACTTCATGGAATGATGTATTTCATCCTCAATAGAAAATAATTTCCAAAACAAATTATTATATCTGGCAGTTATCTGTCAGAATTGAGAGAGAAAAAAGTCTTTCCAGGATAAACATAAGAATTCATGACTACTAAACCAGCATTGCAGAAGATATTCAAAGCCTGTGCTCATATTAGGAAACAATATAATACAACCACAGTAGTATGAAAAGAATAAATGTCACTATAAGAGTTAGTGAGCAAATGTAATGTAGGCAAAAGAAAAGCATGATTATTTCAGTGAACCATCAAACTTTTTAAATGAATAAGGGAGAAAAAATATGAACAAATGTTAGTCAAAAAACCCAAAGGAAAACAACAAAATGACAAGAACTAGCATATATCTTTGAATAATAACCTTAAATGTAAATGGTCTGAGTCCTCCAATTAAAAGACAAAGACTAGGTTGTGCAAATAAAACCAAAGATCCACATATTTGTTGTATACAAAAAATCTTATTGGCAAAAACATATACAACAGACTAGAAGTGAAAGGATGAATAATAATGTTCTAAGCAAAGGAATCTGAAAGCAAGCATAAGTAGCTACTCATATGTAAATAAAAAATTAGACTTTAAGCCAGAATTAGTAAGGAGACACATATAAGGCTATCACATAATGATACAGGGAAAAATTCATCCATCTATCTATCTATCTATCTATACACACATATATGAATTTCCCAATTTTATGAAATACACACTAGACCCCAATACAAAGGTCATCTGGACCAGACATAAACAAGCAAACAAACAAATAAGTAGCAAGTCAGCAGTTATACAGTAGACAAATGAATTTCAAATATATTCAGTATATTCTTTCCAAAGCCACAGAAGACACATATTTTTCATAAGCACATGAAAATTTCTTCAGAGTAGATCATATAAAGTGATCTTTAAAAAATTGAAATAGCAGGGCTGGGGATTTAGCTCAGTGGTTCTGGTGTCTGCCTTGCAAAGGCAAGGGCCCGAGTTTGATCCCTGGTACCAACCAACAAACAAAAATTGAAATAATTTTAATATATTATCAAATACAGAAGTCAACAGCAAGAGATATTGCTGAGGTTATAGAAATACACAGACTCAACAAAATACTTTTAAGCATGGATCTTTGAAGAAATAAAGGTGAGAACTATAAAAATTTCTAGAATCAAATGAAAATGATAAAATAAGATACCTGAAACTGAGCAATGTGAGGAAAACCATCAAAAGAGGGGAATTCATAGGACTAAATTACATTAGAGATTAGGGATTCCAGATAAATAATCTAATGATGCATCTTCAGAACCAAAAAAAAAAAAAAGAACAAACCAAACCCCAAATCAGCGGAACAAAAGAAATAAAAAAGGTCAGAGCAGAAACAATAAAACAGACACTAAGGGAATAGTACAGAGGATCAAGGAAACAAAGTACTGGTTCTTTGAAAAGATCCACAAAATTGAAAAACTCAGCCAAATTACTCAAGTAAAAGACATAAAAAGATCCCAATAGATACAGCAGAGGCAAAAAGGAGATATCACAACAATTAAAATTAAAATTTAGTAGATGAAATTAGAGGTACAAAGGAGGTATCACAACAATTAAAATTTAAATTTAAAGGACCACTAGGAAATATTTTTAAATTATAGGACAAAAAATTGAAAGTCTAGAACAAATGAATAAATTTCTAGACAAACACAATCATCCAAAATTGAACCACAAGCCAGAGGAGCCCAGCAGCTGCTCACGAATCTCTGGTAGGCCCACGCTTTTGACCCAGAGTGCCAGAGGAGCCCAGCTGTGTGGATGCCAACACAGTGGTGTGCATGTCCTTCCCACAGATAAGACAAAGAGGACCTTTCTGAGGCTCCTAGATTAAAATTGAAGCCCACTAGAAAAGTGAAGAAAATCTGTGATAAAGACATGCCACAAGTATATACAAAACCCAAACAGATCAATAAAAAGCAGAAATTGAAGCATTAATAGAACTGTCTCAAAAAAGAAAAAAGAAAATTCAACACCCCTTCATGATAAAAATTATGAATAGGCTCAATATAGAAGGATCAGAGCCCAACATATTAAAGACTATTCGTGAAAAAAAAAACATGGCCATTACTATAGTGCATAGTGTAAAACTGAAAGTATTTTCTCTAAAATCAAAGCAAGAGAAGGGTTTCTACTCTCATCGCTCTTATTAAATATAGTACTGAAACCTAGCCAAGGCAATTAGGCAAGTGATAGAAATAAAAAGAATGAAACAAAAAGAAGTAAGCCAAATTACCATTTTGTAGATGATGTGATTTTAAATATACAAAATTCTGGAGTCCACCAAAAGTCTGTTAGAAATAATAAATTCAGTAAAGTTACAGATATCAAATCAACATGCAACAAGCTGTAGTTTTTGTATGCAGTAATAATAAATTCACTGAGAAAAATTCAGTAAAACAATCTCATTCACATAGTGTGAAGAAAACAATAAACCTGACCATGGAGGTAAAATCCTGGAAGCTCTATACAATAGAAAATACAAAACAATGAAGAAAGAAACTTAGGAAATCACTATGGAAAGATTTCCCATGTTCATGGATTGGGAGAATTAACATTGTTAAAATGGTCATACTACCAAAAGCAATCTCTAGAGTCAATGAATTTCTCATCAAAACACTAATGGTATTCTTCTCAGAACTAGGAAAAAAAAAAAAAATCCAAGAGCTCACAGTGAAACACAAAAGACAGTGAATAGCCAAAGCAAATCTTATCAAAGAGAAACAATCCTGGAGGTATCACAATTCTTGGTTTTAAAGTATATTATAGAATCACTGTAAAAACAGCTGGGTATTGGCATAGGAATTAGCACATAGTCCACGGTAAAGAACAGAGTCCTCAGAAATAAACAGGTACATCTATAGCCATCTGATTCTTAACAAAAGAGCCAAAATTTTAGCCTCTTAAATAAATAGTTCTGGGAAAACTAAACATGGATATGTAGACAGCAGAAACTAAATCCCTATATCTCACCCTGTATAAAAAATCTTTTGTAAGATTGATAAAACACACACACATATCATATATATGTATATAAGCAATGCATATATGTATATATTGAAACTTTGAAACTACTAGAGAAAACATAGGTTTATCATTTCAAGATAGTGATTTGGGAGGCGATTTCCTGATTAGAGTTCCAATAGTGCATTAAATAAAAGCAAAAATTGATAAATAGGATGATGGCAAATGAAATAGCTTCTACATAGCATTCAGTTGACCAAAAAGACAACTAAAAAAAGGCACAAAAATCTCTGATAGCTATTTGTCCATCAGTGAATTAGTATCCAAAAATTAAAAAGAATCACCAAATATTCAGTAACAAAACAAGAAATAACCCAATCAGTAAATTTAAAAATGAGCTGAAAAAATTCTCCACAAAACTGTTAATTTCCAACAAATATACAAAATTGTTCAACACCTTTAGCCATCAGGGAAGTGCAAATCAAAACTACAAGGAAAGAGGGCTTGGGGAAAATGTTGGAACAGCGAGTGCCACTCCCACAGTTTTCTGAGGATAAGGTACCTTACATACTGGAATGTCAAGGGAATGAATAGAGGAGAAGAAAATAGGATCCATTACTACAGAGGAATTAGATAAATAATACAGAACAAAGGTACTCTACCCAGTGAACAGGCGATATACCCCCCAACCCCAGCAAGGATCTGAGAAAACAACTCAGCCACTCACTGAAAAACAGCCCCAGGACCTGAAACAGCAGAGGCCTGTGCAACAAGAGGCAGTGGCAAAAATGCCAGACAACATTCCCCCAAAGGTCCACACCAGAGGGAAAAAATTGGTAAGTGAAGCTCCCAAACATCAGCAACCAGAATACAGTCTCCATCTGGGGCACAGGAGCAAGTATGAACTCCCATAGCCCAAAGGTGCTGCACACCTACAGAGCTACACTGTGGCCCACACAGTAACAGAAGGGAAAAGCAACCCAGAAAGGATTGACTGGGACTGTTGGAAGCTGGTCAGCAGATTGAGGGAATTTAAACTGAAAAGTGGAAACCTAGTTCACCCAAAGTGAACAGCAGCTGGGTCACACCCACCGGTTGGGCAGAGATGCTGCCGCACTCCCACCCCCACTATTTTTGTTTTTGTTTGTTTTGTTTTGTCATCTCTCCCAGGGCCACTTTGTTGCCCTGAGAAAAAGAAAGGAAGAGATAAACAGCCGTAGTACACTGCTGGCAGCTGGTGAACAGATTGAGAGAATCTATGTTGTGAAGTAGAGTAGTCCAGCCAAACTCTGCTCCATGTCCACCCAGGGCTTTGACTACCAAGGGCTGGAGCAACCCACTCTGCTCTGATACCAGATATTGTGGGGGCAGAGAAGGGGCCTTGGCTGGTGACAGGAAGGAAACACTTCCCCCTCCCTCACACTGGAACAGCAAATAAATGCAAAAGGTGCAACAGCATCTGAGGATTGCAGAGGGGAGACTTGGGCAAGAGATATAGGGAAGACTGCTGATTAAGGAAAGGACCTACAGCCCCAGAAGTCAGAAAGTTGAAGCTCCTGGTGAGAGCTAAGGGAGACAGTGCAGTGAAGACCCAGTGTACAGTGTACTACAGTGGTTGAGTTGGTGGGATCAGCACCTCCTACTAGAACCCAGCCTTGCTGCATGGAAAGTGTAGCTCAAACCTGAAGTAGAATTGTGCAAAGGTCCAACCTGAAGGATATCATAGAGCTCAATTCTGTCCTTGATGCCAGAAACCAGCTTTAATGTTAGTGGCTCACCGAGATTATCTGACTTGGATCTATGGACTGCTGTCCATGTTGTCTACAAGTTACAAGAGAGACTCTTTGAAGGAGATCATTTCTTTCTTTCTTTCTTTCTTTCTTTCTTTCTTTCTTTCTTTCTTTCTTTCTTTCTTGCCTTCTCCTCTCTTCTTCATTTCTCTCCATTCTTGCTGTTGTTATTGTCCAATTTTTCTTATTTTTTTCTTCTTTTCCTCTTTCTCTTGATTGTTCTTATTCTTATAGGAGAATAAATTCAATTTATAGTTTCCTATTATGTGTGTTGTGTTTTGTATTTGTTCTTTCCATCTCACTTTTCCTCTTGTCTTCACCAGTTCCTCAAAGTTTGCATGATCTTCCTTTGTTCTCTAGCCCTACCTCTAACCTCTCTTTCTCCTTGTAGCTCTCTATCCCCCACAACACCTTCTAAGAGTTCTTCCCAGAGGCTGCTATATTGAAGGGCTTGTTTACTGTAAACTTACTTCACTTTGGTCCTTAATTTTGATATGTGGCCACAGGTCTAGTTTATGTGGTTAAAAGTGTCAGAATAGCGACTGCCACAGTTTGTCATTTTCTGGGCTGTGTTTGATGCTGTTGTTGATACTAATTGTATCACTGTAGCCAAGGCGATGGTATTGTTCTGGTCAAGTGTCTTTCCTGGTGGACCAGGACTGATTGCTTAAGGCCCATTACAGACTCAATGCCCAAGGCCAACTATAACTGGAGGATGATACAGGAAGTAGCCATTCCCTAAGGGTTCTAAACACTATCAAGAAAGATAATGGCAATAAGCATTTTACAGGCAGCAACCTAGAATTAAAGCAAAACATCAACAACCACCAAAAAATAGAAATGAGAAAACACCTAAATGAGATGTAAATGCAGATTTCCAGGTCACCAAAGGGAAATCTAAAAGCAATATGATGGAACAACCTAAAATTCAACCACCTGGACCCCCTGAACTGGCAAAAAAAAAGAGGATTGGGAGAAAATGAAATCAGAAATAATTTCTCAGTTAACAATAGAGATGGTGACAATAGCGAAAAACATGATTAATAACTCTACAGCAGACACAGCTTTAAAAAATGCAGAGCTCAGGAACATGAAGGAATCCATGAAGGCCCAGCCTAGGAGAAAATGGAATACATAAAGCAGATTCAAACAGATCCAGGAGATTAAAAACTTTACTGAAAGTATATGCAGCAGAATGAGCCAATGTGAGAACAGAATATCAGATACAGAAGACAGGATTGTGGTTAGTAACCAGAAAAAGAAAGATTTCTTAAAAACAGCAAGGGACCAGAAGAAAACAATCCAGCATCTACTTGATGATGAAAGAAGAATAACAAAACTCTGATGAGAACTGATGAAAAAGGAGGAGATATTGCAAATGACATAAAAAAATTCACAGAATTGCAAAAAACTTCACAAGCAAAGGAAAAGAATTTGCAATACAGATAAGTGATTCATATAGGATGGCCAGGCATGATTAAAAAACAATTCCACACCTAAGCAAATAATAGTCAAGATTCTAGAAACCCAACACAAGAACAAAATATTGAAAGCAGTTAGACAAAAGAAATAAAATACATATAAATGACAGCCCATCAGAATCACAGCAGACTTCTCAACACAAACCCTCAAGTCAAGAAAAGCCTGGAGTGAAATATTTCAAGCAATAAAACAAAACAAACTCCAACCCAGATTGATTCAACCTGCAAAACTGTCCTTTCAAAATTGATAGAGAAATAAGATACTTTCATGACAAAGAACACCTGAGGAACTTCATGAATACCAAACCAGCACTCCAAAAATTCTAAACAGTGTCCTAGAAAAAGACAAATGAGGGCCATAACTCCATGAAGCCCAACAGAATATAGTTATCAAACAAGGAAATAAATTAAATGGAAAAGGGAGAAAAATATTAAAGAGACAACAATAGGAAAATATCATGACAAGGATCAGTCAACACATATCAGTTATAACCATCAATGTAAATGGCCTCCCTTCATCTAAAAAAAAAACAAACAAAAAAAAACCTGTCAGAATGGATCAAGAGTGAAGATCCAACAATACATTGTATACAAACAAAAACCACATTTAATTAAAAAAGAAATTCATAGAGTGAAAGTCAAAGTATGGAAAACAATAGTCCATGAACCTGGAAAAAAAAACGGGGGTAGTTATCCTATTTGTAGACAAAGTTGACTTCAAATCAAAACCAAATAAGAGAGACAAAGAAGGCCACTACATCCATGTAAACGGAACAGTCTAAGAGGAAAGAGTGAAAATCATAAATATGTATGCACCAAATATGAGTGCACCCAACTATATAAAAATATTAATGGACATGAAAAAAATCACATAAGAACAAATACAATACTACTGTGGGACTTATTGCCCCACTGTCATGACTAGATAGATCACCTAGACAAATATCAACAACAAACTACTAGAACTCAATCAAATTTTTAAACAAATGGACTTAATAGACATCTATAGAGTGTTCCATCTCACAGCACCAGAATACACATCCTTCTCAGCTGCACATGGGTCATTCACCAAAATAGACCACATGCTGGCTCATAGAACATGCTTAAGCAATTGCAAAGAAATTGAAATTATCCCTTGTATATTGTCAAATCATGGTGTGATAAAATTGGAGATTAACAGCAAAAGAATCCACAAGAACTTCACAAACACAGGGAAGTTGAATAACACCTTTATTAACAGCCAATGGGTCACAGATGAAATTAAAGAAGAAATTAGACAGCTTCTACAGTTAAATGATAATTTCAATACAGCACACCAGAACTTATAGGACACAATGAAAGCAATCTTACAAGAAAAATCCATAGCAATGAATGTCTATATTAAGAAAACAGAAGAGAAAAAAATGAGAATCAAGACTTATTATGTAAAGGTACAGAATCCCAATGATGAATGTAACCATATTGTATATCTAGATTGTACCAATAAACTCAATAAAAAGAAAAGAAAAACAGAGTGAGATCAAATAAAAAAAAACCTAATGCTGAACCTCAAATACCTAGAAAAAGAAGAGCAAGACAAACCCAAAGCTCACAGAAGGGAGGAAATTATAAAAATCAGAACAGAAATCAATGAGATGGAGACTAACAGAATGATACAAAAAAATCAACAAATCGAAGAATTGATTCTTTGGAAGAATAAATATGACAAACCCTTAGCCAACTTTATAAAAAACAAAAAAAAGGAAATAGCCAGGCATGGTGGCACATGTTTGTAATCCCAGCACTCAGGAGGCTGAGGCAGGAGGATTGCTGTGAGTTTGACACCAAAATGGGCTACATAGTGAGTTTCAGGTCAGTCTCAACTACATAATGAGACCCTAGCTCAAAAACAAAAACAAAAAACAAAAACAGTTCTTAAGTCCTTAATAGGATATTGGCAAAGAGAGGATCATCAAAGATTACACACACTGACAAAGTTGGATTCATCTCAGGAATGTAAGGATGGTTTAACACATGTAAATCAATAAATGTAATACACTATATTAACAGGGTAAAGGGCAAAAATCATATGATTATCTCAACAGGTACAGAAAAAGCATGCAGCAAAATTCAACACCCATTCATGATAAAACCCGACAAAAAATTATAATAGATGGTCTTTATCTCAACCTGATAAAAGGAATGTATGAAAATCCACCACCCAACACCATACTAACTGGTCAAACTAAAATCTTTCACACTGAAATCAGGAGAAAGACAAGGATACCCACTATCACTACTCCTGTTCAATATAGTCCTGTAAACATTAGCAAAAGCAATCAAGAAAACAATCCATAAATTCATTTGGAAACAGAAGAGACACAGAATATCAAAAGCAGTCTAGGCAATAAAGACAAGGTAAAGGGTATCACAATCCCCAATTTGAATCTATAATATAAAGCCACTGTGATAAAAACAGTAATTAGAAAAGAAAAATAAATAAGAGGAATAAAGATAGGAAACGAAGAAGTTAAACTGTCATTATTTCAGATGACATGATACTCTATATAGAAAATCCCCCCAAAACTCTACCAAAAGGAATCTATTTACTGTTGCTAAAAATGTAAAGTAGAACAACTACTCTAGAAAACAGTATGGAGGTTCCTAAAAAATCTAATCTCTCCTGCTTATACACCTAGTTGAATCAGTCAGCATATGATACAAATACCTAGATACCCATTTATTGCAGCATTATTCACAATAGTCAAGTTATGGTATCAGTTTAGATAATCTGCAACAGATGAATGAATAAAAGTGATATATACACACATAGAATAATATGCAGTCATAAAGAACATTTGAATACTGTCATGTGCTCAAAAATAGATGGAATTGAAGATCTTCAAGTTAAATACAATAATCCAGTCTCAGAAAGACAAGTAGCATAAGTTTTCTCTCATATGTGGAAACTAGGACATGAAGAAGATGACAAGACAGTAGAAGCTGATAACCTAAGGATCTTCCTTAGAAGTAGGTAGAGTATGGTAGTAGGAAAGGTGGAAATTATCAAAATATGTGTGTATATTATGGAACTGTAAATGAAACATTAATTTATATAATGTGTTCTAATAATTATAATAGTTATATATATGCATATATATATATATATACACACACTTTATACATATGACACACTAGGCAAGCACACATGCAAATATATAACTGAGAAAGCTGGAAAGAATTTACATCTATATTCAACACTTGCAAATGTTCCATATCACTTTTAAGTTGTAAAATACATAATTTAAGGTTATCATTTTGCTCCTAATATAAATCATTTTTATCTTTCCTGGAAAAAATTCATTTTCAGTTTTCTGATTATGAATCATGTGTATGACTGTTCTAAAAGTTAAGTCATGCCCTTAAGAGTTGAAAATAGCCTAGTTTGCAGGAAGTCATCCAAAGGTGTACATCCTGATCTCACTAAATGCTATCCCGCACTCTACTGAAAGGCCAACAAACGGTTTTTTTAATTTGTTTTTTTTTTCTTGCTTATTTCCATGTATCAGACTGCTTTAATTAAACAATTAACTGCCAAATTGTACAACTTACCTGTCCAGAAAGATACAACCCCCCCCCAATTGCCATCTCTATGGAAATGTTTTGAATGTCTTGAGGCAAACTTTACACCTTATTCCAGCCTCTGTATTTCCTGATATTACACCAGCATAATACTTTATACTTAAGGGCAGTAATTGTGTAAGGCTTGTCTCTTTACTTCATAACTGACGATACTCCCAACATGTAGGGGCAGGGTTAAGTTGCAGAATGATTAGGGAGTCCTAGTTTGAAGCCTAGCTCCATCATATAATAGGTATATGACTCTTGACACATTACTTAATCTGTCAGAATTTTATTGATCTAATCTTCTAACCAAGAATAATGTCTAAAACTAAGTTTTATTATGAGGAGCAAATGAGGTAAAAACATATAAAACATGTATTACGATAAATCCTTTCAATAAGTAATAGTATTGACAGCAAAGACATGAAGAATATATATGCGTTAGCCGGCTTTCCATCACTGTGACAAAATGCCCCAGGAACAGGAGGAAATATTTACTTTCAGGGCTCCAGACATTTCAGTCCATGGATGTTGGGCTCTGTCTTTTCTGGGCCTTTGAGGGGCAGAAATCATGATGAGCAGATCTGCCCTTCTCATCACAGCCAGGAGGTAGAAACAGTACTAGAACCAGAGAAACAGGGGCTCGAACAAGATATAGCCCCTGAAGATAGGCCTCCACGACCTACTTACCCCAACTAGCCAGCCCCCAGTAGCTTGTTCAGCTATTACTTAATTCATTGATAAGATTAGTGACCTCAGGATCAAATCACCTCTTTAGATCTACTTCTGAACATGACTGTATCAGGGATCCAGGCTTTGGTATGATAATTCAGAGGATATTTAAGATCCCAGCCATAACAGAAGAAAATTGTAGAAGGAAATGAAATTTAGATAGGCAAGGTTGAACATAGGAGCTTTGAGAATCTCTCAGGATGTTCACTGTAACTGTAACTTTGCCTATCCTATCAGGTCATGAATTGTTAAATGTGAGTCAAAGACGTCATTGCTTTAATCTTACTGAAAGTAGATGTTGAGAAAGTAGAAATACGTTATTTTATCATATTCAGCTAATCATAGGAATTCACAAAATTATTCAAGTTTCTTCGAAAATTTTGTCTTAAAAGATTTTCCTTTAGTCTTTTAATTTATAAATTACATAAAATAAATCTCCTGAAATTATATAATTGTCAGCCACTCCTACCCAGATTTTATGAACTTAAAAAATTATATAACTTCTTAAATGTTATCTTTATAAAAACATTTTAATGATCAAGAACTCTTATTTTTGGTGGTAATATAAATAACACAATTCTAAGCACAAGAATGATGCAAGGGACATGAAGAGACTATTGTTTTATGCAGGGTACTTATATCTGAGTCACAAAGAAAACACATGAAAAACTGCTCTACTAATTTTCTTCCAAACTATTAGCCTTCTCATTTTGTGGAGGAAAAATAAACAAAAATTAAGTGTGTTTTAAAGACAGATAAAATAGGAGCCTGAATTATAACAACAAATTACTGGACTTCTTTGTAGAAGTTTTTTGTTGTTGTTGTTTGTTTTCTAACTGAAAATCTACCTCCAAAACAAGGGGAAAAGCCAGGCATCATGGTACATGCCTATGATCTCAGCATGAGGAGGCTGAGGCAGGAGGATCACCATTCATTCTAGGCCAGCCTGGGCTAAGTAGTGAGCTCAAGTTCGCCCTAAACTACATAGCAAAACACTTTCTCAAGCAACAACAACACAACAACAATAAAAAGGGGGAAAATATCAAACGGTTCTCCAAAGAGGTGTACCGTTTCAATACAGAAAACTTTTCACTATTGGACTTTTATAAATTTGATGTTATTTTAAAAGCAGTGCATATAGTACTGATTCAAAGGGATTTTGAGTTCAATCTACATTTTTGGTGTAGAACTCAATCTACATTTTTGGTGTAGAAATTCAGAAGCTTTCCCTTTGTTCTATTTTATGAGCTTGTATTTTCATACAACAAAGCAATATTTGGCTAATGGCAGAGTTTTTTTGTAAATAGTTTGTATCATGAAACTGCATTTAGAATATCAGTGTTTGAACATAAAATGTGTTATTATGAATAATAAATATATCTAACACCCGAATGTATGGTTATATCAGTATACCAAGGTTTTTGAGTGGATTATCACGTTTGATTTTCACAAGACACAATTGGATGCATATTTTTGTCTTTCTTTTATAAAAAAATAAAATAAAAAGTGAGGTAATGTGCCCAAGTTAAATGATTGAGCCTAGATCAGAAAGATTGTTTAACTTCAAATTAATTTATAAGAGCTCTCCCATCAGCCTTCCCTACTTTATGAAAGACGAGAAAGCATTTACTTCCATGTATGAAAATATTTTTTTCATTTAAGAAGCAGGTACAATTCCTCTTTTTTAATTCCCCAGTGTGAATAAGTTTAAAAACAGATATTTCTTTCATACTTTTAGTAGGAATTATAAACGTCTATCTTTGGAAATATAGATAAAGCAATACTTTACTTTTTTTTAAAAAAAGGATTGGCTTGCTTGTTGCTTTAAATCTAAATTTGCATGAATGAAAAATGCATCTATAATATTGCCAAATCTATTAAATTCATCTACCACTGGTAGGTCCAATATTCAGGGATAATGACACATTCCAGGGATAAAATAATGAGATTAATCTGGGCTTTCTCAAATAAATCTGATAAGGCTCATTGAAAAGGTCACTTCAATGGAGCTGTAAGATGGATCATCAGGGTAGCCATGGTTTCTATCCCATTTATTTCTCTCATCAGAAATAGTACATAATTATATATTATCTCTTCAAAGAAATAAATGAGAAATCCTAAGGGAAACAAACTTCTTTTAAAAATAACAATTAATTAACATAAGAGTCTTCCCTACATTTTAATGAATAATCAAGAAATTTTCTTAACTGCGAAGGGGTTGTGAGAATGAGATCAGATACCAGAAGTGATTTGAGTTGGGAAGTAGCACTTAGCAATTCTATCCTAGCCTTCCCAACTATTTAATTTTTCTCTCTTACAGTCTTTCTATAAAATAGTTAGCAAGAAACCTGACAGTCAGTGTTGCTTTGACAACAGAACTATAATTTAATAGAAGATAAAACAGTGAGTATTTGTCCAAAGGTAGGTTGCAGTTTTTGGAGGGATCAATACTCTGTCTTCAAGAAGACAAGTGAAATTTTGTCTTCCAGATTCCAAACTCAGGTGCTTTTATAATTTTTTAAAGTTTAAAGGTAAAAAATATAGGTTCACTTTGGAGTCCTTATATTAGTTATAAGCTCTGAATTTGCTAAATTTTTCTAGAAGAGAAAATGAGATTAATAAGACCCACTAATAAGATAACAATAAGAAGAATTGAAAAACTTGCTATGAAACAGTGTCTCCCAGCATTTATATGTGGCTGATTTTATCAAATATGATGGTCACAGCATTTCAGATTTAGGAAGATTAACATGTTAAAAGAAACACTAATCTAAGGAGTGTAATTGCCTTGTCAATTACCCAATTATTTAAACTAGATAATTTTTAAATCAGATTTAGAATTAAACCTTTCAAGATTGTGCAATGATCTTAGATGAGTGGCTTATATCAAGCAAATTCTATCTGGCTATTCTTGAAAATGTTGCATCTTCCAGTCCACAAACTGCTTTTGTTGTTTAATAATTCTATAGGAAAGAGCAGTGCTTATACAATTAAGTGAAAAACCATCTTACTCTTCACTTCTTTAAAATAGGGAACCTAAACAATCTCACATGCTTTTTATCATCTTAATTTACTTATTGACCATTAGTGCACTTTCTGTCTCCTTGCTCTATGTAATTCTTAAGCCTTAGACATAGCTTATTTTAATGGCACAAAAGGTTGTGTTGTTTAGAAGCCAATCACTAAGAGCAGAGTAAATGATGCCCCCCACCACCAAGATTGATGAATCACAGTGAAGATGGTTTCATTGTGATCCATTATCTCCAACATAGCCCTTAACATAACAAAGGAAAAACTAATGTCCTTTTCATGGATAAAATATTACTAGGTACATCATTCTTTTTTTCAACATTACTCATTATATAATAAAAAGAAAAGAAAAATTGGAATAGCATTGTATTCCAAAGTAATGCTAATGTAAGCTGCAATCAAGAAAGAAAAAAAGAAATCTGATTTTTTTTATTATAATTACAAGCAGTACATGTTGGGATTCTCAAGTGAGAATGTGTATTGTGTTAGAATAAGATAAAAAGCATTTCCTTTCATCATCACCATCAAAGTACACAGAACTGAGAAGTTTGCCTTTAGATAAAAGATTAGCGGTAACACTGATTTCATTGTTTATGTGATTAAGTGCCCCTGTGTGGTCTAATGTATGTTGGGAGATGTCTCATTTTCTGAAGGTGAGACATCAAGAATAGAAAGTAACAATGGGGAAGAAGATAAAAGTTTGCCTGTGGCAAAACATTTTATAGGAAAAGAAACATCATGTAGTGACAATCATTTTTATTTATAGAACTAGAATACGTACCTACATACCTTGTGAAAAGTCATAGAAAAATTGCTATTAAAATAGAGAGTGTCTTCAAATGTTTACTGGACATATATTCTCTACATGAACATGAAACAATTCGCAGTTGATTATTGCAGAACATAATAGTGTATTTTGTTGATCACAGACAGCGAGTAAAAAAACAACGGTGTATTAAAATCTCATTGTTTCTCGAACAAAGGACTTCAGGTTTAATGGCATAAAACAATGCAAGCTTATTACCATTACGAAGTCCGCACCCTTATTATAAGTCAAGTGTCAGCTGGGCTTTGATCCTACTAGAGATTTCCTAAGAAAATGTGTTTCTTTGCCTTTTTCAGCTTCTGGAGGCTATCTGCACTCCTTGATACATGGCCTGATCCTCACAGCACTCACTTACTTTTTGGTCATTGCCTCAACCGCTCTACTCACCCTTTGCCTCTTTCTTGTAAGGACAATCATGATGGGCCCCATTTGGGACCTAGGATAGGTCACCTTCTGTACCTCAGAATCATCTGTGTAACCACATCTAAAAAGTCTCTCCACAAATAAAGTAACATGCTCAAGGGTCCCACAGTCTAGAATGGGGTCATTTTAGAGGCAGGTAGGAGAGGCAGACACTCAGCCTACCCCAGGTCCTGGGTTTCATGTTTTCATGTCCATGCTGAACACAAAACATATGCACCATTCAGAGGTCCAGACAGTTTCAAACCATCATGTAGCAAAAACCTAACTCCAAAATTTTATCAAAGACTCATCAGTTCAAAAAATCACAAATTTCGTCATTTTAAATTGCCTTAAATTGGAATGGATGAGATTCTGGGTTTAATATATCCTGGGACAGGATTTCTTTCTACCTGTGGACCTCGTAAACTAGAAAAATCTATCTACTCCCAAACAATAATGGTTATGGGCATATTTTAACAGCTGTAAACACTTGTTTTCAAAAAGGAAGAAAAAGAAAAAAAAGGAATCATGAGTACTAAACAATTTCAAAGTCCAACTGGGAATCTTCTGTTAGGTTTCAGTGCCTATAGTGACCTTTTAGGTTTGGAGTTCTGACTCCTAAACTCATAAATCGGTACAATAGGCTCACAGTGTGAACCCAGGAGCTTCCAGCTGTCTCCTCTGGTGGGGGTGGGGGGTGGA
>NW_022900945.1:38417935-38457472 GCF_012274545.1 Fukomys damarensis
GGGATGGTCCCGGGTCTTTTCTTTTGCAGCAAGGGAGGTACTGTTTGTTTTTGTAACTGAGTCATTTTATGAGCCTGCTTATTTCCTGTGGAAGTTTAAATTTCCAAAAGCATCCTTTCATTGTATCCTCTGTCTCTCAGTCCAAGCTGACAATATTTACCCTGGCATAACATTTTTAAACACCTGTGGCTTTTCTGTGTATGTTTCAGAGACTCAGTCCATGAGATAAAAGGCTCCTCCACAGATCTTTCTGGTCTATTCTGCTGACTTGGTTGAGAGGATTCATGAATCACATGCTTAATCTCTTCAAACAGCCCCCTGCACAACTGAATATTTTAAACTTTGAATCCATGGCAAGCACTGGCAAAAAGTTACATAGCCAAACCTTTGACTTTACAGCTAGAACATGCTTTCCTGGCATTTTCTAGGTTTAGTATCTTTTGGAACAAAATAGCCTGAAATTTTCTCAAATAAAGTCACTCTCTCTCTCTCTCTCTCTCTCTCTCTCTTTCTCTCTCTCCCTCCCTCCCTCCTTCCCTCCCTCCTTCCCTCCCTCCCTCTCCCCCTCCCCTTTCAATTCCTTTTTTTTAAATAACTAATCTCTTTCCTCTTGCATTTTACTTTAAACAACAAGAAGAATCCGCAGTTTCTTCAACATTTTTCCATGAAATTCTCTCAGCTAAATATTTAAGAATATCCTTTACACATTCTACTTTCTAACAAACTCTAGTATATAATTCGAATAAGCTAGATAACAAGACCGTCGTTCCTTCCAGTCTTCAATAACTAGGTCCTAATTTCTTCTGAATCCACATGAGAAGCATCTTCAGTGCTTACATACGTTCAGATGTTCCATTTGTAGCTCTGTAAGCATGTCCTAAGGCGGCTCACATTCCCTCCTCCATGCACCTCACTTCCTTCTGAGCTCTTACCAGCAGCACCTTTCTTTTCACAACTTCTACCAATAGTCCGTGCAAGGCAAACTATACTTCTTCTGTTCATTATATAATTTCTCCCCCGCTCCCCACTGGGGATGGAAGCCAAGACCTTGTGCTTTGGAGGCACACGAGGCACCACTGAGCTAAATCCCCCCAGCCCTCACTATATAATTTCAAAGTCATTTTTGCACAGTGCACATTTAATGCAGCGGGATCTTATAAGATTCAGGGCTAAAATAGGAGCTAATTCTTCTATGGTTGCCATAAAAGATTAAAATAAATTAAGAGGATTGAAACAAAACCAGTTTACTCTTTCATAGTTCCAAATGCCAGGCGTCTAACATCAGTATACTGGCAGTACTGAATTTTTGTAGAGACTTCAGGACAATCGAATCGGTTTCTTTGCCTTTTCCAACTGCTGGAGTTTGACCACATCCTTTGTCCAAAAGCACTTAGAAGCTTTGATCCAACCTCTTTCTTCTGCTGTCACATCTACTTCTTTTCCTCTTATTCATTAAGCATATTGGTACCTTTTCAGTAGACAATATGATGACATTCATCATTGGGAATCTGTACCTTCACATGACATATCTTGGTTTTTAATTTTTCCACATTCCCCTGCCAACTCTTCAACCCCCTCACCCTTCCCTATTTAAAAATATAACTGTTTCCTTTTCTTCTTTTCTCATATTTATTCTTTTCCCTTTCTTCCTTTCCCCTACCCACCCACCTCCCCTTCCCCTTTGGACCTTTACTTCCTATTTCACATTATCTATCACACATTTTGATCGTTATTTACACTTTCAGTTTCTCACACCAGACATCATCCAGTATTTACATGTGCATCCCATTTATTTCACTTAAGAGCAAGGCATCAACGTGCATCCATTTAGCTGTAAATGTCTCTAGTTTCTCGTTCTATATGGCTGAGTAGTACTCCATTTTATAAAACAAAACACACAAAAAAATCTTTATTCAGTCTCCAGTTGATGCAATCAGGCTGTTTCCAAGTTTTAGCTATTACAAACTGTGCTGCTATAAACACGAGTGAGTATATATCACTGTGATATGATCCTTTTAATTATTTTGGGAAGATACCCAGTAGGGGAATAGAAGTGGGACTTCTAATCCTAGTTCTTTGAGGTATCTCCATATTGATTTCCTCGGTGGTTGCACCAGTCTGTCTGCACTCCCACCAACAATGAAGAAGGGTTCCTTTCTCCCCACACCCCTGCAATCATGTGTTATTGGTTGATTTCTTGATAGGAGCCATTCTTTCTGGGGTGAGGTGGAATCTCAATGTTGTTTCCTCTGCATCTCTCTAATGATCAGCAATGTTGAACATTCTATCACATGATTATTTGCTGCTTTAACTTCTTTGTTCAAGAAATGTCTGTTCATTCCAGATGTCAATTTTGAATTGGGTATTTATATTTGGGGGGCCTTTTTTTAGTTCTTTATATATACTGGATAGTAGGCCTTTGTCTGAGGAACATCAGGTAAAAGTTTTTTTCCACATTGTAGGTTGTCTCTTAGCTCTGCTGTTGATTTCTCTGGCAGTGCAGAAGCTTATTTAAAAGATGAGATCCCAGTTGTTGATTCTTTGTGCTAGTTCCTGTGCTACTGAGGATTTCTTCATAAATTCTTTTCCTATGTCATTGTCTTCAGGAGTTCTATCTAGCTTATCTTCTAACAAGTTTAGTGTTTTTGTCTTATATTTAGATGCTTGATCCCCTTGGATTTTATTTTAGTGCATGATGAAAGACAGGGATCTAATTTTAATCCTTGGGAAGTTGAAATCCACTTTTTCCAACACCATTTATTAAAGAGACTATCTTTCTCCAGGGAGGATGATTGGCGCCTTTGCCAAAAATGAGGGAGCTGAGTATGTCTGGAGTTGTTTCTATATCTTCTAATCTATTCCACTGATCCTTGGGTCTGTTTCCTTGCCAGTACCATGCTGTTTTTATCACAGTGGTTTTGTAGTACAGTTTCAAGTAGGGGATTGTGATACTCCCTGCCACTTCTCTGTTTCCTAGAATGGCTTTTGCTATTCTAGGTCTCTTCTACTTCCAAATGAAGTTTTGCATTGTTTTCTCTAATTCTGTGAAATATACTGTTGTGAATTCAATCAGGATGGCATTGAATCTGTATAGCAGTTTCAGATGTATGACCATTTTCACTATATTGCTTCTTCTTACCCAGGAGCAAGTCATGTCTTTCCATTTTCTTTTTCTTTTCTTTTCTTTTTGTACCAGGGATTGAACTTGGAATGTTGCGCTTGTGAAGGAGGTGGTGGTAACATAGAGCTAAATCTCTGGCCCTCCATCTTCTTATGCCCTATTCATTTTTTTTTCAGTGTTGTAGTTCTCAACCTAGAGGTCTTTTGCTTTCTTTGTTAGATTTATTCCTAGATATTTCATTTTTGGATGCTACTTTAAAGGGATTATTTCTCTAATTTTACTCTCAATGAGTGTTTTATTTTTGTACAAGAAGGCTATTGATTTTGGAGTGTTTATTTTGTATTCAGTTACTCTACTGAATCTGTCAAGTAAGTCTAAAAGTCTTTTGGGTCTCCTAGATAGAGTGTCATATAGTTACCAAATAATGACAGTTTTACTTCTTCTTTTCCTATTTTTATTCCTTTTCTTTCTCTTGTCTAATTGCTGGTGGCTAATATTTCCAGAACTATATTAAACAGGAGTAGTGATAGTGGACATCCTTGTCTTGTTCCTGATTTTAGCATAAAGGTTTTTAGTTTCTTACCATTTAGTATGATGTTGGCTGTTGGTTTCTCGTAGATATCCTTTATCAAGTTAAGATAAAGACTATGTATTCCAACTTTCTGCAGGACTCTTTTTTTCTGATCATGAATGCATGCTGAATTTTGTCGAATGCTTTTTCTGCATCCATTGAGATGATGATATGGTTTTTGTCCTTGACTCTGTTAATATAGTGCATTACATGTATTAATTTACATATGTTGAACAATCTTTGCATCACTGGGATAAATCCAACTTGTTCAGGGTATATAATCTTCTTAATGACCCTCTGTATTCTGTCAGCCAGTATCTTATTGAGGATTTTTGCATCTATGTTCATTAGTGTGATTGGCCTCTAGTTCTCCTTTTTGGTTGGGTCTTTACCTGGTTTTAGAATCAAAGTAACACTTGTTCCAGGAATGAATTTGGAAGTATTGCTTCTCTTTCAATGTCATTGAAAAGTTTAAAGAGCAGTGGCAATAGTTCTCCAAATGTTTTGTAGAATTCAGCAGTGAAGCCATGAGGACCTGGGCTTTTCTTTGTTGGCAATTTTTCAAAATACATTTTTAATTTCACTGTGATTGGGGTGTTTAGAATATTTATGTTTTCTTTGTTCAACTTTGTTGATTCATATGTATCTAGAAATCTTTCCATTTCTTCTGTGTTCTCCATTTCATTAGAATACAGTTTCTTGAAGTAGGTATTGATGATCCTCTGGATTTCTTCTGGATCTGTTGCAACTTCACCTTTTTCTTTCCTAACTACACGGATTTGAGGCTTTTTTTTCTTTTTTCTTTTTTTTGTAAGGTTGGCTAAGCATTTAAGGATTTTATTTATTCTTTTGAAATACCAACTCTTTGACTCTTTGATTTTTTTTGTATTGTTCTCTTAGTCTCCATTGCATTGATTTCTGCTCTGATATTTTAATTTCCTGCCTTGTATAAGCTTTGGGTTTGTCTTGCTGTTCTTTTTCTAGATACTTAAGATTCACGATTGAGCTCATTCTGTTTTCCTAGGGTTGGCATTCACTGCTTTAAATTTTCCTCATAGAACTGTTTTCATTGTGTCCCATAGATTCCTGTATATTGTACTGGCATTATCATTTATTTGTAAAAATTGTCTAATTTCTTCTTTAATTTCCTCTGTGATGCATTGGTTGTTCAGGAGAATGTTATTCAATTCCCACATATTTGTGAAGTTCTTGGAGTTTCTTATGCTATTGCTCTCCAGTTTAATTGCACTATGTCTGATAATATACATGGGATAACTTCAATTCTTTTTCATTTACTTAAATATGTTCTATGAACTAGTATATGGTTCCCTTTGAAGAATGACCCATATGCAGCTGAAAGTAATGTATATTTCTTTCCTATGCTGGGAATTCATGGCTTCTAGCAAGGTCCTGGTCACATTTTTTTTTTATCTGTTTCTGTTCTATTGTCTCTAATTAATTATGTCTTTCATTCTGCTTATCATCTCTGTAGTTACATGGGAGATTATTTCTGTTTTGAATATTTCTGGAACTTAATTTATCTGTTTTCACTTCCTGTGTTATCAGTTCAGGGTGTCCAGGTGGTTGGTTGTCATATTTTTCCACCTCATTTCTCCCAGAATTTTCCTTTGGTGAGCTGGCAGCCTGTGTTTGTGCTTGTCTCTTGCTTGAAAGCTTCTGTTTCTGTTTTTGCTCTTGGTACTGTCCTTGGTTTCCTCCTTGGGTTAATATTTTGAACTTCCTTTTATAGCTTGTCTTTAGGTTTTGAGTTTCTAATGACTCTGAGGCCATCTCCTTTTTATTTACCAGGAAGGACAACTTATTAGATCAATCACAACACCTTAGCCCAAGTGATAGCAACACAAAAGCATCAAGCACAGCTTAGGAAATGACAATTTATGGTAGTTATTAATCTATCAACTATAACTGTGTGCATTAACTCAAAATCAAAGCTGGAGCTCAGGACAACGGCCTTTATGATCCCTTGTGCCTCTGTGGTGTTAATCCAGGTACCAGCCCTGCCAGGCCAAAGGTGAGTGTGTGTATGTGGTGGGGGAAATGGCCTCTGGTGGGGCTGCAGGCACCTCCATGGCTCCATGTCTCACCAGTCTGCTGCCAAGGTCAGTAGGCTGGGGCAGGGGCTCCAGGCTAATTCCACTCAATTCCTCCTCTCACTGGTCTGCTGCCATGGTTGGGTGGCTGGAGTGGGAGCTGCTGGCTAGCTCCACACAGTTCCGCCTCTTATTGGTCTTAATGTTCATTTTTGGACTGGGACTTTAAATTGGGGAGGTCTAGGGAGGGCAGCAACAAGGGGAAAAAATGAGAACCAAGACCTATTATGTAAAGGTACAAGATCCCAATAATGAATGTAACTGTATACCTAAAATGTACCAATTAAACTCAATGAGGAAAAAAAAATTAAAAAAAATAAATTGGGGAGGTCTGATTTTTTAAAAGTTCTTTATATATTCTAGATAGTAGAGCTTTGAGGATAATCGTAAAAAAAATTTTCTACATTGTGGGTTTTCTGTTCACTCTGTTTCTCCTGCTGTGTAAAAGTTTTTTTTAATGAGATCCCAGTTGTTGATTATTTGTGCTAGTTCACATATGACTGAAATTTGGCTCAAGAATTCTTTTCCTCAACCAGTGTCTTCAGGAGTTCTACCTAACCTCTCTTCCAACTGGTTTGGTGTTTCTGTTTTAATATTTAGATCTTTTATCTTTTTAAATTTTAGTTTAGTGTATGGTATGAGATATAGGTCTAGTTTTAATCTTTGGCAAGTTGAAACCTAATTTTTCCAGCACCTTTTATAAAAGATACTATCTTTACTCTAGTGAGGGTGTTTGGCTCCTTTGTCAAAGATGAGTTGACTGAGTGTGTCTGGAGTTGTTTCTACATCTTTTAATCCATTCCACTGATCCTGGGTCTATTTCTTTGCTAATGCCATGATGGTACTATATAGTTCTGTCTTCTTTCATTCTTGTTAAAAGCACTGTAATAAAACTTTGGATCTATCCAGATAACTTGAACAATCTTCTTAGTTTCAGAATCCTTAACTTAATTGCATCTCCACAGACACCTTTGCCATATAAAATAAACATATTTATAAGCTCTTGGAATTAATATGTAAATATCCTTGGGACTGGAGTATCACTCAG
The DNA here is from genome assembly GCF_012274545.1 of Fukomys damarensis. Taxonomy (NCBI): domain Eukaryota; kingdom Metazoa; phylum Chordata; class Mammalia; order Rodentia; family Bathyergidae; genus Fukomys; species Fukomys damarensis. The sequence goes on from NW_022900945.1 coordinate 38,424,787, forward strand.
CCTAACACAAACAGCCAATGATGAATGATAAGTGAAAAGGTTATTTATAATTTATGATCATTCATTCATCTCATATTAATTCCTCATTTATTTGTTGCTTCTTCATGATCAATGTCGTGTTTGCCAATACAGATACAAAAAGAAAGGACACTACCCTTATTTGAGGAACTTTGTCTCATAAGAAGATGGGAAAAAATGAAAATGTAATAAAGAAGTGAGAAAATATTTAATTCAGATAGATAAAGGGAAAGACTGGGTCAGGGATGACTTCATGGGAAAGATCAGAACTAAGAAAAAGTATGAATCGTTCAATGAAAACATGGGTCAAGGACAAATTTAGGTAGAGGCAACACGATGAGGAAAAAACTTTCTCCACATTTTTAGGCTAATGTTTTAAAATTTCAAAGAAAACCACAATTTACAGTTGTAATAATTGTTAGCTCCATCCTTTTTCCTGTTGATCTGTCTCAACAGTAATGAGTATTACCCACTGATAATTAGGCCATGGTTAGACTTGATAGTCTACTTTGTTAAATAACAGTTATTCATCTTTTATCTCTCTTTTTTTGTAACTAAGAGAAATGCCAACTCAGAGCTTGGAATAGGCACAGGAGCTGAAATACCACAACTTGGAGTAGCATATAAGGATGACTTATAGATCTGTTTGAAAATATAGATTTAGATTACCATGGCACTTTTCTTTCTAGTAAGTTCTTGATTTACAAACATTGGAGTTGTGAACTTTCACTGATGTACTGTGACTTACTTTATTGGCTCACAAACAAATCCAATTTATGAACAATTCTCACAGAAAGGTTTGTAAATCAAGAATTTATGTACTCAAATTTTGACCAAAAAAAAAGGAAGAAACCACTAGAGAACAAATACAAAAATCCACAAATGGTATATATAATAAAACAACATAGCAAGGAATCCTCACTAACCCCAATATATCAGAACGCAGGGACAAACAAATACCCTCAAGAACCACATACTAGCCAGAGGATAACATAGCCATAGGATAACAAAGAGGCCAGAGATGTTCCCTGGAACATGCAGGAGGCTGATTGGAGAACAATGGAGTTTCCCCTAAACAAGTAGGTGAGTAAACTGCAGGCTTTTCCTATAGTGAGATGTCTGAGGAGGCTAAAGTAAACTGTACCCTGTGGACTCTCAAATGGACAAAATAGAAGGCCACACAAAGAACTACTGACAGTGGAATTAAAGCTATCAGGACAGAACAATAGAGTTGAAGGAAGAGAAGAGGAAGGGCAAAGGCTGACAAGCAGAAAATCCTACAAAACAAGCTATTATATGTCTATATCTATATAATTTTTTAAACTAACTACATACACATATAGAAAAAAACTCTGTGAAGTGGAATAAACTACTGAAACCAGAAAGCCTTTTCAAGATCAGGAAAACTAGCTTCACCAAACAGGAACAAAATAAATTCTGTACAAATCTCCATAGTCCATGAAAACATTGCATTGGAATTTGCAAAGATTACAAATGATTTCTGCTGTCTGGGCTGGTCTTGGCTACCAGTTACTCACTGAAATATTTATCCTCCAAATCCAAATTTCCTTTGTTGTGCAAATATTTGTTCTATCTTAACTAATATAAACTACAAACTTCTATTCATATTAATTTTAAATGCATAGTTTTTGAGTTTAATTCTCTGAAGGCAATTTTTTGGTATAAATTTATTTCATATTACTACATATATATGGAATGCGTTTATCTTTTTAAAAGCACTTAACTCTCCCAAACATATCCTGGTCTATTTGAATGAGAATGTGTTAAGCCTACAGAATCAAGGTTGGATCCAGATAAATCGCATAGTAAATAAAATGTATTTTAAACATATACATAAAGGTTAGCAGTGATTTTAAATATATGTATGATAAAGAAGATAGAATGAAAAGTATTCTTTAACTGATAGATATAAGAAAACACCTCAGGAAAACTGGTTCTTCTGATATATTTTGATTTTTAAAGAATATAACAAAACATAAACAGATGAAGATAATTTCAATTGTATTGTTTCAAAATTTCTATAACAAATGGCCTGTCAAACTCACTTCCTAAGTAATGACTGAAAGCATATCATTACTCTAAAAAGATTTTATTAAATTTTATAGCTTATATTTTGGCTTAATGTGATTTAGGTATATTGGCACAAATCATACATGAAACCAATCTCAATATTTTGAAACATAACACTGGGTAAATGGCAGATTAAGGAAAAACTTCATCTGTGATTATGCCAAATACATTTGGTAACAGGGAAATACTCACAGTAGCTGTTAAAATCAAATGATGATATGAAATGATGCTTCCAAAACTTAAATTATGCATTGAGGCTCATGTTACTGAACGTGAAAAACATTCAAAAAGTACTCAAGAACTTCATGCATAAAATGAATTTCTTTCTATTGCATTTCCTCCAATATTATATTTATTCTCATGAAGACAATTTCTGTTATTTCCATACAGAAAAGAAAACACAAGTTTTTAGAAGTCTCTACCTCATATAGGGTTTACCTGATATATTCAAAATAAGTTTATAAAATAAATACAATGATATGAAATATGTGAAATTTTGTTTCTATAGATTCATGCGAGCAATTTTCATTCATGGCAATTGTGAAATAACTTTCCTATGAATATACTCCCTCCTATATTTATGTTTAAGTATATTTAACTTTGTAATCAATTCCTTTGGCTCAGGTCACTTATTTACCCTATTGTGTCACTAACATCACCTGATTTACAACCCAAACATATAAACTGGAAATTTAAATAAGAATTAACTACATGATTTTCTAATTCATTAGAATGATACTTCATAAAGTCATGAAAAGGTAATTAGTTAAACACCTTGATCAATGTGTATAGGCAAACATGTCTATTTGGTTCTTATTCTGAAAAATGTTGAGAATTGATTTTTATTTTTACCCTTATTTCTCTGTAAGTTTTAGCTCAATATTTACCTTCTGTGCTTTTTTATTTCTTTTCATTTTATGAACTCAAAGTAAAATGCTGAGAATTTAGTTTAATACTATCTGAATTTAAAATTGATCAAAACATTATTTTCTTCTACTTCAAATTTGAAAATGTTGATATAATGTCTATAGTTTAAATATATATAACATAAAAATAAAATCTTGATCCTGAGTGCTTTTTGACTCATCTCATGGATTTACATGCAGATATTTTTTACTAATGACAAGATATTAAGTGTATTTTTAAATTTAATCAACTTAATCTGAGGCTTTACATCCTTTTCCATAGATTTCATTTATTTATTTTTGCAGATTTTAAACCACTTTATTCTGTCATTTAGAAATCATTATCTATACATTTCTTTTGTGCTCTGATTTTACTACTTTTTTCATAACACTAAAATTAATAATTTTTAAATGAACAATAAATTTTGAAATACCAAAGTAGTTCTTGTCCTCACTGCCATTAAACTTTTGAATGTTTTTATAGCTTCATTCTTATCGTCTGACACTTAACATATATTTGTATTTTATCCTGAAAGCACATTCTATTAATGTTCCTTTTTCTTCTGTACCATTTTATTTTAGCAGTTATACAAGTTAATGTTTTCAAGACTAGCTCTTCTTCAATTTTGGTGTTCTGTATTCTAATTTATTTTTATTACCCTTTTCTGCATCTTGATAATGTTGTTTAATTAAATCTAGTTGTTTCTTTTCAAAAACAATAGCCACATTTAGTGGATATCTATTATTGATACAAAATTATACTTACTCTTTGGGTGGGATAACAGTGTCATTTAACTTTGGAATACTCATCATTGATCTCATTAGTCTTTTCAGAGATACCTTTGGACATAGTAAAATATAACCTGAGTAATATATTTTTCTACAAGACTAATAGAATGATCATTTTAAATAAAAGAAGAAAATATACCCAGTGAAGTATATGCTAAGAAATACAAAGAGAAAAAATTAGAGCTGAACTCTATGTCTGAAATACGATATTTTAGGATGCTAGATAATATCTGCTGGTGTTTTATTCTGAAAAACATATTTGGATAAATTAATATGTTTGATTAATTTTGTTATGTATTACTATTAAAATTATTAATAATTTATCAGTAGTTTCCATCTTTACTAGAAATGTGCTGAGACAGGACACAAATTAATGATGTTAAAAATAGGTGACAACTCTATAAAATAGATTGAATAACTTTATGCCCACCTATTTGATAAACAACACAAAATGGCCAATTTTTTGAAAGGTATGAATAGCTAAAAGTAACACCAGAACAAATAGACAATCAGAATAAACCTATTTCTATTAAATAAAGTAAATCAATATTTAATAATCTTCCAAACCAAAAAGTACCAGTTTCAGTTATTTATTAACACTAAATATTTGAGAAAATTTTTTGCATACTAATTATCTATAATTGTTTTTATATGAGAGAAAGTTGAAAAACTTCCTAATTGATTTTTTGAGGTCAGTACCATCCTAATGCCAAAACCAGAAAAGATATCATAAGAAAAAGAAAACTACAAATCAATATCTCCCTCAAACACAGATAAAAACAATATTTCAATAAAATATTAGCCAGTAAAGTTCAATCATGTATAATAATGTATACTACTGTGAAGTGATATTTGTCCAGGGCCTTTAAGGTTTATTAAAAAATCAATTAAGGAAACCTTCACATTTGTGTACTGCAAAAGAAAAACTATACGTCAAACCAATAGATGCAGAAAAGGCATTTGACAACATTCAGTGCCAACACTAATTCATGATAAAACTAGGAATGAAAGGGAACTTCTTCAATTTGCTAACAAGCATCTCCAAAAGCTTACCACAAGTAACATACTTCACAGTAAGAAACTAGAAACTTTCACATTCAGATCATGAACAAAGAAAAGATGTCCTCTCTTACCTCTGCTTGTCAACATCATACTGAAAGTTTTAGCTAACAGAACAGAGAAGAAAAGGAAATAAAAGAAACAGATATGAAAGGAAGAAATAAAACTGCCTCTATTTGCAGGTAACATATTTGTCTATATAGAAATTCCAAAAGAAGTAACAGTAGAGCTAAAAAGAAATTATAGCTGGTTTGCAGAATGTAAGGCTCACATTGAACACATACTAACAGTGAACAAGTGAACTTTGGAATTAAAATCACACTATTATTTACATTAACAAAATTAAATACTTAGCTATAAATCTAAAAATATGAATAAGATTTCTATGATGAAAACTACAAAATGCTGATAAACCAATGAAAAACAAAATAAGCAGAGAGTTATTCTGTACTCAGGGATAAGTACACACCAATATTGTCAAGACGTTCTGCCCAACTTGACCTATAGATTTAATGCAATCCCAGTCAAAATCTCAACATGCTATTTTTTGGATGTTACAACAGATGTATATAGCCCACTAAATGGCAAATAAGCATATGAAAAAAGATTTCATATCATATGCCATCAGAGAAATGCAAATTAGAATGACAACGTGATAGTATTACACATCTATTAAACAGCCCACCTTCTTAGATCAATTCTGAAATGTTTTCTTTTATTGTGTCTTTGATTATTCATTCATGTTTTTTACTTCTTTGTTCTTCTCCAAGAACTCTGATTACATGGTATATCCTCCTTCTCCAACTTCCTTTAAAAATATGTATATACACTTTTTAAATTACTCCAGTTCATCTTCTGTTTCACTAACCTGATTTTCTTCAAAGACGATTCTACATTCAATTAAATATTTTCAATTACAATTTTGGCATTAGATTTCTGTCACTCTGACAAAATATGCAAGGAAATTAACTTGGACAAAAGATTTGTTTTGGCTCAAAGTTTCAAAGATTTAATTCATATCACTTGGCTCTGGTGTTACATAGTACATTATGAAAAATTCTGTGGCAGAGGAGCATTGTTTACCTCTTGGTTGTAAGGAAGGAAAGGGCCAGAATCCCAAAGTGAATCCATCTCAGATTCAGGTGTCCAGTGATCTATTATCCTTCTAATAGATCTCCACCTCTTAAAGCCTTCATTACCTTCCAATAGTGCCATGATATCTTGACAAATGCCTTACCTTATGGGATTTCAGGGAACATTTAAGATGCAAACTAAATCTGTATAATATATATAGATATATTAGAAATATATATATTATATTCATACAATAATTATTGATTTACTGTTACAATCCAGACCCTGAGAAGTAAGCACTAGTGTTGTCTGTTTTTTTGTTTTGTTTTGTTTTGTTTGTTTTGTTTGTTTTTTTAGGTTTTGTTACCAGGAATCGAACTTGGGACCTTGTGCTTGTGAGGCAGGTGGCAGAACCACTGAGCTAAATTCCCTGGCCTAGTATAAGTTATTTTACATAAGTTTCTAACATTTTATGTGAAAGTTCATTAGAAGTTATATTTAGTAATTTTATGATTTCTCCGTTTTTTGATGATTCAAAATATTTTGTGTATTGTTTCTCTTTAAACTACAAGATATATTCTTTAAAATAATTTTTATTAACTAACGTGCTTATTTCTGTAAAATAGGATACGGAATTAGACAAGTGTCCCAGTGTTGGGAATGGCTAAGTAAACCAATTTAACAAGTTTCCTTTACTTTCTTCAACAATGCCAGTATTCACAGGACATATTCCTGTTTCGAAAAATTAAATCAGTTCTTTTTTGTGTGTGTGGGTATTTCCACATTCCATGGATAGAATAAATAAATAGACAGAAATGAATCTATATTGACCAAAACCTGTATTCAAATCTGCATAGCAGCACTCTTTATAGTATTATCAAGTAAACAAAAGCAAATTTCATGAATATCAGAATAAATAATTGTGTCATATCCACAAAATATGATGCTAAAAAGTAGAACTAAAATAATGTATGTACTCACATGTAATACTGAGCAAAAAACCCAGACTTAAAAACTAAAACTTATTTGCTGATGAAAGCCAGACTGGTGCTGCTTTTAAGAAGAGTGACTCAGAACTCAGAGAACTGGGAACTGGCAATGTTATCCTTCTTTCTCCGGGCAGAGGTTATATTAAATGAACATATTAATATATTCATTTTTTAAAAATTCACTGAGAATTTTTATGATTTGTGTAATTCATTGTTACATGTAGAAGTGCATTTAAAACTTAGAGGGACATGGGAAAGGCATTGTGTTTGTATTTACCATTTGCCTGTAGCTAGTGGTATCTCATGTTAACATATACACCATAAGACGACGGTAAACACTGTGCCATAAATGAAGAGAGATTTATATAATTCTGATAGGAACCTGGAAATAATTTCTTAAAGGAACTGGTACTGTAGAGAAATGACTAGGTGAACAGCGAGATGACATGTAAGGAAATAAGTGAAGACACAATAGCAATACTGTAAAATCACATCTAATATTCCGAGGGCTGAATATTGTGTCTTTGGGCAGGAAGTACTCACAAATACTGGCTTAATATTAACAATATTGCACTCAAAGTCATCTCTGAAAGTGGTAAGTAGAGTTATCACATAGTAGGGAGAAAAACATAAGCTTTTCTTATTATACTAGTTGTGTTATTGGGAAATTCTGTACTTTTACATAAACTTTCAAGATTTCAATTTTTATTTAAATAATGTATATTTGGAAAAACTTTGCTTTTAAAGTCATAAGTCAGAAACATGGAAAGTACTGAACAGAACCAAAATGACCAAATACTTATAAATTGCATGTTTCAAGATTTCCAAAAAAATGAACTCATTGATTTATCTTTGCACTTACACATTTTTAAATAAAAAGGTACACAGAAGTATTTTAGTAATGTAGATTTCAGAAAATATGAGGAGGAAAAAAATGTATGTGTCTAACTGGAACGTGACCTCCTGACCACAAACTAAATCTATCCACCCACCACTGAAACTGCCCTTTTGGGGCAGGGGGGCATGTCTAATTTTACTTTCAGCAGCATTACTCAAAGAACAAACAAAAAACCTAGCAAGTCCACTAAATGTGGACTTCATCAATCAGCAGGCAAACACAAGCATATCTAAAGCAAGTCAGTGATTACTTCTATGAGGCAGAAAATCAAATACAGAGCAAGTTTTCAAGAATAGCAATTCTGAGGCCAACAGAACTGACATCCCATAAGTATTCTTTCTCCCAACAAAAAGATATCATTGACATGACAGCTGCAAGGAACTCTGCGATCTTCAGCGTAACTGGGGAAATGATGTCAGACACAGCAGATAAACTGTGAAATATAAAGGAGAAGGTGAGCAGATGTTGAGTCTATAAAAGAAAAATAGTTTCTAAAAACCTTCAAAATTAATTCTTACCTCATACGGCTGTGACAAATGAGAAAGCACAAATGAAGGATCAAGAAGGGGTCCAGTGGAGTTCAGCCTAGACCAGGGCAGCCGTTACCTCCTCAGAGAGCTAGGCCTCCTACATCAGTCTCGCTCCGTCCTCATGCTTCCCAGCTTTGACACTTTGTGCAAAAACGCAAGCGCCTCACACATTTCCACAGATCTCTTCTTCTCCAGAGAAGGTTGGAAAATTGTCTTTAGAGAGATAGTAAGGAGGAAAAAAAAAACTGTTCACTTGCCAATGGGCAATCAGAGTAAATATACTTGTCTTACTTCAGTCTCAAGTTACAAGGAAACAAAACTGAATGGGGAAAATGAGAAAAGAAACCACGTGGATAAATGAGGAAACGAAAGATCACACGTGAGTACTTAGCGAAAGTTTTCTGAAGCCTTACTACATTTGTGCAGGACAACAAAGTTGATTTGTAGATTGTCAAGTCAAAACTGCTGGAAATCACTGACATTCAATAAACTACAATAAAACTTTGACTTAGTAGAAGCAATCTCAGCTGTCACGCAGGGCAGCTTGAAGACACCAAACTTTATTCTGTCGTGCACAGTACAGTTCTCACAGAAGCTTCCCACACATGCAAAGCGGAGAACATAGGGCAGGAAGCCTCCAGGGTAACAAAGGCAATGACATTTTTAGACTGGTGCATTCCCAGGCTGGATTAAAAGTGGTGGGGGGAGAAGGAAAGAAGGGAAGAGAGGAAAGAAGGAAAGAAAGAAGGAAGGCAATTTAGCAGACCTAGAGGGTGTGAAAGAGAAATGCTTAGGTTTTGTTTGGTTTTGGTTTTGCTTTGTTTTTTTTCTGGAGCTTTTTTTGTTGTTTGTTTGGTGTGGGGAATCTATTTATATGCATCCCCAGTACCTAAAACAGTGTCAAGAGAACAAGTGGGCAAAGTGTATAATAATACAGGCAGCAATGAACCCAGCCTTGGTCATCACACATTGGCTGTTTGATCTTAGGCAAGTCATTTTCCTTCCCAATTTTAGTGTTCCTGTTACAGAGTGTGGTTGGTAATAACACCTCTTCCTGGGATTGTTTCAAGAGTGTAATTAGATAATGCCCATGAAAGCATTTAATGAATTCTAAAGTGCTCTACAAATACAAGGGAGAAAAGATTGGAAAGATGCCTCCGGATGGCTCCTTCTCAAATATGCCCAGAGATTAACATTTTAGTGGTGAAAAAGGAGCGCTAATATTTCTCATTGGCACTTTTCTACTGCAAACAAAGTAATGAAAGTAGAGAGAATATAATTTTCCTTGAGACTCTATAAAGCTAGTTTCATTTTAATTGGAAAAGTTGTGGCACATCAACATTTGTACTTCCCCTGAATTAACCTTTTTGAGGGGGAAAAAATTGCTCACCATTTGTTTATTGGAAAACAATCCAGACATTGGAGAGGCCTTGTTCTGGTCCTGTCTTTGCCTCCTTCCGTGTGACCTTGGACAAGTTATTCCTCTTTCCACTAATCAGCTCAGCAAAATATATAAAACTCCCAATGTATGCCAAATCCTGCATTAGACTCAGTTTAAGGAACAAAGCTTAAGGAGAAAAAGACATAGTTCCCTATGGCTAAGCAGGTTATGATTTAATAAAGTTTTTCAGCTTCTAAACAGAAATGGCATGAGGATGAAAAGAGTGTGAAAGAGGGCTTGGCAAGATAGAAAATGGCACATAAGTACAAAGTAACCAGACATAAAAATATCCGCACCATATAGATGGTAAAGTAATGCTTAACGGAGAGAAGTACAGAAGCAATTAATATGTAGAGGTTTCTGTTCTATAAGGAAAAACTTTATCTACAAAACAGACTGTTTAAGTAGATATTAATCACTACTTTTGACCAAAGAGGAAAATTGTACTCATCAGTTAAAGAACATTAGATAACAGATCTGACTCACTATTCAAACCAAAGTCGGTCTTGACTACACAGATTATATATACATAAACAGCAGAAGTGAATTGTGCATTGAACCAGAAATGTGCATTTTATCAAGGAAAGGAGCCCCTGGAATTTAACAAGCAGCAATTTTAGTTGCAGAAATAACCAAGAACATATTTTTTTTCAACTTACTTAAAACCAAAACAAAGGCATTTGAAGAAAAGGAGCAAAATGAACTAAATAGATATGGCATCATAAGAAATTAAGAAAGGGTATCATTATCTTTCTCAGCTCTCTAAATGCTGCTCATACCTAAAATAAAGGCAGTTTTGTTTGAAAGCAAAACCAGTGCTGTTTTCCAGATTCTTAAGTAGTTAGCAAAACTGCACATCTCTGCACTTACATGGTTAAAAGAATCATTTAGAGAGTCCTTCATGAAATCAAAATTTCACTGATGCTTTCTGTGTGGATTACCATAGCAAGCAAAACACAAAAGGTAGCTTAATGCCCAGATATATTAAAATCAAGAGCTTAACTTCTAATATCCTCTTTCCAATCAGGTATGGATTTACAAAACATTTTATTGTTGTTGTCATTTTTCCTAGTTAAAACTCACAACTAAATCCACCAGCCTAAGAGACTGTTGAGTTATATTGGTATGATTTTCAAAATTTATTTTCAACCTATATACCAGAATGAGAAAATTTCCATGGGTATGCAAAAGCTGTAAACTATTTAGAAACAGCTAACAGGGCTCACATAAATCAAGCCAACTGGAATTATAAATATGTAATAACTATTTCAAAAAAAGAGGAAATGATTAACTTTCTTACTGACCCAAATGGATGTGAATTAACACTTCTCCCTCACAGCAGAAAGATAACAACTAATATTTATCTAGCATCTACTAACTGCTAGCTCTGTGGCAAATGCATTTTGCACATTATCTCATTTACTTCCCTCAAAAAATCTGTATGAAACAAGTAATATTTTATTTATATTTTAGCCAAGTGTTGAACTTGCTGATTATAAAATTTAAATTGAGAATTTAAACAGTGGTCCATGAACACACGATTAATAAATAGCTGACCTAAAATTCAACTCTGAATAGTCTTCTGACTATTCCCCTTGCGTCAGGTATTGTGAAGGATCTCATCTCTCTCTCTGGGTCATTTGCACATATGAAGAATTTGAAAGATAATGAAAATTCCAAATATGGGCTCATTCACTCATTTAACAATAAAGTATTAAACACCTACTCTTTGCCACACAGAATAGTATACACCAGAATAGTGATGAAAATGACATGGGCATTTCTATTATGGCATTCACCATGTATATTGTTTTAGTCTGCAAAACCAATTTGCCTTCAAAAAATCCAAAATTCAGAATAAAACAAAACGCTTATATAGTAAGTTAAATATCCCCACTGTATCACTTACTAGATGATGACACTGCCCAATAGTAAAGACATCTGGCCTAGTGGTGTAATCTATGAAATTAAGAAAATAAAAATTTTACTTTCCACGTCGAAGTGGTACTGTGAGCAACAAATTATACAACAGATGTGAATTTCTCACAGCATTCAAAGACTCACAATATGCCCACATATACATGTGTGTACATAAAGTATTATCATTATACTCATCGAGGCAAAGATATTTCATTTTTAGTTTATGAAAATAAGAACCATGTGACACGATGGTGACACTTTCTATCAGACTGGGGAGTTTTGAGGTTCCTTCCTATGTAGTTATATAGATGATAAATTGGAAAAATAATTGCAGAAAAGAATGTCATTAATAATTTTAATTATTTTAATATATTGTCTCAAGGTAACTTGGAATTTAAATCATAAACTTGAGTGTTGTGCATTTAGATTTATCTAATCAATGCAAAAGCTTTCCCACACTAAACAATGAGAAAGTGCCATTTCAACAGAGATTTTTTTTTTTTTTTTAAAGGGATGTTCTCTACACAATATGCCAAACACTGTGCTGGGCAACTAAGACCAAAGTGTCCAGGAGAGGACTGACAGTCTCAGGGAATTTGTAGTCAAGTGGAAGAAACAAACTAAAAAAATCTTATTCACTGTGTGGAAGAAACAAACTAAAAAAATGTTATTCACTGTGATTAAGGGATAAAATAGGGAGATGCAGGACACAAAGGAAATGAAGTCTTACAGAACTTACACTCACTCTGGTTTTTAGGAAATCTCTCAAATGGATACTGGAGTAAGAAAGGCAGTTGCCAGGTTAAAACAAATAATTGGAGGCACCATATGTTTCAAAGTGGACAGAAAGCTAAGAACTTAGAAGAAATAGGCAAGCAGAGAACCCAGAAATTTAAAAACTACTTCATGGAAGCTGGATAATGATATGTAGAGGGTAGAATGGAAAAAGTAGCTTGCAGCGGAATATGAGATTGGAGATATTGTTGTGTGGCTGGTGCTCTAGGCAAAAAGACTGCAAAGGACTGTAATATTAATTATCCCCAAAGCAGGCTGTGGAGATTTACCCCCACAATTGACTTATTTACAGAAATGAGCCTGGCTGAAGCCTATGTGCCAAGGTCAGAGTAACTCTTACTCAAATTCCGTTCCTACAACTAAAACCTTCAGATTAGAAAGACAGTGTTCTAATTACGATCATATATTTTTATATATTCTGTTCTTAATTCAAGAATGCTTTGTCTTGTGCTTTATTGTTTACATTAACTTCCATAAAAACCACATGTTTCCTTTACCCCAATTGATTGCCAATAAAAGTCAGTGCCTGAGACTGTCCAACGCCTTTGTTGGTTACACCAGCATTGGTCCCACAGGATCCCAATTTCTCTCTCTTAGTTCTATCTCTTAATGTATCATTTTCTCAGGCCAGTGTCATACACTGGGCAGGTGGATACTGGTACCTTACTACAGGAGTCTCTGACAAAGACTCTGGAGGATGTATTGCAAAGATGCTTTGCTTTTGATTTTGATTTTGTCTGAAAGTCAAGCAAGGGAATATACATTCATACTTTCTTGCTCTTTAAAAATATCCCAGTGTCTTCTGGGCAACAGAGAGTTGGTAAAGTTAAGCATGGAGATTGATTAGAAGGATGTTGACATGTGTAAGCTACAGCTTTTGCCAAGTTCCTGTTAACCAGAGCTGAATATAAGTATCCTAAGTATCTACCATGAGCACAGCAAACCCTATGCCAAAGAACTAAAACACTAATTGAAAAGCTACAGCAGCACTGGGAATGATAAGGAATGAGCACAAGGGAGAATAAACTGTTTCTTTTGTAAAAGGAAATGGGTCCAGGAGACAATGGGAGGAGGGATGGAAAGAAGAGTAAGGGAGAAAAAAGAAAGAATGAAGATGGGTTGTATACATGTAGTAACTCCCCACAATGAATGTAATCACTACTTACTGACAACATGTACTATTAAAAAACAACCAAGTCAACTGCTTCCTTTAGCTTAGGCTTGTCAGACCTCTAGACTTGATTGGAACATCCTCTATTCTCCCCAACCTCCACCCCTCAACCTATTGAACAACCCCCAAGGGCTCTCAATTATTTTCCTTGTTCAGACAGAGGTGAAAAAGTATGATTGTTGCCCTCTCCTTATGTGAAATACAAGACCTGCCTGTGGGATGCTGAAGGCCAACTGGGTACATCATTTAACTAGTGGGGGACAGGAGTCTTGTCTGACTGCAAAATTCATTTGTGGCTTTCAGCCCTGTCCTTGTCACCACATCCAGAGCACTCAGAGTATCTCAGTTCTGTACACATTGCTGCTTTAGAGCGAGGTACTGTCTGTCTCCCGCAGGAAGACGGATTTATTCATTTCAGTGGTATCATAATATTGAACAGCTGGGCACTGCTTCTCACGTCTCACTTCTCACACACTTCTGCTTTATGAGACACAGGTCCCATGGCTAAACACTGTGAAAACCAGAGGAAATGTGTTATGGAAGCAACTTCACTGATGAACAAAACATTCAGACCCACTGGATAACAGTGAAAAATCCAACAATTCGTTCTTCTGTCCTCAGCAAAATAAATCTTAAAAACGTTATGCTGATATAAAGCTTTGTATTTGAATGATTTCATATTTTCAAATTTTGACACCCATAAATCTGATTTAATTTATGCCCCCACAGTATGTATTAGGAAGATTGATTATATAATCAGAATATGAAAATTAAATAAATTACTGAAACATAGAGAACAGTTTAGTAATTGCTTATACTTAGAAGCAGGTCTTGTGATTCCAGAATGAATTACCAACAACTAGACGAGGTCTAAAGGCTCTATTTAGCTGAGCTGGCCACTTAACCAAGCGAGGGGGTGATCCAGAGCAATCTTTGCTCATGATCGAAATCCTACACATAAGTCTTCCCACAACTACTTTTCTGCCCTCTATGTGCTTTTCACTGATATTAAAAGATAACTTGATAATACCAGAAAACAAAGACAATCAAGCAGCCATAGCATAATTATTAAAGCAATAATAATGACAGTAATAATAAAGAGACTGTAGAAAAGTAATTAAGCATGCAAACTCTGGATCTCCCATGGCACACCTAGGTTTCCTACACTATTTGCAATGCTCTCTGACAATTATGAGTGTTACCCTACCTGACTCTGTCTTCTTTACAAGTAATAACTGTCCTTTATTTACAAACAACATATTCAAAAGTGTACCTTGACATAGTACAATTGGCTTTCATGTTTTATATGTTCTTTGGCTTATTAGTCTGGTATTCAATTTGTATATATGATAATTATCTTTATTTACATAAAATAAATAAATGTATCTGATGCTGGAAAAATAAAAGGGGTTATGGAATTGAAATGTGTTATGTATGTATACCATTCTCTGTAGTGAATGTAATAATTATGTACTGCAAACATCCACTAATAAAAATAAAAAGTAAAAAAATGAAAAAGAGAAAGAACTATAATAACACCATCTAATAAAAATTTATAGTAAAGATATATATATATATTTTTTGGTACCAGGGATAGAACTCAGGCCCTTGTGCTTGTAAGGCAGGCAGGGAAACCAAAGAGCTAAGTCCCAGCCCTATTGTAAAGATTTTAATAAATAATACATATTAAAATGCTTAAAACATATCTGCCATGTAGTAAACCATCAATAAATGTTATGAACAATCATTATTTTAAATATATGTGCATGTATCAAAATATCATTAGTATTATAACTATTATTTGCATTTGCATCATCATAACTACTTTGTAGCTCAAAAAACCAATAGTCCCATTAGGTTAGCAGTGAGAAAATCTGTATAGTTACTGATTAAGGGACTCCACCAGAATTGAAAGCAAATTTTTTCAGTATCAAAGTCCATAGGCTTCATGTATTAGTTTTCTATTACTGCTATGACAAATTACCATGAATTTAGCAGCTTAAACAACACAAATTTATTACTTTATACTTCTATACATCAGAAGAAGTTCAGGATAGGTCTCTAGGGTAATGTAAAAAATTGACAAATCTGTATATCTTTGTGGCTTTGGGAAAAATCCATTTCTTTGCTCATTCACTCCCCTGGAAGAACTCAATTCCTTGTTGTCAGACTGTGATTTTCATTTCTTTGTGGATGTCAACTGAAGGCTGTTTCCAACTGCTAGGGATCTACCACATTATTCATCCATGGCTTCCTCCTTTCATTATAAAAATGAGCAATGGAAGGTCAAGTCCTTCTTGTGTCTTGATTATCTCCTGTTTCTTTTTTCTTCTGTCGTATCTCTTGGTCTGACTTTTTTGCCTTCCTTTCCCACTCTTAAAGACACATTTTACTATGTTGTATACATACACATAACCAAGATAATGTCCCTATTTTAAAGTTTATGAGTTACATTCCAAATTCCTTTGGCTGTGTAAGGTAACATACAAATTTCAGAAATACAGGACTGAGCATCTTTGGTGGACCATCATTGTTCTTGCTGTCATTCTGATTTGTGGCTGGGGTTAGTTTAAGTTGGAATAGTAATGGTGAAACTGTCAAAAAAAAGTGAAGACTGAGCATTGCAAACAAAACAGTACATTTAATCAAGAGTTCTAAAGGCAAACATAATTGTATACTATGGTGAAAGAAAATGGAAATGCAATAGATCAATTTGGTGTTTGCAGCTTTCTTGAGGTATTATTGCTATACAAAGAACTGCAGACATTTAATGCATACAATTTGATGAGTTCAGATATATGTAAATGTCCTCTACACTATGACCACAGTCCTTGTAATGGTCATGTGAACACCTCCCACAATTTCCTTATATACTTCTTGTTTTATTTTGTTTTGCTTGTACACTTTTTGGGCCTTTGATGTGTGTGTTTGTGTGTGTGTGTGTGTGTGTTTGTGCGCACCTGTATATATGTGTGTAATAATACTCCACTCAAAGTGGATTTTAACATTTTTCGGCCACCTTCAAAATCATCCTTGGGCTAGGGATCTAGCTCAATGGCACCATGCCTTCCTCACAAGTGTACAGTATACAGTACAGTTACATTCATTACTGGGATCTTGTACCTTTACATGACAGGTCTTGATTCTCATTTTTTCCCCTTGTCCCTGCCCTCCCTTCACCCCCTGTTCCCTTCCCCATTTACAAACACTTTATTTCCATTTTTTCATTTTCTCATATTTTTTTCTTTTCCCTTATTACTGAAAGAAGCAGAAAAATGCACAAAATATGAAAGAGACAACAGATAGAGATACAGGTATGGATGACAGCATTGTTTAAGTAGTTAAAAAATATGTACAGAAAAAAGTACACAGATTATTCTCTGTTTGCAATGACTGTCTCATGTAATCAGATTTTAAATACTTTTGGATAAACATGTGAACATGATTTGTATTTAAAACAAATAAATGAAAAAAGCTATTCAAAGTATTTTCAAATGAAATGGGTTTTGAGATTTTCCAAAGAACAGAGATTTGAACATATTTGAGAGAGGTACTCAATTCAATGGGAACAAAGTACAAAACTAATTTAAAATAACATGGAAATTTTCAATGTACAAATATAGGGCTGTTTGGGAAAAAATAAAGTAGTATGGTGGATAAAGCACAAATGTGAAATAAGCATATATGCTCATTTCATTGAGGTATATTTAGTCATCAATTTTCACTAAATGAGTCAGAATTCAACATTATCTTTCATTTAATGAGTAAGATTTATGTTACTATTCAGGTTTGAATATTAGTAATAAAAACTGGCATGGTAAAGACATGATCATTCAAAGATAATTTGATATAGAGAAATGAAGCATGATTACTTTATATCTGACATGTTTGTAATATTAAATTGATAGTAACATTTAACTATAAGTAAATAGTGTAAATTTCACTAAAGGTTCACACTACAAACAACAAATAATCAACTGAGAAATAATTGCTGCCATGAAACATCATTATTTTCTCACTTTGTCTCTCAGGGCACCTCAGCAATATATTGAATATTATAAGATTTAATGAGAAATGGGGAAATGGTCATGTCCCCTTGGCATCTGAAAGGGTCTACAATCAATAGTAAAGGAAGACACGAGATCATAATTAGCAATTAACAAAGTAAAAGATGTACAAGTTGCACAAATTAAAGAATATGTTCCCCTTCCATGTGAACATATATCTAGAAAGATAAGGGTGTGATTTTAAGACAGAGTAAACAGAAATGTATTTTCTATGTAAAAATAAAGTATTTTTGTCCTTATCATTTATTTTTTTTTAGTTTTCTCCATTATTCACCTTGCAACACTTCACTCCTTATCAGAACCTTTCAATTATACTCTAGAAAAGCTATTGCCGGTTATCTGCCATTCAGGTATTACATGTCACAACATCATATGCTGTGTGTGAATATGCATATCTAGTGTGTACTTACATTTCTCAGGCCTTGAAGTAGAAGTCATACTGTCCTAGTGCAAACAATGCACTCCTCAGTGGAATAATTGATTAGAAAAACTTTGAATTGTCTTTTCCATTTAGGTTATTATTCAAGAGGGTGAGGTACCCTACTGGCTCTGTACTTCATCACATACCACATTTAGATGCTTAGGAAAATCCAATATATGGGGGAAAAAAAGGTGTTATGGTTTGTGTCAAGATGTCTCTTCAATCCTTCATGTGTTATAGGTGGGACATTTTCAGAAGTAGCTGGAGTAGAGTGTGTGATGCTGGAACTAATTGATGGTGTAACGCTAGGCTCAAGGGCATAGGTTTAAGGGTGTGATTGCTACCTGTTCTAAGTAGCTTAGATAAGATATCAGTGACAGAAAGAGCTGTGGACCTCCTTTGTTGCTTTGCTGCCTTCTGCCCACCATGAACTGTTTCTCCTCTGCAATGGCACCCTGCTTTGGAGCCAGCCGATTATGCACTAAAACAACTACAGACTGTGAGCTAAATAAACCTTTCTTCCCTTAACTTTGGGTGTCATTTATTTTGTCTCAGCAATGGGAGAAAAGTAATTAAGTCAACAAATTATTCCCCAAATCTAGCACTGTGACCTTTTGATTGAGATCTTCTAAATAGCCATAATAAGAACATTTTGTGATTAGTATTTAATTATAACCTGGAGAAGCCGGACATGGTGGTGCATGCCTTTAATCCCAGAACTTGGGAGGGTGAGGCAGGAGGATCTCTGTGAGCTTGAGAGCAGCCTTGGCTATATAGTGAGTTATGGGTCAGTCTCAACTACATAGTGAGACACTGTCTCAAACAAAACAAAACAAAAAAACTGGAGGGCACATGTGGGTCACACAAGAGGAAGTTCTTTGTTAGGAGGCTCTGGAGGATCTCCCAGTTAAATTTTTGCATAAAAGTTGAACTTGAGTCTAGCATCACTATAGAACATACTACCAAAAAGAGTAATAGACACTCTAAAAACAGTAAAAATATGTTTTTAAGAGATAATACAAAAATATATAAAAAATAAGCTTTTAAACTACAGTTAAGACATGGGAACCAGGGGAAGAAAGAATGGCTATTTCAATGATGACTAAGAATGTTAATGAATTCCTATCCACTTGTGAGGGCTACCAGTTAAAACATTAGCTTTCTTTCCTGTTTGTTTGCTGTAGTCCAGCCATTCAAATTCAGCCTGCAAAGACTTCAGGGCCAAGAGATTTGTTACATTTTCTGCATATTCCAAAGGGTTTGGTATTGGTAGATGACAGCACTAATAATAAAACATGCTCTCATGAATTCACACTAATAACTAGAAAACCAATACAAATTGCAGAATTGGAGAGATTAACGAGAATGCAGAGATGTACAATAAGCAAATCAGCCCTACTTCATCAAGTAAATGTTCTTTTCTGTACAATAACAAAGATAATTGAAGACTCCACTGGAAGGGAGCCTCGCAGTCTAATAAGCACTTGGCTGTGATTCACTTGTCAGTCTGAAGCTGAGACATGACAAGTTCTGATGCAGATGATGCCTGATTTGAGCAGTGACCTTATTGTTTATTGATTTCAAATTTAGCTTAGAGGGCTACAGCGTTTAAAATAAAATGATTCTGGGGAAGGACCAATCAGCCACTGAAAGTTTAACTTAAGCTTCTGTTTTGTCTTAAATTCACTTTGTTGGTTTCTCTGTAATCAAAATATTACTTTCACTTTTTTATAACAAAAGGAATGCAGATCAAAGCACTCATTTGCTGAAGTTTACCACTCCTGAAGCAGGCTGCTGATATTTCTAATAGTGAAATCTTAATACTTCTGTACCCTTGAGCTGTATTCTCTGCCTTTAGTACATTCTTCTATAAAACATGAATAATAGTTCTCACTTTGTAGAATTTCTGTGAGAATTAATCGGGATACATTGTGGGTCCATTTAAGAAAGAACAAAAAATGGCCACCTGGGATCAGTGATATGGCTCAGATTTTTTTGTATAAGTCTGTGTCAATGAAAATTTTTATTTTGATTGAAGAAGATAAGAAATGGTCATTGTTATCAGAAGTAGAGGAAATCAAGCTGAGAAAATAGGCAATGCTATGAACTCTGTTCCTCAATCAGCCCAAGTTCTGCAGAGAGGCTCAAGTTAGATAAAGGATCATTTTGATAAAGGACAAAATGAGATGTAAGTCAGTTATGCTTCAGGAGTCATTGTTAGGAAGAATAAAACCCTTTCTATTTCTTTATTACATGAAGAGGCAACATCAAGCCACAGTGCAAAAAAAAAGAGCAAAATGTCAGTGATGCCAGCCATGCCAACCAGAGACAAAAATCTCCAGACCATTGATTGTTGGGTTGTGATGAGATGCTGCTCTCCACGAGACTTTTGTGCAGCGAATGCCCCAAAAGATGTTAACACAAAAGAATAAGAGTTGACTCTTCTGGAACTCATGGGCAACACTGAGTAGAAATTCCTCAGAATGAAGGAATGGCTTGGCAATGAAGTATACAGAGCAGCAGGAAGGACTGCGGAGGCTCTGACACCATGTATTCCTGCGGTTAATAGTGCCTGAGTTAACCGAATTACACAATCCACATAATTTTGTTTTTGTTTTTGCTTTATTTCCACTAATGATAAACTTGCAGAGAATGGGAGCACAGCTCAGATGTTTGATCTTTTCCACACTGCCCAGCACTCTGCTGGGCACAGATTACCTGTTCAATCATTACTGTCTTTGAGAGTGCATAGCCAGCAGAAATGATCAATAAATAAATGTGGAAGATACTTTAGAACAAATTGACAAACAAGACATAAATAAATCACCAAGAACAGATGGCAGGCAACCAAATGTTTTTAAAACAGCCAGAAGACAGCGGAATTGCTGGCTAAAATGTTTAATCTTTCATTAGAATTGGACATTGCACCAGATCTTTGGCACATTGCCATCTAGTAAAAAGGACTCAGAAAATAACCTTGGAGTTGATTTGCAGCTTCATAGTTGAAAATTAGTAAATTATATAGTAAATATAAGTAATAAAATGAACAGTTTTAAGTTGCTGATGGAAAAGTCAAATGGGTCAAAAAGTGATATTAACTTCAACTAAATGGTATTTATATGTTGAAGAACTTGAGACTACAAGGAAACTGATGGGAGTAGTTTATGTCAACTTTTAGGAAGTTTTGGGAAAGTTCCAGGCCAACAAATTCATCAGAAGCTTAGACAAGATGCTTATTCATGAAAGCAATACTGACTTCTACAGGGAAGGGAAGGTAGGGCTATATTATTTTTACTAATATAAGGTGGCGTTAAAGCAGATGAGAGATGGTTCCATTAGCATGTTCATACTAATTGTAAGGACCATGTCTCTCACCGTGCACTAAAACAAATAAAAATGAATCAAAGATCTAAATATTAAAACAGGAACACTAAGTCCGATAGAAGAAAGAATAGGTATAACTCTTGAAGACACAGGAGTAGGCAAATTCATTATGAACAAAATCCCGATCTTGAGGGAAATATTACAAAGAATCAACAATTGGGATTTCATCTTATTAAAGAGCTTTTACACAGCAAAAGAAATAACCAACATAGTAAAGGATAAACAAAGGAGTGGGAAAAAATTTTTGCCAATTGTTCCTAATAAAAAAGACATGTTTAGAATGTATAAAGAAATTAAAAAAAAAAAACCCTCACCAAATTTAAACATCCAATCCAAAAAGGGGCATTTGAGAAGAACATACACTTCTCAGATGAAGAAGTACAAATGGCAAATAAATAAATGAAAAAATCAAACATCACTGCTCTTTCAAGAGATACAAATTAAGACAATGCTGAGATTCAATCTTACTCCATAAATAATGACTATTATTAAAAAATCAACCAATTACAAATGCTGCTGGAGCTGAGGGGGAAAAGGAACCCTTCTCCATTGTTGGTGAGAATAGACTGGTAAAACCGCGGTGGAAATAAGCACAGAGATTCCTCAGAAAACTGGGACCAGAGATTCCACTTGACCTAGATACCCAGCAGAATTAAAAGCATCATATCACAGTACCACACGCACGTCCAGGTTTATAGGAGTACAATTTGTAATAGCTAAATCCTGGGAACAACCCAAGTGCTCATCAACTGATGAGTGGATAAAAAAGATGTGATTTTTCAAAATAAAATGAAGTGCTGTTCAGCCATAAAGAAGGATAAACTCACGGCATTTATGGCTAAATGGATGCACCTAAGGACCATACTCTTAAGCAAAATAAATCAGATATACATATGTAAATACCTCACTGTTTCTCTGGTGTGAGAAAAGATCAAAATATATAATGGGTACTGGAAGTACAGGAAAAAACTGTTCAAATGAGATGGGGCACAAGGGAGAAGGAAGAGGGAAAAGAAGGAAGGGAACATTAGAAAATGAGAAAAGAACAATTAAATAGAAACAAAACTCTTGTAAATAAGAAGAAAAAAAGTGTAGAAAGGAGGGGAGAGAATGGGAAAAATAGGAATCAAGGTACACCATGTACAGGTACAAATTCCATATGATGAATGTGATCATTATGTATATGTAAATTGCACCAATAAACTTAATTAATAATTTAGAAAGAATGAAAATGTTAACTAGCATTTGCAATTTATCATGAAACACTGGCCTTGGAATCAAGAGAATGATTTATCATTCATCATATAACTGAAACTAAACTGTAAAGCCATGTTACTATGAAACTGTATTTATATCTAGGAAAGAGAACTAAATGAATGGGGTAGAGATGAGGAAAGACTTTTTGTCTGCAGGTTACCATTTGTATATTTTGAATATTATACAGTGTTCATATAAAATCCATTCACAGCACCAAATGATACAAAATACATAAAATAAATGAATACCTGTTAAAATGAAAAACAAAAGAATAGAGTTCTGGCTAGGCCATATGAAGTCTCACTTTCTTTAGAAAAGCCACTAGTGAAACAAAGTTTATGCTTATTCTCTCCATATTAATAAATTCTGTATATGGCCCCTCACTTAGTTTATGATCTCTCACTTAAAAATTGACATTTTGAAATGGGAATAGAAAAACTAAATAGTTGGCCTCACAATGATAATTTTATTTGTTTGTATATATGAGAAAATATCTTTAGTTTAACTTCCTGACTCTGCTACATGCAATTTTATTGAGAATGTTTGTTTTAAAAGGATAATTTATAAATGTAAGAGGGGAGAGAATTCACTGAAAACATGATTAGGTTTTTCAGTGTTAAATCACACAAGGGAGTCTCAATAACATTTTGTAATTTTTCTTAATAATCAATGGCATGCATACATTTTATCTTTGTCAAATATTTCTTTAAAAACTGAAAAATGAGGTTGTGGCAGAAATGGAGATTCAAAATGAAGTTCGAACCAAAGATATATATTTCAGCATGACTTACAGTAAAAATAAATGTGTACACATTGCCCAAATGAATCTGTTTTTAAACATTTTCCTTAAAGTCTCCCTTAAAGACATTATGTTTAGAAAAAACAAAAATCCAACTCCAATAGCCTGAAAATTCTCAACTACAATACCTCAAAGAGATGGTGAAGTAGGGAAAGCACATTATACAAACACTCCAAACATCTTAATCCTATTTACCCACCTATCCAAATTCCTTCTTTGAAGGAAAGTTGCTACTTTTTAAGTCACTTTTCTGCACAGGACCATCAGCTCCATTTTTACCACTTCTTCTTTTTCTTTTAATGACTTACTGAATCATTTTCTTATGTAAATCAATCACACTTTTCCTCTCCTGTCTTTAGTTCTCCTCTACGGGAGATACAGTAGAGAAATCTCTCTAATATACAACTCCCATTATATGATTTGAACAGCAAAATCCAGAGGTGAACAGAGAAGTGCAGGCTGTTGCTGGGAGGGAATAAGAAGAAGGACAAAATTTTTGTCATTGTCACAGGCAGTTTCCCAGAACCATTCTGAAAAAAACGCATAAAAAAAAGTTACAGTGTCAAAATGACTGTATCAAAATGTCCTGCTCTACATCCTGACATCCTTAATGCACTTTGTACACTAGCCAACTACTTTCAAATATTGCCTTTCAGCTTAGGTTCCATTATTGCATGCCCTGCCAATCTACAGTCACTCTGAAGTACTATGGTCTCATTCACTCATTCAACAGATAAGCACTGAAGGCTTCTGACTGCCAGATATCTGAGAAGGGGAGTTGTAACCAAGGTAGACAGTGATCTAGCTTTTGGGATATTTACATTCCCTTGATGTAGGGTGGGGTTAAAAATGACCTAATTCATGGCATATAACATAGTATGTGGAATGTAATGAGACTTTACAATAACAGCTTCCTCAATTTCACCTGTTCTCAATAAATTCAACAAATATATACTAAGTTTGCATAGAGCCAGTAGGGCTAAAAACTGCAAGAGCTTGTAAACATCAACACAGATTGTGTTAGCTTTTCATCATTATAATGAAATGGCTCAGATAATCCATTAATAAAGAGAAAAGAGAGGCCAGGGATTTGGCTCAGTGGTTCCACCACCTGCCTTGCAAGTTTAAGGTCCCAAGTTCAATTCCTGGTACCAAAAAAATAAATAAATAAAATAAAGAGAAAAGACTTATTTGAGCTCACAGTTATGGAGTCTCCCCCTGCTTTGGGTACATGGCAGGACATTATGGTAAGAGTACTTGCTGGAGCAAAACTATTCCCCTCATAGTCAGGAAGCAGAAGCAGAAGAAGATGAGCTGGATCTGTAATTTCCTTTGAAATACTGCCCATAGCGACTAAGGACTTCTCACCAGGTGCCTCCTCCCACAGCCTCCCACCACTTCCCAACAGTACGGTCTGGGGAACCAAGAATTTAACCCACCTTTGGGTGACACTTAATATCTGAACTATAGCACAGAAGTTTTCTCCCAAGAGCTTTTCATCTTTCTTGACATGAGTACAATGTCTATGATACAAATATAAATGAATAACAAATTGTTGCTGTTAAAAAGAAAAAAACATCAAATGGATGGGAGATTATTGTTTATAGCATTTACTTGATATTCATATTTATGTGATTACCTTTTCATAAGTGCATACCTTTATCTATGTTGTTAGTAAGATTTTAAAACTTACTTAGAAAATGTTTTAAGCTTAAAATCAAGAGTATTTGGTCAAAGATCATCCTTACCACTTATCTGTCCATTGTTAAACTGCCTTCACATTATATATACAATTATGTATACAAACATTAAGATAATTAAATAAGATAATAAATTTGAAAATCCTTAGCAATATGTAACATGAAGTGGGTGCTTAGTAAAGAATTAAAAAATTATTTATCAAGACAACCCACTTTTCAGTCCCCATTCTATTCCCTTATACAATGCCAAATGGTGGTTACTCTGCCAGCTAGTAACTGCCATTAGGACAGCTGCTACTAACAAAGCAGAGGACAGGTTTCTCCAGTTGCCCTCTGGTGAATCCCCACTCTCACTGATGTCAATGTTGAGTGGAATGTTGACCAAATAAGCAATTGGGTTCCTTGTGGAGACAGATCTCTGATTGCATGGAACTGGTAGAAACTGAGGTGACAACTGAGGGGTCATGACCAGGTCCCTCAGAAGAAACTAGCTCCCAACAGCCCATCCAGGTAATCAGCAGAAAATCTCCACATCTTGTCCTGTCTGGACTCCTCTGTGAGGTGAAAGGGGAACTCTGTCAGTGATCGTCAGGGATCCTCTGTCTCAGAGTGATCTGAAATGATGCCATCAGAGCCCTTTCTTAAGCCTCCATTAAGAATTGAGCTACAAGTTTGGAATACTTTCTCTACTACTCATAAGACAGACCTCTAGACAAACATAAAAAAGAAATCTTTCATAGATTAAAAACTACTGAACCTTCTCCCCTACTCCCAGGCATGGTCTTCATCATTTATGTGCCTAGGGAAGAAAAATGCCTTTTCTGATAGGTTATGGACTTTGGAACATTGACTGTGGTCTTATAAAACATTATATGATGATTTTTTGGATATTTAAGGTAGAGCTTTATTTGGACTTTTTCTCTGCTAGTGAGTTAAAAACTCCCCTTAAACTTTTCTATAACTTGTTGGGAGTTCAACTGAGAATCCCTCATAGTCAGACCACTCCTCCTTTCAGAAAGTCAGACTAAGACAACTTGTAACAACTGTTTTGTCTTACACTAGGGAAAATAGCAATCAGTAATTTGCATTTGTTTTTACATGTTAAAATATAGGACTATTTTGGTCAGCCTTTCTCTTCCTTCATGTGTGGGTGTAGGCAATTGATAAAGGTGCTTTTACTATGTAGATTGTGGCCCCTAGGAAGACCTATGAGTTTCAAATACTTAGTAAATTTTAAGGAGTAGCCTTGTCTAATAAAAGTTGCCTAAATGACTTGGATAAACAACAGAAATTTTTCAGAGCTTTCTCTACTGTAGGGCCCAGGGCAGAATCTCTGACAGCATCTCTGGAGGTGATCTCTTTTGCAGGAAAAGTACCCTATTTTCCTCTCCCTTTTTCAAAGAACTAGAAAGCAGTGGCTTGAAGCTCTTGGTTTGCTAACAATACTTTTCTAAACATGATTGTTATAGCTGAAGTCAATCGTAACTTGTGCTTTGGAGTACTTACTGGAGTAAGGATATGAGTTACCTGACGAAGATAAGATCATGGGCTGGTAAAGGGCAGATAGTCCAGTCCTGTTTTATTTTCTGGGACTCTCTCTCCAGATGGTAGCTACTACCCTGCAGTGGAAGAAACCTTGGGGGACATCTTAGGGGGCATAGGAATCAAGCAAAGATTTATGGGATGCCATATTTGTTTCAGATTAAAAACTCCATATCTGAACCTCCCACTCCTTTCAAATGTATTAAGGAGCAATCTAGTATTTCTCTACACCCATGCATGGTGTGCTTACCTCCTAAAGCCAAGTATACAGAAGAAAGTACTACGATGCTATCTCACAATTAAAATTATACTGTAAAAGAGATAAAATAGTCAAAATCATCTTATGTTGAGATTTTCTTTACATTAAGCAATAATTCTTGCTTGTGTTTAAGTGTAACTATAATGAGAGACCTCACCCTTAAGACATCAGTACCTCTAAGTAATTAAGACATTGAGTACTCCTTGCCCTTTTGGACCTGAGAACACAGTTTCTAAGACAACTTTAAACTTTGGCTACCAGGTGCTGAGGATGCAGTATCTAGGCCAGCCTTAATTAAAACCTCCACGAGGCTATATCCATCCTTAGCTAAATTGTGCAGGTCCCTTAAAGACAATATCCTTTGCAGAAGTAAATGTTAAATATGGGACAGACTACCTGTGTTCATGTGTCTTTTTCTCAATGATTTAAGACAGATTAAATGAAACCTTAAAAAGTTTCTAGATGACCCTGGTATGTACTTTAGAGAACTTAGTCAGACCTAGGGACTAGGTTAGAAAGATGTAATGTTGCTCTTAAATCAGATATTGGTTTTTAATGAGACAAATAATATTACATTTAGAGACAAGTATTATCTTAATTTTGAAAGCTCAAAAGATAGGCAGTCAGGGGAATAACTGGTTTCTACTGGAACACAAACAGTTCCTATACAAGCACCTACTGGCCTGCCAATCAGATAGAAGATTAAAGTAGAAGACATTTTCAGGCATGCATTCTTAAAGGTCTAAGAAATATGAGAACTAAGCCCTTCAGTTATTTTAAATTGTCAAGTATTTATCAGAAAGAGATGAAGACATCCCTAGATCCTGATTTGATAAAAGGAAATACTATAGATTTTCCCCATTAGTATTGCAATATGTAGATGGTATAGTGTTAGGTGCCCCCTCAGGAGAGCTTTCTAGCCAAGACACCTGTGTTCTCCTGAATATTCTAACAGACAGAGGTTAGAATGTTTCTAGGTCTAAGGCACAACTTTGCAGTACTGAGGTAAAATATTTAGGCCTTATTATGTCTAAGGGAACCCAAAAACTGGGGGAAGAAAGAACTAAACCAAAAACAATAATGATTTTTTTTTCTTTATTTTTTGGTACCGGGGATTGAACTCGGGTCCTAAGGCAGGCCACTAAACCGATGAGCTAAATGCCCGGCCCAACAATAAAGATTTCTAAAAAAAGAATTAAACCAATTCTTTCCTCTCCACAGCCCAAGATTCTAAAACCACTAAGGAGATTTCTAGAAATTGCAGGATTTTGTAGCCTTTACATAGCAGGATAGAATGACATTGAGGACCCATCTATCAGCCTATAGAAAAACCCAAAAGACAGCAATATTCAACCTAGGAAACTGGTTCCCAGACTAAATTCCAGAAGCTCAAATAAGCACTTTTAAATGCCTCTCAACAGGACAGACACCATTTCAGTTTGTACATTATTAAAAGGTAAGACATGGCTTTGGGAATACTTCTATAATAACAGAGAGCTGCTCAACACCCTGTAGGGTATTCAAGTCATAAATTAGATATTATATATTCAAAATAATTTATTCAAAAAGAAAAGCACTAAACAATATAGTTAGAACGCTTTTATTCTCTTTCAAGAAGTGAGAAAGCAGCCATTCAGTTTCTTTGATTATTGGCTTGGAGTCAATAATAGCTTTTGTCTTCTGGAGATGTGTTTTGCTAAGGATTACAGATCCACCACAAAAGAGCTTCTGATATTAAATGTCTTTCTACACCTGAGATGGTTAAGATTTAGTTCTTGTGCCACACTTAAAGGCACTCTTCTTGTCCCTTCTCCACTGCCTTTGACACTGAAATATAACACAGTTCTCAACAGTATTTAATTCAAGTCACTTGCCTCCTTGAAATCCTCTGCTGGATTTCATGACAAAGCTTCCAGAATGTTTGGAGACCAAAACTAGTAAGGTAACTGGGCTATGAGGACAGCCAGTATTTTGGCCCTGGCCCCTCAAGGTCTACAAGATCCAGTATACAAAGGAGCCTTTTCTACAGTATCCTACATCTTTTAGGCTGCCAAACTCCAAGTGGTCATACAAATGGAATCAATGACAAATGTGCTAGACTTCTTTTATGGGGATCCACCAGATCGACCTTTTAAATAGCTCATAACTGCTAGGCTAAACAATATGACTTCTGTGTTGGACTCTGAAGTCCCCCAGACCTTCTCCTTTATCCTCTTTGTGGATGATATTCATAACAATCCTGCTGACCTTATAATTTGGCCCATGCATTCTTAACTGTTTCTTTGGCTTTGTCTCCTCCAGACTTAAATGCTATGCAGCTACCAAGGTGACAATGCCAAGCACCTACTGAAGGCTTTAGATACACCCTCTGTAGAGTAACTCTAACTGCTGATCACAACTACAACCCTCTTCAACTGGAAGTAGCCAGAGCTGTTTTCACCATTTGCTTTCTCACTGCAGCTAGAGGTTCTTCCTCAAAGTGAGTAATATTGCAGACAGGTAAGTTAATTAGATATCTAGTAGGCAGTTAAGACAGGGCTGCCCTCAAGGAGCCAATACAGCCAGGAGCCAACTTGGAGGACAATCAAGACACATTCATTGAAAGCCAGAATTATAAAAGGAGAGAAACTACTATACCTTTGTGCTTCTCCTGGGGATAAATAGCAGTGATTGACACTCTAAATAGGTTTCAATCAGCCGGATGGGGGGCTAAGGTCTTAGCCCAGCCTTTCCAGGAAATCTCCCTGACCTGCACTCTTACTGAAAATCCTTGTACACTTGCTGTGTGACATGCTCCCCCTTTTGGCCCCCATTTAATCAATATTACCTGGGTGACTGTACTTGTAATCTCATTGGTTGAGCCCCACCTCATGCCCACCTTGTAATTTTCCATTGGGTCTTACACTTTTGTCCCACTTTGTACCTGCCTTACCACATGGCTCTGTATAAAATATCTTGGAGAACTGGGGTGAGAGGGCAACCTACTTTCCAGTCCCCCTTCTGTCTCTTAGACAAAAGCTTTCTTTCCCTCAGTAAAGTTTCTTTATCAATCACTGCTTCATACAGTACTCAGAAATTGAGTATCTATTTAAAAGACAGCAGCATGGGATATAGATTGATGCTTTAAAAAATCATACAAAACTCGATAAAACATTCAATAAATTGTCAAATACTAGACACCACAAATTGAAACTTGGAAAAAATCATTTGATAAAGTAAAATACGTTTATGAATCTGTACTTGCTTATGAGAGATATAAGAAGATATATAAGTTACATAAGAAGACATATAGGTTATATGTATAAAAAGACCTTAAGTTTGTTCAGTTAAATTTAGGATTTGCACTTCTTTAATAACTTTGATAAGTATGTTAGGGACATTTTAGAAGAGTCTGATGTGATTAAGAATTCACTGAAATATCTAATAAATATTTGGATTAACTGCTAATCTTCAACTGAATACCTACAGGTTCTCAGAAGATCAGTTCATTGCGTATTACAATGAGAAAATTTCTGCAATGTCTTCTGATCATATTGAGTCAGACTCTCTTTGGATTTGAAAACATAAAGAACAATTATCCAACAATGCTATAAATTCTCGTCCTTACCACAAGTCATTGAAATGGGTAGTCGTGGATAAGTAATGAATTCCTTACCACAAATCATTGAAATGGTTAACTCATATAAAATTTCCAGCCTTTTAATGACATTTACTTTATCAGACTATTTATTGAAATAAAGGTAATATAAAGCTCTATATAAGGAATGCAGCTCCGAGCTTTCAATTTATACAATACTTAAATATTTTCTTCTGCAAAAAGTCTTTTTCTGAGAATGCTCCCCAAAGTGTCATATTTTCCATAATATTCTTAGTTGCTAACAGCAGAGCCCTTCACAGATTACTTTAAATAAAAATGCAAAATAATTTTCTCATGGTCAAAAATTGTAGAGGGCTCAGAAGCATCCAGTGACTCACATGATGTCAATGGATCTCTTCTCTGCCTTTCCTTCATCTCCTTCCTCATCGGTTCTCTCCTTTCTCTTTCACTGCTTTCCAACCTGTGCTCTCCCTACCATCCTTCTTTCCCCGTCTTCCACTACCAGAGCTCTGATTCTATCTGTGTGTTTTCATAATTGGAACATTGATGAATTCCTTGGGGAGGTTGATCATAATGCTTCCAACAAATTATACAAACATAAGACTATTAATTTTCAATAATGGAAAACAAAAACTAATGTTTGAAATCACCTGTAACAGTGCCAGAACTCTAGGGAAGATTTGATTGACCAAATTAGAATTACCTATCCATTTTAAACATACCACTGAGACTAAAGGGAGGGGTATTTTATATCATCCACACTTAAAAATCCACATCTATCTACAGAGGACCATAGTATATGGGAAAAGATACTGAGCATTCTGTTTAGCTACCTTTCCCTTCCAAAATATATATTCAAGCCCTAATCCCAGTACCTATAAATGTGACCATATTTGGAAGTGAGGGCTTTGCAAAAGTAATATTAAAGGCGTTAAGGTGAGATCAGCCTGATTTGGGGAGGAGCATAAATCCAGTGACTATTGTCCTTACAAGAGAAAGAAAATATGGAGTCGGGACACAAGGAACCAGAAAAAGATAGGAGTACAGATTAAAGTTGTGCTGCCACAAACCAAGACAAGAACCACCAGAAGCTGGAAGAGGCAAAAAGGATTATTCCCAAAAGGCTTCAGAGGAAGTGTGGACATGCTGGCACTTTAATTTTGGATTTCACTCCTCCAGGAATGTGATTTAAGATGGAGACTCATTCTCTCTAAGAACAGCCGTAGGAGTTAATAAAGGTGATTCTCTTAAGAAAGGAAACAAAATGAATAGCCTGTTACTTTTTCTTTCTAGTCTTATTCTAGTCCCTGGAAAAATCTAGATCAAATTCTCTAGGAAAAATTCTTTGTAGTTGTCTTTATCTGCCATATATTATTCCCTTTAGGCATAGCAAAACTAAACCCTGAGCATTATTACTGTGAGAGGAACATGAGGGTCATCTTCGTCCTCAATTCTGACACGCAGACAAAAGAATTACCAAACATAATCCTTGATTTTAATGCTAACATCAAACAAATTACCAAACTTCTTTGATATTATGTTTTATTCACCTTTATTCAGTTTGGGGGTGAGTTCATTAAATGTCATTGAAGTTCATTTTAGGGCAATACTACCACTTTTTTTTTTTTTTAATTGAGTTTATTGGTACATTTAGGGATACAGTACAGTTACATTCATTGTTGGGATCATGTACCTTTACATGGCAAGTCTTGATTCTCATTTTTTTCCCCTTACCTCTGCCCTCCCTTCACCCCCTCCTCCCCTCCCCATCTACAAACACTTTATTTTCATCTTTTCATTCTCTCACATTTTTTTCTTTTCCCTTTTTGTTCTTCCCCTACGTATCACACCTTCCCTACACCTTTAGCTCCTTTCCTCCCATTTCTAAATGTCAGTAATCTTATTAGAATCTTATGCATTGTTGCAGAATATTCACACCAGGGAAACTATTTGGTATTTACACATGTGGGACTTATTTA
>NW_022900945.1:38462875-38471356 GCF_012274545.1 Fukomys damarensis
CCTTGGGTCCTTCCTGGGTCTGTTGTCGCGCAGGCCGGGAGCTCCCGCGCAGGCCGGGAGCTCACGCGCACGCCGCCGGGTGATCGCAGACAGGCAGGTAGGCAGGCAGCTGAAAAAAACCCCCTCTGGGGTCCTTGGGTCCTTCCTGGGTCTGTTGTCGCGCAGGCCGGGAGCTCCCGCGCACGCCGCCGGGTCAATACTACCACTTTGAAAAAGAAATGGATCGTCTTCCCTCCAAGGGGTTTGCAAACACAAATAGGCTTTGACATTTTGAGAGGGTTTCAGTGCTGTATACTAGTCTCTGATAAATATTCTGTACTTTGCAAAAATTATTTTGTAATTAGTTTTAATAAAACATTATCAAGTAGAAAGACGCTTAATGAAAGATCAAAGTAGACTGTCTTTCCACACTCAAAAAACTGGTTCTCCTATTAATCTCTTATTAATACTAAACATGTCATGTCTTAATGAGCTGTTACATAATGCTCATCTGAAACATTTTTAAATATTCTCGGCAAGCATATAATACAGAATCTTCATTAGCAATTGTTTGGGTGCAAGGAAAAACTCAAATGAACTCAGGTGATGAAAAATTAGAAGAATAAAATTATTTATCACACTGACATCCAAGTATAGATTTCTGTTATGAGCTACATTTTGATCTACATTTTTTTTTTGATCTCCCAAAATGCCTATGTCAAACTCTTCCCCTCTGGTGCCTCAAAATGTGACTGCATGCAGAGATAGCGTTGTTGCAGAGTTAATTTAGAACAAAGTTATTGTGAGAGCCCTAACCCATTATGTCTGGTGTCCTTATCAACAGAGATCTGATCATAGTGTCATAAAAGCGGGAAAGCAATGTGAAAATGTGAGGACACGGGGCCAACCAGTCCAAGTCAAAGACAGAGAATTTGAATAGGTTATTTTTCATGGCTCTCAGGATAAACCAATTCTATCAACATAATGATGTTGAACTTCTAGCCTCCAAAACCATGAGAAAATAAAGTACGTAAACCAGGAAGTTTGCAGCCCTTTTTTACGGCAGCCTAAGCAAACTCACATGGCTTCTAATGCTGCTTCTAAGACTACTTCCAATTAACATGTTTGTTCTCAGGCAGTACGCTGATCTGATCTAAGGGCTTTACGTGTATTCACTAACTCCACTGATTCCAACATGAGGTAAGTATTATTGTCTCTGATTTACTGATGAAGTAAACTAAGAAAAAAGTAAGTAACTTACACAAGTAGCAATTTGGGAACCCAGGTTTAGATAAGGGTCATCCAACTGCAGAGCTCACATTCTCAACATCTATACACATAATTTATCTGAGAAAAGGTACAACTTTGTCCGGGCTTTAAACTCTGAGACAAACAACATCCTCTATTTTTCATTGTCTGATGGTTTCTGTTCATTTTAACTGCACACAAGTGAGACACTCTTCTCTGTACAGATCAGGGTCCATAGGATGTTCTTTCAGCCTATTAATCTGCTCCTCAAGATTTGTGCTTCATTTTTTAAATTACAGAATGTAAGCATCACCTTTCTTCACCTTTCCACTTAAAAAAAGAGTGTTTTGGCTTGTGTTCCTGTGGAATATCCTGGTATAACCTACCTGACTGAAAAAACGGTTTTACATATGTGGATTTTTGTTGTTACTCTTTTTTTATTCCAAGTATCATATTTTGGCAAACTTCAAAGTGCAGGTAAATTTAAATTCTCTTTCAGGACAAAAGAGGAAGCCAGTCTTTACTACACCATGCACTGATATTTTTTTTCTTTTTACTTTTATTGAGGTCTGAAAATGCTAATAGTTTACTTCCAAACACAGTAATTTTTACCTCCTCCTTGCTCTGAAAACTGTCCTGCTAGATGAACCAAAGGAGGAAGCACCGTTTCCCTAAAGGAACTGTAAATATATGTCAGAGTCAGATTCATATCTACAGTCTAAAAGATATACCCATCTACATGGGAGCAAACAGATTAATCTATGCTCTAAAAGGTCAAATGGGTATTATATCAAATCTATTGCATTGTTAGTGGAATCTCTGCTTTCCATTTTAAATGGAAGCTAAATTCTATTGACACGTAAGTTGCTTTCAAATGAGAATGTGCCCTTTCCTGTTTATTCCAGAGGCAGCAGTTTTATGAGTCTGCTGTAACACTATATTTTTGCTAGGGACAATTATGACCATAAAGGGAATTGTGTGGTAAAAACTACACAATCTGCCATTAGGCAAGAAGATGACCTTTCTATTCAGCTGGTTTGCCAAATTTGAGTGGGTTCTTAGCATTTGAGAGAAATTTATGGCCGCTGAAGGAAGCCTGGCTGCCAACCATAGACTGAAAGTCCTTATTTCTTTATTCCTTTCTTTTGTAGAAATCTACAGGCACAGTGATGACTGATGATTCATATTGTTTCAAGATCTCTCTGTTCACTATTGCTTTGCTCCTGAGCATCAAGACTTCAAGTTCCTTGAATCTATATTCCATGCTCTGCCTCTCCATTGAATGCTCCTCTGAAACTTTTCAGAATACATCTACTTAGTGATTATCTACATATACACTTGGAAATGTTAAATTTATAAGCGTAGCTTTTCCCAGGAGAAGAAATTTAGATGCACATGAAAAAGGAACACAGGGGGCAATTAGGTAGCAGAAAGACCAGTGTTGTGTGCCCTTTTGGGTTGGGGCAGGCATCAATTATGGGGGGCAGTAAACACAAATTGATTTCCTTGCTCAAAGAAGAGTTTGAAGAGCAAAAAGAAAGAAAATATAATTAAAATCCCAGTCAAGGTAAATTTGAAAATAATAAAAATTAATTAAGCATTAAGATACTAAGTAAAATAAATATTAAAATAATTTTGGAATGATAAATATTTTTATGAGAATAACATAGTTCTCCAAATTAAAAGCACGTATCAATTATTAAAAATTTGGTTTCCCAGTGGCTGGGGATTTAGCTCAGTGGTTCAGTGGCCTGCCTCGCAAGCGAAGGACCTGAGCTCAATCCCTGGTACCAAAAAAATAAAAAAAATTGGTTTCCCGTGGCTAATTTTTCTTAAATATAAGAACTGCCTTTTAAAATGTTCATAGCATGTGTACCTTTATAAAAGGATTATATAAATATTAAGAAAGAGACAAATCCAACAGTCCAGTGAAAATAATAAACAAAGAATCTAACCAAGTATTGTGGGTTGAATTGGGCCTTCTTTGTCCAATATCCTTAAAGTGCAAAAGAAATTTGTTCTCACAGAAGCAGGAGTAGTGGCCATGCAAAAGGAGGCAAACAATTTAGTTTGCTGTTCCTCATGCTAAAGGCCACCTGGAGCTTCGAAAAGCTGCAGGAGGTAAGAATGGATTCCACTCTACAGCTGTCAACCTACAGAAATATGAAAGTCTATTACTGCTCTTTCAAACTTTCTGGTCTAGTAATTTGTAACAGAGCTTCAGAAAAATAAAAATTGTTAATGAATATTAAAAGTACACTTTAGAATCTTTTATAGGATTCCAGGCCATTGTTGTTTTCTCTTAACCACACAAATTTAAAGCTTGCCGACAAATGTTCTATTCTCTGCAGAACAGCCAGAATATATATATATATATATCAGGTTGATTCAGACTCCTGCTAAGAAAAATAATATATGTTATATTAGTATCAGTTCAATTAGAAGTAACAACAACAACAACAAAAACAAACCCAAAATACTGTTGCTTAATGGCATAGAGGTATGTAAATTAGAGACTCAACATGTTAGGAAGAACTT
Organism: Fukomys damarensis; assembly: GCF_012274545.1. Lineage (NCBI taxonomy): Eukaryota > Metazoa > Chordata > Mammalia > Rodentia > Bathyergidae > Fukomys > Fukomys damarensis. The sequence continues at coordinate 38,466,641 of NW_022900945.1, forward strand.
GCTACTCTATTTCTATTTCCCACCGCTATAGTAATTATCAGGTTCATCGCCATCAAAATCCCCTAATTTGAAAGCTCTGTGTCCATTCCTTTGCTCTTCTGATGGTTGCATTCTATCATTGGAAGAGTGCTTCCTTATTAGAATCACTCATAAGTGTCAACGTGTTGCGATAGTGCCCCTCCTCTCCGACCCTGGGGATGTGATGTGCCCTCCTTCATGCACACTAATGCTACAAGAACAGTTTTCTCCCTTCCTCCTAAAAAAACCCAGTTTTGAAGTCAGCCACAACAAACCCTCTCTGTCATAATCATTCACATTTTTTGAAAATTTTCTGTCCTTCCTCTCCCTTCTCTCTCAAATTCAACCAGGCTCCCAGGAGAAGCACTTTTTTTTTTTTTTAATTCTGCCTTTAATTTTGTTTTGTTTTTCCTGTTAAATTTATTGATACATTTAAAGCAAACAATACAGTTACATTTATCATTGGGATCTTGTACTTTTGCATAATATATGTTGGTTCATGATTTTCCCCCATACCCCTGACTTCCCTTCACCCCCTTCGCCCTTCCCTATCTACAAAGACTTTGTTTCCCTTTTTTCATTCTTTCCTTTTCCCTTATTTCCTTTCTCCTCCCCTTCCCACTTCCCTTTTCACCACTTTTTTCCTATTTCACACCATCAATTATACCATTTGCACCTTATTTACACTTTTAGTTTTTAACACCAGAGAACTATTCTGTATTTACTCAAGTGTGTCCTATGTATTTCCCTTAAGAGTATAGCTTCAATGTGCATCCATTTAGCTATAAATGTTTCTAGTTTCTCATTCTTTATGACTGAGTACTACTCAATTTTATAGAAAAATCACATCTTCTTTATCAAGTCTACAATTGATGGGTATTTGGGTTGTTTGCAAGTTTTAGCTATTACAAACTGTGCTTCTACAAACATGGGTGTGCATATATCACTGTGGTATGATTCTTTTAACTCCTCAGATAAAGGATTACTATCTAGAATATATAAAGAATTCAAAAAGATCAGACTACCCCAAATGCAAATTCAAAAATGGGCATCTGAAATGAACAAACATTTCTAAGACAAAGAAGTAAAAGCAGCAAATAAATATATGAAATAATGTTCAACATCACTGGTCATTTGAGAGATGCAGATGAGAACAACACTGAGATTCCACCTCACCCCACAAAGAATGGCTGCTATCAAGAAATCAACCAATAACAAATGCTGGCAGGGATGTAGGAGAAAGGAACCCTTCTCCATTGTTGGTGGAAATGCAGACTGGGGCAACCACTATGGAAATCAATATGGAGATACCTCAAAGAAATGGGATTAGAGGTTCAGTTTGATCTAGCTATCCCTCTGCTGGGTATCTTTCCAAAAGAAGTACTCTTATCATTAAAAATTCCACTGATTATCAGCTAATATCAAACCTAACCTGTCAGCACTTTTGATTACATTGCTCCCTCCTCCTTGATATATTACAACTTAATTCAAGCCTTGAAATGCAATCATCTTAGTTTTCATCTGCCTCCTTACTGCTTTTTCAATGTCTTTGGCTAAATCTGTACGATGTGATCTTTTAGGTTCAAAAACAACGACGTGTTCTAGAGAAGTTTCAGGTCCAGAGCAAAACTGAACCAAAAGCACAGAGGTTTTTCACATAACCCTGCCCTACACATGCATAGCTTCCCCTATGACCAGCATTCTTCCCCAGAAAGGTACATGTCTTACAGTTGATAACCCTAAACCGGAATATCATAGTCACCCAAAGATCATAATTTATGCAAGACCACTATTACATATTCTGTGAGTTTGGACAAAAGTATAATGCTATGAAGAACATTTTGCACTACCTTAAAATTACCTGTGCTCCTCCCCTTTTTCTTTTCCTCTTATTCCATCTTGCAGCTCATGATCTTTGTACTAATGTATCATAAATGCTAGATAGTATAGTAAGGGGAAATCTGGTGTTGTAAGAAGCTCTTGTGTTTTCCAAAGAAGCTGTACAGTTCTGCACTTGCATTAGCAATGATCAAGAGCCTGTGCTACTGCACACATATGCCAGCATATGGTGGCATCACTTTTGGGACACTGGCCATTCTAAGAGTATGTAGTGGTACCTCGTTGATATAATGTTCATTTCCCTGATGACATATATAGAACATTTTTTCATATGCTTATTTGCCATCTGCATGTCTTTCTTGGTAAATATCTGTTCAGATCATTTTCTGTTTTTTAAATTGGTTGCTAATGTTCTACTGTTGAGCTTTAACAGGTCATGATACATTTTATACAAGGATCATTTATCATATATGTCTTCTGCAACCCTTTTTGATAAGTCTGTGGCTTGTCCTCTCATTTTCTTTGTAATTTCTTTTGTATTGCACACATTTTTTTACTTTAATGAAGTCCAAATTACCAACTTTTTCTTTCATGAATCCTGTCCCTGGTGTTTTTCCTACAAAGTCATTGTCATATCCGCAGTCAAGTAGATGTTACTCAATGGTTTTTCTGGGAGTTTCACAATTTTTTAAAAGCAATTTTTAAATTAATTTTATTAATACACTTTAGGTATGCCATACCTAAATGACATTTGCCATAGGAAATTTCTTATTTTTTCCCCAGTCCCTTGCCCTCCCTTCAACCCCTCCGGCCCTCCCTGTTTACAAAGTCTTTGTTTCCATTTTTCACTTTTCTCATATTTATTCCCTTCCCTTCTTTTCTTTCCCTCACCCTTCCTACTTCCCCTTTACAACTTTTCTTCCTCGTTCACATTTTCTATTATGCTTTTTAATCCTTGTTTTCACTTTCAGTTTCTCACACCAGAGAAACACTGGTATTTACACATTTCTGTCTTACTTATTGAACTTAAGAGTATGCCTCAATGTGCATCCATTTAGCTAAACCCTCACTGGAGGAAAGAGTATCTCTTTAATAAATGGTGCTGGAAAAATTTAATAAATGGTGCTGGGTTTCAATTTGCCAAAGATTATAACTAGACCTATATCTCTCATCATGAAGTAAACTAAAATTGAAATTGACTAAAGATATAAATATTAAAAGTTTCTTTTTATATTTAACCCTAGGAATTATTTTAATTTCATTAGAGGTACAGTATTTGGGCCTAGATTATTATTATTATTCTGTACGTGAATTAATATCCACTTGTTCTAGCACCTTGTTAAAAAGACTATATTTTTTGATGGTGCTGAATTTGCTCCAAAGACCAGTTCACTGTGTTAGTTTGATTGTATTTTGGAGGTCTGTCTTGTGCTATACTGATTAATTTGCTCTTTTTCCAGCAACAAACTGTCTTGATTTCTATAACTTAATAATAAGTTATGATTCAAGTAATATCCACCTTTACAATTTTTCAGTTTTATATTGGACAGTAGGTCTTCTGCCACCCTGTGCAAACTCCTTACCTTTTTTATGTACCATAACATTACTCTGTGACTCAATTCTTAGTCTTTTCATCTACAGGAATTCCTTGAAAATAGTATTCACATCTTTGGCTTTAAATAGCATCTAAATGTTAGCTACTCTAAAATGTATATATTTACGACTTATGAGATATGCAAATGAAAACAACACTGAGATTCCACCTCAACCCAGAAACCCAGCTGCTATTAGGAAATCCACCAATAACAAATGCTGGTGGGGCCGTGGAAGTGCAGACAGGTGAAACCACTGGGGAAAGCAGCATGGGGATACCTCAAAGAACTAGGATTGGAGGTCCGACTTGATAACCCTGCTGGGTATCTTCCTCAAAGAATTAAAAGAATCACACCACAGTGATATATGTGCACCCATCTTCATAGCAGCACAATTTCCTATAGCTAAAACTTGGAAGCAGCCCAATTGCCCAGCAACAGGAGACCGGATAAAGAAAATGTAGTTTTTTAATAACATGGAGTACTACTCAGCCATAAAGAATGAGAAACTAGAGACATTTATAGCTAAATGGATGTACATTGAGGCCATGCTCTTTTTAAGTGAAATAAATAGGACCCATGTTTCTCTAGTGTGACGAACTGAAAGTGTAAATAAGGATCAAAGTTTATAATAGATGATGTGAAATAGGAAGAAAAGGTGCAAAGAGGAAGGGGAAGTGGGAGGGGTAGGAGAAAAGAAAAAGGAGAATGGAATTAATATGAGAAGAAGAAAAAACGGAAACAAAGTCTTTGCAGATAGGGAGGAGTGAAGGGGTTGAAGGGAGGGCAGGGAAATGGGGAAAATAAGGAACAAGATGGATAAATTCCCAATGATGATTATCATTATATTGTATATCTTAAATGTGCCGATAAAGTTAATTTTTAAAAAAGGAAGACTGCTCCTGGACTCAAGTCTAATACGCTCACCTGCTTTACTGATTATAAGTTACCTATCAATAGGTCTCATAAATTTAAACTTGTCTAAAATGGAACACTTGACTGTTGAAAATCAGTTCAGCTGCAGGCTTCTCTTAATCAGTGGAAGTAATGATAACTTCATTCTTTCCCCTTTTTTGAAGGCCAAATATTTATTGAATATATGATTTCTTTTTAACTTTGTTGAGTCTTTCTTGTGACTTCATATGTTCATGATAGCTGCCCTATTGCTTCTCTGTCTTCTAGCTAAGATCCAGTACAAGATAGCGGCCTTAGAATTAACATTATCAGAGTTCTGAAAAGGAAAAAAACTGGAAAAAAAAAAAAAAAG
>NW_022900945.1:38471386-38599126 GCF_012274545.1 Fukomys damarensis
AAAAAAAAAAAAAAAAATGAAAAAGAAAAAACGGAAAAAAAAAAAAAAAGCACAATCCAAACTTTGCTTTGCATTAGGAAGTGAAAACATTTGGTAAAGTGTTCTGCTCCAGTGAACATCATTTTTATCATTGACCAGAACTACTTTCATTACCAGCCCTAAATGAAGCAAAAACTTGAGATTAACAATTGAGTTTCTGTGACTTAGACTAAGTGTGATTCTATTCTTGTTCCTCAACACTGTGCCTATCCTATCTTTTAATCCTTATTTGGATTTTAATGTTTACAAAATTTGGATTATGATTACCTCTCGCTCATCTCAAAGTTGTCTGTTGTAGACAGTTTTTTTTCTCTTACGTTTCTTAAACAAAACTTATCTATTTCAGTAAGACATTTTTCATTACCTGTTATCTCTTCCTGGTAGCTTTTCCTTCTTTTCTTCATATAACTGACTCCTTCTAGTCATTTAAATCTCAGTATAAATATTATTTTCTCAAATAGGCATTTAAAGCCAGTTATTGAAGGGCTATCGCATAACTTTATTTTAGTTACAGTATATTTAGAGTGCTATATAAACAAATTTACATATAAATGTATATAGCACTTTTATTCATTTTTAAGTTTTGTATGTTTGATTAATAGCTTCGAGAACAGATAATTTTCACAAATTTTCTACCATATTTTAAAATTACATGCATTACTTTCAGAATAAAAAACACAAAGGGTAAGAAGACATAATGTGTTTAGAACACTACAAAATCCACTTTTTAGAAGGCAATGAATAAGAGTTTGATTTTGTAAAATATCAAAAGGAAGTATGTACCATTTCAAGTTAAAACAGATCACAAGTGATACTGTTAAGGAGAAGAAAATTCATATCCCTTATTCCAGAAAGTATAACTTATGTTTACACCAGTAAATGGAAGAAATGGAGGTAATTAGTAAAGCTACTTACTGAGAGGTAGGTGAAATGCTGCCCTTTAGAACAACTGGGGTAAGTAAGTTATTCGGCGTCCAGAAATGTGGCTGAGGCCTTAAAAAAAGTCAGCAATGCAGATGCCACCAAAGAAGTGGATTTGATTTTATACATACGAACATAATTTGGTGCTATGGGACTGATGACCAACATAGTCAATCAAATGAGATGAATCTTCTTACAGAAAGGGAAACAGTGATTAACAAGAACTGTGCGTCTGTATGTATTAAGTATAAAGCCTCGTGGAGAGAATGTGGTTGGTGGAGAGTTTTCGAGTAAAACAACGACGATTCCTCAAAAGCAAACAGTAGAGAAACTCCACATGCTTATCAGAAATCCATACAACAAAAGGAGTAAAGCAGAGCATCACATTGAAGAAAAACACTTCTAGAAAGCACTTTTAGATAGATAGATATACATGCTTTTTCTAATATATATGTGTGTGTGTGTGTATGTGTATATATATATATAATGTATATATGCTACTCTCTCTCTATATATATATCATCGGATAATACCCATACTCTTAAGAACAAGTAACAATAATTGTACACAAACTCTGCCAGAGTATAAAAGAAGGAACATTTCCCAATTTACTTGTGAATTTCTACCTCCTCAGGTTACACAGAGAAACTAGAAAAACATATCACAAGAGAAGAAAACTAGAGATTGCTATCTTTCATAAACGTAATTGCAAAATTCCTTGATACATTGTTAGCAAGTAGATACTTTGTTCAGCATTTGAAAATGAGTTTAATTCACCAGATCAACAGAATAAAGAAGAAAATCATGTGGTAAGAAACAGCTTGATGGAACTCAGCATTCGCTGATGAGAGTACACATCAGAAATCTAGAAATTCAAGGAAACGTCCTTATTTTTACAACTAATGGTATTACAAAACATCCCTATAGCTAACATTCTATATAACAGTAAAATAAAGAATCATAATAAACTCCCCCTAATATCAGGATACATCTGATTTATTTCTCATGGGCCCTGTGCAGGATTTAAAGTTTTGGCCGAAGAGTCACACACATTTCACCAAAGAGGATATCAAGATGGCAAGTGAGAATGTAAAATGATGATTGTATTAGTCATCGGCAGCATAGTTCATTAAACTCACAAGGAAATACTGTTACACATTTACAAAAATGTTTAAAAAATAAACCTAATAACACCAACTCCTGCTGAGGATGAAGAGTGACTGAGGTTCTTATGTATTACTGCTTGGGATACAAATTGCAGCTAGCCATTTTCCAAAGAGTTTGGACACATCTTTTACATTTAAAAAACTGCCATAAACCATATAATATCTACTCCAAGGCACTCATTTTTGGAAGCCAGTATATGTTTGCATAAATAACAATTGCATTTATATTGGGGAATTGGCAAATATGCACATTACTTCTGATCATTTTCACTTCCCCTTCCTTCCCCATCCCTGCCTTCTCCCTTCCTCCTCAGATCCTCTTCTCATCACTGGGCATACCTCCCTTTTTCTCACCGTCTCTCTTTTATTTTGCTCCTTATACTATTTATATTCTGTGTCTCGCATATTACAGAAACTGTGCAATATTTAATATTCTGAGTCTGATTTATTTCACTCAGCATTGTGGTCTCAGGAACTACACATTTTCCTACAGATAACTTAAATTTGTCCTCTTTATGAATGGCTAGTACTCCACTGAGTATATATACCATGTTTCCTTTATCCATTCATCTGCATAGGCACATTGGCTGCTTTTTCTCTGATACTAAAACCAGTCAAGGGTTCAATAAGGAAAACTACAGGCCGATGATCTTAATGAATATAGATACAAAAATACTCAGCAAGATACTTGCAAAGAGAATTCAAAAATCATTAAAAATTTGTACATCATGATCAAATCAGCTTCATCCAGGGAAGTAAGGATGGAAAATAATATATGTCAATGCGCAAAAGAAAATCTGTAAGTATTTATAATAGCTTTAACCACCACAAACTGGAATTGTTCCAAATGCTCATAATCTGGTAATAAATAAACTGTGGTACTTGCATAAAATAGAATACAGCATAGCAATAAAAAGAAATTCCTCACTGCAAGCAGCAATGTGGCCAAATCTCCAATGAATTATACATTAGTCAGAAAAATTAGACTCAAAGATTGTACACTGTATAATTCCATTCATATTACAACACATTAAAGAGAAAAAAAACATAAAGACAAAAACAGATTATGTTTTGACAGGGACAGGGGAAAAGAAAAAAATATTAATTTTAGACTATCAAGAAGAAACTTTGGAAGTGATGGAAATGTCCCCTACCTTAATTGTCGTGCCAGGTACGGACTCTATGTATATAGTGTTTAACAAAATTCAGAGAACTAAATATACCTAAAAAGAGTGAGTTATATGCTATGAAAAGTGTATTATTTATCCACAATTGCCTAGCAAATAACCAGTTGCTTCTGACAGCAAACATTTCTCATACTGGGTATGGGTCAGAAATATAGGCTCTTCTTGGCTAGTACCCTCTGGGAAAGTTTCTACAGCCTAAAGTAAGTAATAGGCTGGCTGCAGTTATCTCATAGTTCAGTGGGGAGGGATCCAATTCCAATCTCACTCAGGAGGTTGATGGCAAACTCAGTTTACCACTCTGTGTTCCCTGGGACCCTCCTCAGTTCCTTACCAGGTGAGTCTCTCCATACCTTTGCTGAGAGCATGATAGGTGGCTTCCCGTTAAGCAAAAGAGAGAGAGAGAGAGAGAGAGAGAGAGAGGAGAAGGGTGGGAGAGGGAGAAGGGGAAGAGGGAGAGGTTCAGTATAGACATTAAGCCATTTTTAACCTAATTTTGTGACGTCCCATCATTTTTACCATATTGCTTATTAGACGTTAATCACCACATCCAGCCTCCACATGAGGGAATGAGATTACAAAAAAAATAAACAAGGGTGGAAGATCAAATTGAGTGTGTGTGTGTGTGTGTGTGTGTGTGTGTGTGTGTGGAGGAGCAGAGTCCTTATACCTGTTTGCTGCATAAATTTTGCTTCTATAAGCCTGACCTTTTTTTTTCAAAAGAAGCATTAGAAACAAGACTAAACTAAAAACACATACTTAAAGGCAGCTACAGATAAAAGATTAAATTAGGTCAGAATATACTGACAGTGAAAGCCTGAGATTTGCAGCACCAGGGCAAGAGAGTTGCCTGTGTTGGAAATTCACACACCTGAGAACACTGTGGGGAAGATGGCATAAGACATCGCTGTGCAGACACAAGTTGGGATAGAAGAGTAAGACTGAACACAAGGAAGAAAGAGAGCAGCCTCAGAACTTGGAGAAATGAACAGTGGGGCCATATATTCATGGTGATCTCTCTGAAAAGAACTTCATTGCAAAGAGAAAAATAAAAGCTGGCTGTAAAAGTCAGGTGACAAAAATTACAAGTTGACAAATGCTAACTCGTGAGGTACCATCTATCAGCTCTTTGAAGTTTACCATCGGGTCTCAGTGCCCTATGGATTGGCATGTGAAGGGGACAGGAGCCAGGCAGATCATTACAGAGACCTTATCTGACAGCAATTCATATGAAGGTACCCTTGAAAGGGTTTAGCTGACCACAAGTTTCAATATGTGCCAACAGTAAAACTAATTCTCTTGAAAGGTCAGTTCAATACCAGGCTGTGTCCAAAGCTACCATATTCAATCAAGGGATATTTCCAAATGTTTTTATGGTTTAGGCAATATCAGAATTAAACTATATGATATACATTTTCTCTCTCAGTGAGAGTTATGTGTAGCAATTACAAGATATGATAAAATTTTTAATATAGACTTGAAACCTAAGCTTGAAGGAATAAGGCGATTTTTTAAAAATGTAGTATGCATACCCAGACTGTGAAAATAAATATTTACTTGATACAGTAGCATATTTATAACACCTATAACACCTGAAATCTGTTATAATAATATACATTATATTTTTATATTAGTTGAAAACATTTACACCATTTGGACCAATGGACAAATAAATCAGATTCTTCCCTGAGGTTGTGGACACTCTTTAGAGGGAAATAAGACTTCTGGTCCATGTCATTTTGCAGCCTGGCAAAGGCTACAGGCTTTAGGGAAAAGCAATGACTTTAGCTGTGCTTTTTTTACCAATCTGAATCCTAAAGGCAAAAAAGTACATTTGAAGTTAGGAAGCAATCTCATGATTTGTTTGTCAAATATATGTAGATAATGGGTGAGCACTCCTATTTACTATCAGATTCCCATTGTGTGAGTCTCTCTGACATTAATTTCAATGCCTCCTAATAGGTAGAATTCATTTAAATTTAATAGGTAGAAGGATTTAATTTTCATATATGGCTCCAATGAGGAAGGAAAACATTTAGCTCTGCAATATTTTAAAGGCATTCTTTTATCTGTATTTTCAAATATAGGATCAAGGATATCTTAGATGTCTTAATTATCAGCCCTCAGAGAAAAAGCCTGCTGCATGGTTGATATTCAATTCTTGCTGCAGAATTGGATGATAGCCTCTATGCTTTTGCTATTCTCTAATTCCACTGTTATATATTCTTGTTAGCATATATGATTTTACATCAAGTGTTATCAAATTAGAATTTGGAAAATCCAAGAAAGCAAGCTGATAATAGTATGAAAGATCAAAATTCACTAAAGCAAACCTGCTTTCTCAAGCAATCCTGGGGGTGGGGAGACTGGAAGGATGAGAGAAACAGTCACAATGATTTTTTAATACAAAAATTCCATCAACAAGGCTGAGCAAATGTGCACGAAGCCTGTTACCCCAAAGCAGAGCTGCTCTTAGAAAAGTTAAAGATAAAGCTTAATCAAATCATTTCTCAGTATGATCTCTCATCAAATAGAACTACACAAAAACATAGTTTTCAACAAGGGTTCAGAAATTAGACACAAAAAACTGTACCTGGAAGAAAACAAATAATTTACTACAAGTTTTAGTTGAGAATACTAGAAAAATTACCTTAAAAAAACATGTGGTATATGAAAGTCTGTGCTATGAATAAAAACAATAACCATGTTCTTTATATCAAGGTTTATACATAAAATCACACAGGTATAAGCTGTACAATTGCAGAAAATGAACTGAAGATTAAAGCATAATTAATAAGTAATTTTTAATCAACAGTGATTTGCATATAGCATCTCATTTAATATTCACAAATATCTTGTGATCAAGGTGTTACGATCTCTGTCTTACATATAAGAAAACTGAGGTACATGGTCACCAGATGGTATCTCCAAACTGCTGGCAAAACAATAGAGATGAAATGAAAACCATATCTTTTTAAATCCTAAGCCAAATTCTCTTTTTATTTAGCATCTCTGTCTAAAATTACACTATCAAATTAACTCATTTAGAAGTATATTCATTTCATACATACAACTTTAGTCTGTTTTAATTTCTACAAAATTTTACTAAAGAGTCATAAATGTATCTAAAAGCTTAGGTAAAGTCATGTTCATTATGACATTGCTTAAAAAGTAGAATAATGAAATGGAAATGGACTCAAATCTGAAAAAAAAAAGTAGAATAACAATAACCACCAAAATAATAAAGGTCCTGAATTTCTAAACTAGGTAATTAGAAACATTATGAAATCTAAGAATATTCTCAAGTATTAGCGAAAAGAAGATTGTAAGTACACAATCCTAGATATTAACAAGTACCAATGTCTGTAAAAGAGTTACTAAAGTAAACTTACAAGCTTAGTATCTTTTTCCTTGTGTACTAAATTCATGAAATTCTACTTGATATCTGAGTTTTTTAAATGTCACTGCTTGATTCTAAGTTGATCTGCTTTTGGTTCAGTGCAGTAAAATATGTCCCTCTTCTCTACTAAAAGATAATTTCAGGAGAGGTAAGGAAAAGGAAAGAAGGGAAAGGAAAAAATATGAGAAAGGAAAAAATGGAAACAAAGTCATTGTAAATAGGAAGGGGTGGAAGGGTTGAAGGGAGGGCAGGAGAATAAGGAAAAAAATAAGAACCAAGAAATATCATGTAAAGATACAAATTCCCAATGATAAATGTAAATGTATTATAAATCTAAAACTTACCAATAAAAGAATTTAAGAAAAAAATAATTGCAATAACTACACATAAAATGATCCCTAGAAGAAACTGTGCATTGAGCAAAACTGAAGAATCACCTGAAAATATAAAATAAATTGCTTTGGATAGATAGGAGAGACTTCGAGAACCAAAGAATAGCAGTCATGTCAGGCACGTGGTATAATTTCTGGATGAATGCAATTGCTCTAGGGACTACTGGACCTCTTATGTAGATTGGACCCAGCAGAATGGAGAAAGAGTGAGCAAGGAAGTAGTCAATAAGGTTTGCATTCAAGGTGAGCCCAGTTTTCCCTGTGACTTGCTGTCATGCTTATCACCCATGAGTGCTGTGAAGTTAACCATTACAGTAAAATATTCCTAGGTGTTTTCAACAGTATATGGGAGCTTCTCAGGCATAAGAAATCATAAGAATCATAGAGTAGACGCTATGGTACACTGATGTACCCCTAGTTTTTGAAAGAAAAAGTCAACCAACTACATCTTTGTGCTCAACTGTTTCCATAATTAGAGTTTTGAAGTAAGAGGATACATTCGTGATTGGGAAAGAAAATTTACACAACTTATAGACTTACTTAGACTAGAATTTGTAAATGGGGAGAGAAGATCAAATTTATTTACATAGAGGAGGAAAATACTGTGACAGAAAGAATAATGATGTTCAAGCAAAAACTATTCTACTCAATGATTGTCAGAAATAATTCAAAGCATTAAAAGTACAAAGGAGAAAATATTGGAAGTTTGTCTAAATGTAGATGGAACTATTACATTTTAATGGCTACATAAAAATGATCAATATGTATACTCATCAGGGAAATGCAAATTAAAAATGATATATTATTTCATACCTGCAGGAATGGCTCTCATTAAAAGATGGAAGATGACAAATGATGGTGAGGTTGTGGAGAAAATAATACGTTTATAGACTGATGGTGACAGTGTAAATGAGTACAGTCATTATAGGAAAGTCATAGAAACTTCTCAAAAATCTGAAAATAGAACTAAAATAGAGTCCTGAACTTTTAGCAGTGACTATATACATCTAAAGGAAATGAAATAAGTACCTTAAAGAGACATCTGTATTCACTTTCATATTCTTTACATTATTAATAGCAGTCAAGAATTGGAATCAGTGTTCATTAGTGAATGAATGAAGAAAATATAACATATATATGTTGTGGAATATTAGTCAGCCATTAAAAAGAAGGAAATTGTCATTCTAGTACGTGGGTACACCTCAAGCACCCATCACATTATATTAAATGAACTAAACCAAACTCAGGAATGCAGATATCACATGGTTTTACTCATATATGCATCCTAAAAAACTGACTTCATCAGAGCACAGTAGAAGTTGATTCCCAGCGGCTGAGTAGGAAGAGGGGAGAAGATTGAGAAGATTTTGGTCAAAGATCATTCAATTTCAGTTATATTTGGAAGTTTATGTTCAGTGGTAGAGAGCCTGAGTAGGATTCTAAGGCAACACAAAAACAAAAAAGAAAGAAATTAGCTATACAAGAAGAGTAGGTTCAAAAGATCTATTGTACAACACGATGACTAAAGTTTATATAAACCTATGGCAAGGAACTGTCCTTATTTTGTCCTTCACTGCGCATCTGCAACAAATCTGCTCTGTGTAATATTCTGTCTCAGTGGACTGGACTCTTTTAGTAACCGGTGCAGCACCTCTCTCCACTGATCTTTAAGGTCATGATTAAGGCACAGGTTCATCATGAATGATCACATTTGTGGTTCCACTGGAGTGCAAATTAAAGACTGGCCAATATGGTGGAGATTTTACTTGGTATTTTGTAAGAGAAAATTGAAGAGAAAAAAATTGTACAAAATTGGTGTGTTCCTTGCTTATTTTACTTGTATTGTGCTCTTAAGAACAGGCTACTTTTACTCATGGGACTGTTGCCTATCTCCACTCTCACATTCATATTACAGGCAAGAGAAAGAAAACTAGGGATGCAAAGAGGAAGGAAAATTCTCCCCAAATCTGTATGATGTTCAACTACATATATTTAGTCAGAAATACTTCTGACAACAGGCAGAGGTGTGCTCAAGCTGTTTCACAACAGTGAGCAAGAAAAAGAGTGCTAGTATTTCTAACTTTGTACTCATTAACCTGGTACTAATTGGTTGAGACAAGAGTATATATACCATGGAATCAACAAAGCTACAAAGCAAGTTGTTTTTACTTTCAAAGAGACAGTTTTAAAATTTAGCAGAATAAAATTGGCCTTCGGAGAAAAGCTGGCTGGAAAATGAAAAAAAGCAGTTTGGCTAAGCCCACTGGCATGTTATTCTATTTGCAAAGAACAAAGAGATGAAGTAAGTGATAGAAAACGAAAAAGAGAGGGCAAAAAAGTTATTGTAATCCAACATGTACAATGCACCTAAAAGTGTACCTTGCTTTAGTATATTGTCTTTTTGATCTGTTAGTCTAGTTGTTAATCTGCATATATGATAATTACCTTTACAAGGACTTATAAAACAAGTAAATGAATACGATGCTGGAAAAATATTTTTAAAAAGAGACTTTGAGGGGAAGAGGGAAGTAAAAAGAATTGAGATGTGTCATGTACATATACAAAAAAACCACAATGGATGGGATAGTTATGCACTGCAAAATATACTGATAACATTTTTAAAAAATTAAAAAGAAAACAAAAGTTTAAAAATGAACAGTAATTGACACTAGGAAGAATTTAATTTGCATTCTCAGAAATTAACATGATTGCTAAATTACTTTAAAAGAACAAGTATAAAAACAAATACTTAAAATGGAATTAGTTCCACAGTGTAATAAAATAAAAATGGATAATCATAAAGAAATTTTAAGACATGGAGAATAGATCTGCAAAATACGATCTATCTAATACAAGTTTCACAGCAGCGCAAGGGCTCCACAAATGGAAGTGTAGAAATAATAGAAGAGAAGGAAGGTCAAATAATTCACATAGAAAAATCTCCCTTCGAGACTAGATTTTCAGGACATCGGAGACATTATGGGAAAAAAGGGAAATCCCCATCACCTTCAGGATAAGGAAAATTGGTTTCTTGCATTAAACTGAGAATCAAACTGATTTTACTAGAGTGGAAAATGGACATGCCTATTAATTATGGGTGAAAGTATAAAATGAGAGAGCAATTTGATAAATTTTACAAAATTACACCACATCTTTGAGTGAGCAACTGATTGTGTAGTTATGTGTTCTTTATAAATACTGACAGAAATATGAAAAGACGAGAAAATCTAATGCATTATGTATAAGAGCAAATATACAAAAAATTTTAAAAGCAAACAGGATAAGGGGATGAACAAAAATGGAGATGAAAACATCCATTTCCTCTCTATTTGTTTAAAATGTGATTTCCTTTCAACAAGCAATTCCTTTGAGATTATTCTAAAATATATTTATTACTAAAGGCTACAATTTCAAGTGAAAGAGTAACTCAAAAGTGCTCAGAAAAAAATGTAATAGTAAAAGACTTTTGGCAGACTGTCCATCAAAACATTTCACTTGCAAATAAAATAGCACAAAATAAATTTAGACAGATACAACTCCATCAATGGAGAAGAACTCAGAATCCAAAGAAATACCACATCTATACTCATCTTGAATATAAAATGAAAGGGCACTTCCAAAAAACAAAGAAACAGACTAGAATTATGCAAATGTTTTAGTTTTTAAAACCACTTAAATGTTTGAGCAGGGCCTGGTTACACACGCCTGTGATCTCAGGACTCAGGAGGCTGGGGCAGGCGGATCTTCAGAAATTTGAGGCCAGCCTGGGCTACCTAATGAATTCAAGGCCAGTCTGACCAGCATAGCAAGAACTTGTCTCAAAAATAAATAGAAAAATAAATCCGGGGAAATTTGTTTCGTTAAAAATAAAAGTATAAACCAAGTCTGGTGGTGCACAACTAGGAATTTGAGGCAGGAGAGTGATAAATTCAATTCCACCATGGCCACCTTGGAGTGACTCAGTGAAATCCTGACTCATAAAACATATATATATACAAATTTTGAAAAGAGGCTAGGGCTGTAGGTGAGTGCAGAAGCTCTAGTTTCAATTTATAGAACCTCAAAAATAAATCAATAAAACCACAGATTAACCAAAGGTTATTATTGTTGGATTTATGTAGCTATCATGATGTTTCATGAATTTGGTTACAGAAAAAACTAAAACCAAACTGCAAATTGAACTTCTTTAATCACAAAAGAAAGAAAAAGAAAGGAATGAAGGGAGGGAGAAAAAGAAAAAAGGAAAAGAAAGTGCAAGGAAGGAAGATGGAAAAGAAGGAGAGAGGAAAGGAGAGAAGAAAACTTGGTATGGAAAATAAACGCCATAAACTAAGAAAAAGAAACACAAGATGAATTAGCAAAAATGCAAAACTTATACAATAAATAATTTCTAGAAAGAAAAATTAAAAATTGGGTACTTCTAATCAATAAAAAATAGGCTATGATGGGGTAAATGGTTTAGTTTTCAAAACTGGTTAAAAGTTTTATTTCATTCAAAATCAAACAATGAGGCACTTGTCTCAAGTCATAGACCTAAGAAACAAAGTTGTGACAAGTTTGAGACTCACTTGGATGAGTGAGGATGGCTGCGCGGTGCACGGGGAATGATGAGGTACTGGCCGTGCGTAGGGTGGGGAGGCCAAGGAACAGAGCAAAACAATAGGCACTCTCTAGCCTTATGGGTGGGTAAGGCAGTGCCAGATTCCCGGATAGAAATTTGTAGAAATGACTGGATTACCTTTAAAATGCATCTATCCTGTGATCTAATAATCTCATACATAGACATTCGCTCTAAGAAAATAATCAACTATGCAAAACAGATTTCTTCAAAAACTATAATTGTGAAAATATGCACATCATTTAAATATCTCACAATAAGGACTGATTGAAATGGTATATAACAAATAGTGACGTAGAGAGAGCCATCAATCCGTAGAATAGAAATTTGTTAATCTCACCTGTTTTAAGATGCTCGAAGACAGTGTATTTCACGTTCCTGCATTTTCAATACAAATAAAGCACACATAGAAAAGTATCTGAAAATATACTAAATTCAGTCCAAAAAGTATTTATTACATAACTACTGCAAAAAGATAGCGTAGCACCATGGTCACAAATACCTGTTCTACTGCAACCAAGCCTAAATGAATCCCACGTCTGCTCTGACCAGCTGTGTGGACTTGGACAAGTGACTTGTACTCTCTCACTGGTAGACTGCCATCAGGGAAAATGCCATGAAGTAAGGGAAAAAGGAGAGAGAGAGAGAGAGAGCACAAGGAACAAAGCTAGGTTAGAGTGTTTATAGGAGACCTCCCTAATGACTTAAGAATAAAACTGTCAGAAGTAAGAGAACTATCACATCAAACAAGCAGAGACGGAATTCAGAGCACACAGAACTGCATATCCAAAAGACTGAGGTTGGGGCGTACCTAGGGTGTTTTAGGAGAAGTGAAGTGGCAGCTCAAGGTGTATTATATCTACCCCTCACGGGAGGATTTATGCATGGGCACTTGTTTGTGCCTCATGACTAAAACATGTCTATATTATTTGGAATTTTGCAATTAGCACAAAATACTTTCACAGTGAGAAAAGCAAAAATGTAGTATTTACATTGGAAAAGAAAAAGTAATCACCACCATTTTTTAACCACCTTCTCTCCTATAAATATTAACAGTGTACATTCTTAAAATACAAGACGATACTTTCTAAGCAAACTTCAAAGCCCTTTGTTTATCGAGGTGGACAGGATAGGGTTTGGCAACAGAGGGACACGTGCTTTTGCTTCTCTACAGAACAGTGCTGTGTAATAAATATTGCACTCTTCATTTTGTCTTCCATAACCAACAGCATTCAATTAGAAAGCATTTTTAACTTTAAATGACTTTTTAAAATTGGCATTTCTCTCATGTGCCAAAAGTAATGAGCATATATTTTAGAGGTGGAAAATGAACTTGCTAAAATATTTTGTTTGGCTAGAAATGTTTTCAGTAGTTCATTAACTGCAAAATGATTCCCTACTGAATGCGAGATCCTGTGCAAGATGTTGCCTGGGGCTAAATAATACGTGTTAACCTTTTAATCACACTGACGGTGGGGAAACGGAAAGCAAGTCCACCAATATTCAACATGTAGTCTTTATTTTAATGGAGAGGAGCTGAAGGGGGAATAGCACAAGGCATCAGATAATTCAGAAAATGACTATAGTTTGATTGTGGGTGAGTGTAGCTTTACTATGTAGGTATTTCTAATAATCTTAGAACCTACCCTCAAGCAAATACTGACACCATATTGTAAAAAGCTGATACAAGTAGTCAGTTCTTGTTTATTGAACTGTTTCTACAAGTACCCGAGCTCAGAGCTGCACTGTAAGCATGTTGAGGGCAAGAAGTGGTGCCATTGCTACCCTTTTATACCGAGCAACTAATGTTTGGTAGATGATACGTGTCTAATATCTGTTTGCTGAAATTAAATGAATTGTGAACTACAGTAACCTTATACTTCAAATTGCAATAAAAGAAAAATTTGTAACTTTATTTTAGTAAGCAATTTTCTTCCGAGTCTATTTCTGATCCTCCTGTGTAGTAAAAAGGGACATGGAGGAAGCAATGAAATTTCAGAAATGCTTTTCTATCTATCGGTAGATAGCATTCTGGTCTGAATTTGTACTTTCAATTTTATATCCTTAAGGTATATGTACAAAGATTAGGCCTTCATGACACAGAAAGATTATTAATTACTCTAAATTAAAATTGGCTTTGTTCATTGTTTGTCTTCAACACTATTGTATGAACTTGAAATGTTTCAATTTGTTTTGTTGAGAGAGAAACAGAGAGAAATCCATTCTATATACTCTTTTTAAAACTCCCATCCCCACCTCTAATTCTATGGAAATGATTAATTCTCATGTGGAGGGGGAAATTAGAGAACATTTTAAATCAATTATTAGTACCTACCAGTAACAATAAATCTTGCAGAGCAGGACACAGAATATTCTTCTTCTTGCCATTTCTCCATTCCTACCTACAGTTGATTAAAATGCTTTATTGCTGCATTGGGGCTAAGGATCAATATTTATCTTCAGTTACCTTTATAAATTTCTCTTCATTTCTCCAAATCCTCACCTCTGAAAAATATGGAAAAGGTAAGGGAAATGAAATAATCAACACATTTTGGCTGCCGTATTGAGATTTTCTTCCAACACTTCTGCAAAAAGCACTACTGTGCTTGAAGACATCTCTTTTTACATGGTGGTGTACTTTCCTGCCTTTTTAAATAGATTTTTTTGCAATAGATCTTTGTTTACCATTACTCTTGCTGCAATAACTGGAAAATTTTGTGGTCACTGTGCTTTTAGCAGGAATTTGCATTTTATATTTGGAACAAAAATATCATCTCCATTGGAACAGAAGTCATGAGCCTCCTAACACTGTCTACACAAAACAGCCCTGTGTGTGCTGTAACAGTTCTGGACTTTATGTTGGAACACAACCTATATCAGATCATGTACCAGTTGACTTCCAATAAGACATAATTGATGTCTTGTTTCAATCTGGAACTCATTTATCACCTTCTAGCAACTTAAAAAAATTTTAAATTATTCTGTATCATAGACTCATGGACTTTGGGAATGTTCTATTTATAACACACTGCCTTCACTTCAATGTAGTTTTGTGGGTGGGTACATCATAGTAGGAGCTGAAGCAGAAGAGAAATTTCATTAAATAATCATTTCACACTTTATAATATAAGTGCCTAATAAAAGCATTCAAAGATTTAAAATATTCCAGGGAGATTGTATTCATAGAGACAGTCTGAAATACGATTTGAGCAATTATAAAAATATATTTATCAAGTACAGACAACCAATTTGTGTATTTCAAGGGAAAATATTTTTTTTTAAATTTGACTCCACTTATTTGTCTTTATAACCAAAGCTCTAACATTTCATTTTTCCTACAAACTTACCACCTTTAATTTTGCCTCTAAAATATACTTTTCCGAACCAAATCAACATTATAAAAATATTAGGTGACAATGAGACTAAAATGTGTTAAATGATGAAACAATTAAATGAAACAAGTTGTTAGACTAAATTTTATTTTTTCATTGATTAATTTGATAGTATATATTAATTAAATTGCTCTCCAATACTTATATCTAGTTTGTATTTCCTTTCTCACAAAAAAATGTAATATGTATATTGAAGGACATCTGGTAAGGCGGTATATTGAATATTTTGCATTATTAGCAAAAATCCAACCCTGAGACTTACCACATTCTCCACTTCTAAGGCACAGAGATAAGTTTTTTGTTGTTGTTGTTGTTACGCTTCATTTGGGGGAAAAAATGTCGCACTGCCTTTTTCTACATTATCGATATATGATAGTGAATACCCATTGCTTTTGAGAAAATATTTATCAGATTTTACTAGTTATTTGTAACAACTTCCACAAAACTGACTCAGAATAAAGAATTGGACTTGATATAAAAATTAGCATAAGACACGAGTATCCAACTGAGATCACTATTAGGATTTTAACCTCTTCCAGTTTAGAGACTGAAGCCTGGAGATATGATCTGGTCCAATTCCCACCTCACTACGTAGCTTTATAAACAAACAGTGGGAAAATGATTGTGCTAAGTGGTTGTTTGTGTACAGTGTGTCATGAGAAATGCTAGCTAGCTCTTGGGGAGCAAGCATCTGGTAGTGGTCTGGTGGTCTTCCAAGCTCAAGAGAATATGTCTAAGTTACAGAGCTCATGCCAGGAAAGGCCATCCAACATACAGTTTAGCATCAGCGGCGTTAGCTACGGAATCAAAGAGAAGCATTTCCTTGACTGGTCTGTCACTGGCATCACCCGGCCCCGGGTTTATATTGCAGAACCAGCAGCAGCAGTGTGGCACTGTGTTTGGGAAGAACCAATATCTGGCCACGCCTGCAGATTCCTTCAGCTCTGAACTGACGTATCTACGTTCTTGTTTCAAGAAAGAAACGAAACAGTTTCCTTGGAGCCAGAACAAATCGTGGTAAGACTTACCAGTACCTGCTGTCAGCAAGCAGTACTCCAGGAAACTAGGGAGTGAGTGTCTCTGCACCGAGTGTGATCAAGGTAGTCTTATCCAACATCCTTCCACTATTAACATCGCTCAGAACAACACCATGTCTTCTTGCGAGGCAGAAGCCTGCATCATCCTCTGAAGGAAAAAAATTTGAGGTGTTTCACTTTTGCACGGTGGTGTTCTGGGTTTCAGATATTAAGGGCATTATATCAAATATGTGTTAGTCAACTCTCTATTACTGTAACAACTTCTAGGTACAACACAATTTAGAAGGAGGGAATATGCATTGTATTGGCTTATGAATTTGGAGGGTTCAGTCTGTTTTCTTCCAGGCCTCAGATGATACAGCACTTCATGATGGGAGTGTGTGTCAGAAGAAGGTGCTCATCTGACAGCTGGAAAACAAAAGGAGATCAAGAAAGGGGGACGGGGGTTCCAATATCCTAACTTCAATTTCCAGTGACCTAACTTTCTTCCACTAGGCCTCATCTCCTAAATATTTCACTACCTCTCTATAGCACCACAGGTTAGGGGCCAAGCCCTCAACACAGGAACTTTAGAGGACATTTAAGACCCAAACGATGGCAAGATATTTATCTGCATGCAAGTTTCATGATGCCACTATTCCATCAAAGCCCTAACTGTACTGCAGAAAACATTCTAAGTTTGCTGATGTATTCTTCTCTGGAGTTCTGCCACCTTTCTAATTAAATCTTAAACCACCTCCTCATCTTTTTCTGTCCTCTGGCTGCAGAAAATGACGAGACCTTTATATATTGCCAGGGAAAATTCCAATTTAAAGTTTTGCTTCATTTTGAAATTTTTATTAGTACACGTTTGCAGAATAATGGAACTTATATTCATTATGGGGAGTTGGTACACATCTGAGTTCTTTTTACATCCTCCTTCCCTCTTCCCTGCATCTCTCAGTTTCCTTCCTATATGTGTAAGGTCTATTTTCCTGTTTCCTATATGGTTAATCTCGAACTATGTTTTCTCTTAACATCTAAGAAATACTAAAAAATTTGATTTGACAATCTTTACAGTTGTAAATTTCTTTGTATACCTATCAACCATTTGAAAGAGGACAATCATTAATATACTCCTTTCTATCAAGTTCACTACCTTAAACATTCTTTAAAATTATACCGATGATCTGTTTCTTTGCCAGTACCAATGCTGTTTTTATCACCGTGGCTTTGTACTATACTTTCAAATTGGGAATTGTTATACCCACTGCCAGGAGTCTGTTGCCTAGGATGGCTTTTGCTATTCTAGATCTCTTATGGTTCCAAATGAATTTTTGGATTCTTTTTTATAGTTCTGTGAAATATAGTGTTGGAATTTCAATTGGCATTGCATTGAATCTGTACAGCAGTTTTGGTAGCATGGCCATTTTCACTATGTTGATTCTTCCTACCCAGGAGCAGGGGATATCTTTCCATTTTCTTATATCCTCTTCAATCTCTTTTATCAGAGTGCTGTAGTTTTCAGTGTAGAGGTCTTTTGCTTCTCTTGTTAGATTGATTCCTAGATGCTTCATTTTTTTTGGATGCTATTGTGAAAGGAATTGTTTCCCTAATTTCTCTCTCAGTGAGTCTGTTATTTGTGTATAAGAAGGCTATTGATTTTGGGGTGTTGACCTTGTATCCAGCTACTCTGCTGAAAGTGTCAATTAAGTCTAAAAGTTTTTTGGTAGAGTTTTTTGGGTCTTCAATGTAGAGTATCATATCATCAGCAAATGACAGTTTAACTTCTTCGTTTCCTATCTTTATTGCTTTAATTTCTTTCTCTTGCCTAATTGCAGTAACTAACATTTCCAAAGCTATATCAAAAGGAAGAAGTGACAGTGGACATCCTTGTCTTCTTCCTAACTCTAGCATGAAGGCTTTCATTTTTTTGTCACTGAGCATGATGTTGGCTGTTGGTTTTTCATAGGTAGCCTTCAAGTTAAGATAAAGACTATCTATTCCAATTTTCTGCAGGGTTTTCATCACAAATGGGTGTTGAATTTTGACAAGTGCTTTTTCCTCATCTATCAAGAGTATCACATGGTTTTTGTCCTTGACTTTGTCAAAGAAACAGATCTGAGGATCAATGCAACAGATTGGAAGACACAAAAACAACTCCAGATGTACTCAGCTACCTCAACTTTGACAAAGGAGCTGACAGTCCCCACTGGAGGAAAGATAGCCTCTTTAATAAATGGTGTTCGAAAAACTGGATCTCAACCTGCCAAAGATTAAAACTAGACCCTTATCTTTCACCATGCACTAAATTAAAATCCAAGTGGATTAAAAATCTAAATATTAAAACAGAAACACTAAACTTGCTGGAAGATAAGTTAGGCAGAACTCTTGAAGACATTGGCATAGGAAACAACTTTATAAACAAATCCTCAGTATCACGGGAACTAGCAGAAAGAATCAACAACTGGGATCTCATCTTATTAAAAAGCTTCTTCACTGAAAAAAGAAACCATCAACAGAACTAAGAGACAACCTACATTGTGGGGAAAAAATTTTACCAACTGCTCCTCAGACAAAGGACTATCATCTAGAATATATAAAGAACTCAAAACAATCAGCTCCCCTCAAATATAAAGACCCGATTCAAAAATGGGCATCTGAAATGAACAGACATTTCTCAGACAAAGACGTAAAGGCAGCAAGAAAATATATTAAAAAAATGTTCCACATCACTGGTCATTTGAGAGATGCAGATGAAAACAACACTGAGATTCCACCTCACCCCACAAAGAATGGCTGCTATCAAGAAATCAACCAATAACAAATGTTGGCGGGGTTGTAGGGAGAAAGGACTCCTTCTCCATTGTTGGTGGGAGTGCAGACTGGTGCAACCACTATGGAAATCAATATGGAGATACCTCAAAGAGCTGGGATTAGAGGTTCCATTTGACCCAGCCATCCCTCTGCTGGGTATCTTTCCAAGGGAATTAAAAGTATCATACCAAAGTGATATATGCACACTCATGTTTATAGCAGCACAATTTGTAATAGCTAAAACTTGGAAACAGCCCATTTGCCCATCAGTTGGAGATTGGATAAAGAAGATGTGTTTTTCTATAAAATGGAATACTACTCAGCCTTAAAGAATGAGAAATTAGATTCATTCATAGGAAAATGGATACATATAGAGGATATACTCCTAAGTGAAATAAGTCACACATGTGCAAATACCAAATAGTTTCTCGTGTGTGAATAAACTGCAATAGTACATAAGATCCTAATGAGATAACTGACATTATGAAATGGGAAGAAAAGGGCTAAAGGTGTAGGGAAAGTGGGAAGGGTAGGGGAAAGGTAATAAGGGAAAAATGTGAGAAAATGAAAAGTTGGAAATAACGTGTTTGCAAATGGGGAGGGGGATTAAGGGAGGGCAGGAACAAGGGGGGGAAATGAGGACCAAGATGACCTGTCATGTAAAGGTACAAGATCTCAAAAATGAATGTAACTGTACTGTTTACCTAAAATGTACCAATAAACTCAATAAAAGAAAATAAATAAATAAATAAATAATACCAACAAAACCTGACAATAGCTGTACTTTTGACCAGATGGTCAAATTTTGATGGCTATGTAGTCCCCAAAATCTTGGGCCATTTCAGTACTGACACTTTTAGGTTAAATTGAGAATGAACTACGTGTGCAGGAGAATGTAGGGGAATACATTGGGCACAAAATTCAATAGAAAAGGAAGGAGTCAGGACTGGCAAGGAGAACAGCTGAAACTCACTGTCGTTGCAACTGAGACCTCAGGATGACTCTGGTAACCCCACAGAGAGCTCAGAAGCTAAGATGCCCCATTATTTTCCCAAATTAAAGAAGAGGATCCTGGCCTTTCACTCTTGTGTCAAGCCAACACTGGATGAAGGCCACTTCAGAGGAAAGAAAACATACACCATTTAGATGAGAACAACTGAAAGAAGGCAGCTCTGAGCTGCCAGGCAGCCCTGGTTTGGAGTATCTCCACCACAAAGGGGGCCAGGGGTTCCGGCAAAACCATGCGATATTCCACATGAGGCTCTTTAAAATGAAATAGAAAGAGGAAGGAAATATCCGCATAAAATTCTAGAATAAATAGCACTTTGCACATAGCAAAGTAAATGAGAGAAAAAAAGGATGGATGAGATTCATCTTTCTACCTGTTGTCGCAAAATATCATGAGATTTTCTCATAATATATATTTAAAACATATATGCTGAGTGAAAAAATATGCCCCTTTCCATTCTGTGGAAAAATATGTGCATGTAGTACCGAATCTAAACATTTTCAAGAAACACTGTTTCATTCATGCCTACTGGCATTCATCCATGTGTGATTCAAGTAAACTACATTATATGCATGTGATCTTTACACAAAACTGTTCATGTCTGCAAGAAGTAGTGGGTATGGGGAGGGGAGAGGAAATAAGGGAAAAGAAAAAATGTAAAAAGGAAAAAATGAGAATCAAGACCTGTCATGTAAAGGTACAGGATCCCAATAGTGAATGTAACAGTAATGTATACCTAGAATGTACCAATAAACTCGATAAAAAAAAATGGAAACAAAATTTTTGTAAATAGGGAAGGGTGAAGAGGGTGAAGGGAGGGCAGGGGAACAGTGAAAAAATAAGAACCAAGATAGATCATGTAAAGGTCCAAGATCCCAATGACAATTTAACTGCATTGTTTACCTTTACCAATAAACTAAATGGAAAAAAAAAAAGAAGTTATGTCTGATGGTGCTGCAGTCCCTCCTCCTCCACTTACTTCCCTTCTTTCTTCCTCTTCTCAGCAAACCTTTGCTCAGTATCATTTCAAATGCAGCAGCTAATTTGTGAGGAATATTTCACATTTGGCAGGACATTTACTATACCTAATCAATACACTGTAAGCAATTGGGTTTTCCTTCTTTTGAACAAAAATCAGTGTAAATGGAAACGAATGCAAATGAACATGGTCAGTAAACTTCCCATTTTGTGGCTTCCAGTGGTCTATATCTAGTAATGTTAATGGTGTTTTAATATCACTGATTAAATATGTAATTTGAAATAATTTTTTAAATATTTAACCACACTATAATTTATATTACTGATACCTTTTCACTCAAAATTTCCAAAAGAACTTTTTTCTTAATATTAATTTCAGATTATACTTTTTTTGGTTTTCAGATTTATTAAACTTTTAAACATAATAAATGGTCACAAAGTACATTTAGATTTTACAATTAGGACATATTATCTAGAACCATTTTACAATTGATTGCTTTAGATTTCCTTTAAAGAAATCATAATCGTGCTTCTTCCATAATAAATCATAATCATTAGTTAAAAAGTACTAAGTGACTCTGCACATAAAATATCTACCAATAAGCTATTTTGTATATTCCTAAATTTAAAGGTTTCCAAAGCTTTTGCACTCTTTCTGCTAACATGACTATTTTAATAATTAATATTAGTAAAACTTTAAATTTAAATAATTACATTCTAGCAAAATGATTAATTTTCCAAATGTTTTGAACAACTGTTATGTGGTCAGAGTATTGCGTTAGATTGTATGGAAATAAAACAATGAATAAAATATTTTATTTGTCTTCATGAATGTTACAAAATATTGAATTAAGAGTTTATGAACATAATTTATCACAATATGAAATAAAATAAGTAAAATAAGGTTAGCATATTGCAAAGAAAAATGACCAAATTATTCTAAACATAGGAATTAGGGAAGCTTTCATATTACCCTCTAAAATAAATCTCACAGTATTCTAATTCTTTTCTTCTCTGCTTCTCCCTGTAAATTGGAATTGAGTTCCACTCCTGAGTGCAACTGAATTTCCACCTCAGTATTTCCTGTAGAAGAGCTGTGAGTCAACATATGATCTGCTTTTAATTGAGTTAATATATAAATTATCCACATCTTTGTGGATGAGCACAAGTCACTAAAGGACTTGCACCAGAAGAAGGCACAGGCTTGGTCATACAAGTCAGTTGGTGTATATTCAGGGGACAGCTTCAAGAAGGTAGTAGGAAATGCTCTTATAACAAGTTGATGACATATTGTGGAATGCTTCAAATATCATACATCAGATTTTGATATTTAGTCCTTTTGTATAAAATGTTGACACATCTTCATAAGAACTTAACAATCTAGAGTTCACCCGCCCATACCATTGCTTAAGTCACATCTAAGGAACGGAATCCATTTATTGAGCTTACTAATACAACTATAGAAGTAAAGCAACCATAAGAAATCAAAGAAATTGTACTGACTCTGCCCCCAGTTAAGATCAGCCAATTCCAGAAATGAAGGATTGAGATGATTGGAATGTGTATTTAAGCCATAATTTTATTAAACATCTAGAGTTTTTTAGATAAAACATATTTCACTATTATGTTATCTAATTTCTAAACATTATTGTATATTTTCCCAATTTTGAATTCTTTGGGAATATTGTTTCTTTAGTTAATTGCATCTAACAAATCTAATCTTATTTGAAAAGGATTGTATTAGATAAAACTAATTCAAATCTGTTCAGTTAATATTTAAAATATATATCTAACACAGAAGGCAAAATTGAAATTCAGAAAAGTTGAAAGGAATATCGCAGATGATAAAGGTAACCAGTAAGCATGCAGTTCTTCTCTTTATCTTGAAGGAGTTACAAGTTCATTTCAAACCTATTTCAAGGTTAGCATTCAAAATAATTTGAAACTAAAGTCTTTACTGCGCTTTAGATTTTATCAAATAGGTAGCTGAGAAAAAAATTAATAAAACATCTGAAGATCTTGTGAAACTCCACTGCTTTCCAAACATACCCCAAACTTCAAGTGTTATATGCCACCAGTTAAAAAGCTTGAAAGAATCAAGAAAAAGTTTAACACAATAATAAATCTATGCTTTTCTTTTGATGCACCAACAAATTTTGTAGGGGAAGCAACCAATCTTCAATCTCAAGAAACAGGTAACTCTAGGTAATCATAGGTGGCTTTTCCGTATGTGAAGAAGCAGTGCCACCGTACACTGGTAAAGGACACTTACTTTGATAGTGGAAGGGGAGAGTATAACTCACACCAGTGTTAGAAAGTCTTGGGAGCCCCAGCTTCACTCCTCCATGGTGTTTCCTGCGTAGACTCCAACCAGATTCTCACAGAAAATATAGAATAGTCCTCCCTCCTGACTACCCCCTCACAAATCGGGCTTGAAAATAATAGTGTTCAATTCTTGAAGCACTCCAAAACACAAACTTTCTCTAAAGAGAATTTAGAATCCCCAAATCAGCAACGAAGCTTGAAACACTGATATGAGAAATCTGTAGCTTCTGCCATGTACACCTACAGTAAATATTAAAACAAAATAAAAACCAACACAACTCAGATAGACCTACATTCTTACACTGGACATTTAATTAACTTTTAATTTTTTTACTAAACATCTAGCTTTCCAAAAAACAAAAAAGTAAGGCACACCAAAGGGCAGGCATCAAACAAAAAAGCAGGCTGAGGAGTTGAGAGACAATTCCTAGCACTGAAATAAAAAAAATCAAGGCACATCAAAATGTGAGGACAAAGTTTATTTGAACCATTGTAAAAATAGCCACCCAAGAAAAAATGAATGCCACTTGCCCAGAATGTGTGCTCTGAGGTTACACATATGGCAGCTGTATATATAACTGAATAGAACGGAGGCTTGGAAGTTCCATCATTTCTTAGTCACATGATCGGTGAGAGTAAAAAGGAAGCTGGCTTGCAAGAAAGGACTTGAGTTTTGTCTCAGTCTCTGTAGTTTGGAGGAAGGGATCTGATCAATTGTTTAGATAGTCATTTGAGGTGAACAACCTTTCAGGAATATGCAGTTTTTTTCTAGTCCAAACTTCATCTCCTGGAGAGAAGGGGTGATTCAGCTGTAGTTGTATCTGAGGCAAAATTGTTTCTCAATTCCATTTCAGCTGCCCCAAACCGATACTACGTAATTTTTATTTTCTTCCCTGACATAAGGGAGAAATACACCTGAGACAAAAATAAGAATCAGAACTATAAAGTTAGCAAACATTACAGAAGCCCAACTTCTAGCCATACTAACAAAGAACTTCATTTAAAATATAAAAATCTGATAGGTTAAAAAATAGAGATTATGATACAATGTTAACATTAAAAGAAACTCTAAGACTTATGTTAACTTTGGAAAATTAGCACTCTTCAGAATAGAAAAATTAATAGAGAAAAGCTACATACTGATATGAGGATGAAATTCTTTCAGAGTACATAATGGTCTTAAATATGTGCATCTAACAATAGAATAAAAAAGAATGCAAAGAAAGACTGATGGGATTCAAAGGAGAAATTAAAGTTGGAGACTCCAACATTCCCGTTGGAAAATGATAGATCAAGCAGGCATAAAAACTATGTAGGATGTAGTTGAATGAAACAGCAATATCATTCTATTGATCTGGAGACGTTTTAGTACAAACCTTATAAAAGGAAAATATATAATCTTCTTAAGATGACATAAGATACTCACTAAGATAGACCACCATTTGAATCATAAAACAGAACCAGACTGAAAGAATGGAAATCATGTAAAGTTTGTACGGAGATCATAATGCAAACAGAAATCAATAACTGAAAGATAACAGGAATTTCTGCAAAATATTATAAAGTAAATCCACACTTGTCTATAGCAGGTATGAAAGCAGGAGTATCAAGAGCAATTAGAAATATTTTGATCTAAAATAATAATAATGATGATAACAATATAATTTATAGAACGTGAAAGACTCAACAAAGCTGAGCTTAAATGAAAATTTATAGAATGGAGTTCAATGGAAAGAAAGCTCTAAAACCAGTAAGATTTTACCTGTGGGAATAAATGTAAGAACAAATTAAACATAAAGCAAGCAATAGGAAAATGTAAAACAGAATTCACCAAAATGAAAAAAATCAGAGAAAACCAAAAAACGAAAGTTTATTCTTGAAAATAAGAATAAAATCTATCAACTCATTGCCAGAATAACAAAGAAAAACCCATAGATACAAATTTTTCACCTCAGACTTTAAAGAAAGGGTCATCCTTCATGGAAACCAAAAGAATAATGAAGGAATAATACTAAAATTCTGTGCACATGAAGATGAGAACTGAACCTAATGACCAATTGGGAAAGATTCAAACTATGAAAACTTACACAGCAAGACGTAATCTAAATAACCATATATCTTTTAAAGAAATTAAAATAATAATAATATTCTTATTCCAAAAATAAATGCAAGGCCAAAAGTGTTTTACTCATAAATCTATCAAGTATTAATGGGAAAATAATATCACATTTTCAATCTGTTCCAAAACAGAAATAGAAAATTTCTTTGTGGTCACTATTAGCTTACTAGTAAAACCCAGTTGAGAAAATTATACAAACTGAAAACTACCAAAAATATATAAGAAACTATAGTCATCACAAACTGAGAATTGCTCCAGGCATATAAGCATGGCTCAGCGTACAAAAACCAAATCCTATGATCCACCCTATCAATACACTAAAAATAAAAACTGCATAAGACTATGAATGAATCCGTTTGTAAATCTAACAAAATCCAATAGGTATTACAAAAACCTTTAGCAAATAACAATAGGGAACTTCTTCAACTTGATGGACAGCATACACAGAACTTATGGCTAATAAAGTATGTGATTGTGAATAACTGGACTCTGTCTGGATCAGGAAAACAAAAAGGTTGTCCTTTTTCATCATCCGTATTGAACATCAAACTGGAACTCTTAGCTACTAAATTAAGACAAGAAAAAAAAATGGAAAAGAAACAGCTAAGATATCTCTAATTACAGGAAACACATTTGTCTCTGTGGAAATGCAGAGATTTGACCAAAAAAAAAAAAAATGTCTCCTAAGACTGATTAGAAAAAATACTCACAGCAAGATCACATGAGACATTGTTAACACACAAAAGATGAATTACTTGTCTGTATACCAACAAAGAACACTAAGAACTGGAAATTTTAAACAAGAAAATGTATGATAGTAACTCAAAAGTGAAAGTCTTAGGCACAAATCTCACAGAACAGGCAGGAAACCATATAATGGAAACTACAAAACGCTAATGGGAAAAAAGCAAATGAGATCTAAATGAATTGATAGATAACAACAAGAACACAGCACTGATGAGCACTTCTGGTGTACAGAACTCAGATGATTTGAATATCATTCTCTAATAAAAGGAGCCATTATAGGAATCGGGCAGAAAATACCCAAGATCAGCCTACAGCATCTGGTAGGGCTGCAAATATAAAAGTGCTCTGAAAAGAGAAAAAAGAGGTTCTGATCGAAGGGCCTGAGAAGTCAACTGAATTTCTTTTAGATATTTTTTGTGCATACTGCTTATACAAAGTATTGGGTTTCATGTTTTGGTACATTCACATATGCGTGTAATATTCTTTGATCATTTTCATTCCCCCTGCACTCCCTGTCTTTCTGCTTCCCCCCTTACCCTGACCTCTTTCTTCCATAACAGTCTTCCTTCTATCTTCACACCATCTATTTTATTTTCAGTTTTTTTAGTTGACATATATGAGAAAACACATGCAATATTTGACTTTCTCAGTCTGTTTCATTTTCCTTAATATGATGCTCTTTGGTTCCAAGTATTTTCCTGCAAAGGATAAATATATCACTTATGACAAATCTTATGGCAGAATATTTCATTGTGTACATAGACCACATTTTCTTCACTGCTTCTTCTCTCAGTGAGCATCTAGATTGTTTCTGTAGCTCAGTTATCATAAATTGTTTTATAAGGATAGCCATTCTGACTGAGATGAGATTGAATCTCCATGTGGTTTTGATTTGTATTTCTCTAATAGCTAAAAATTTGGAACATCGTTTTTCATATATTCTTGGTCTACTTCTTTTGAGAAGTGTCTATTCTATTCATTTGCCAATTTATTGAAATCTTGTCCACACCATGAGGAGCTCAAGGACATATGGTAACTAAATATAAAGTATTCAGGATGCTCTTTAAAAACAATAAAAATGGATATCAGGGGAAAACTGAATAAACCAGAGTAAAGAATGCACTTGAGTTAAGAATAATGTATCAATATTGATTCATAAGAAATGTACCACACTAATTCAAGACATTAATAACAGGGTGTCCTGAATATGGAGTATACCAGAACCCTCTTTGATCTTTTTAAATACTGCTGTAAATCTAAAACTGTTCTGTAATACAAAATTGTGATTTAAAAAAATCTACATATATCCCAAAGCTAAGTATATGCTTCTGATCTGAAATATCTATGAATAGATATAGCACATTCAGGTCCACTGAAACGACTTCGTTAAACCAGCAAGATGTCCAAAGTGTACTACTCATTCCAACTTTATGCCAAAAGACAAGCTTCACAATCTTTCCAAAACAATTTTTAAACAGCTTTCATGTATAAAAACAAAAAATAATGTTTGGCATTTCTGGCAGGTTAAATTTTACATTATTTTTAATCCTCATTGCTTGTATATAAAATAAGCTGCAGGTTTCAGAACAAAATTTACTTAGATGAGTAAATTGCTTTTGTGCTGTATATTCCACACATTAATAGCATCATTTGCATACTAAAGAAATTAAATTATTATTCTGCTCTGGCCACTAAGGATTAATTTAATGAATTGAATAGTTTAAATTGCCTTCTGAGACATAGAAGGTTAAAAGGTACATTTTGCTAAATATTTAAAAACTTTAACCTTTGTGGTATAGATCTCCATGATTTAAAAAATGATAGGAACTTAAAGAGTAATTGCATCTTGTTTGAAAATTTTTCTTTTATAAATTCAGAGATAATTTACATAACTCTGAATCAACGTACAATACTTTCAAATACTCCTATAATTCTGTTAGGGAAGAAGTTCTAAACATGTTGAGCAGATTTCCAATAATTTCTGTTTTCCTAAACAGGTGCACAGAAGAGGAAGTTTTTCATGTGTCCGGGGAGCATTAAAAGTGGGTTCTCTGCCTTTCTTCA
This sequence comes from Fukomys damarensis, assembly GCF_012274545.1. Classification (NCBI taxonomy): domain Eukaryota; kingdom Metazoa; phylum Chordata; class Mammalia; order Rodentia; family Bathyergidae; genus Fukomys; species Fukomys damarensis. The sequence continues at coordinate 38,499,574 of NW_022900945.1, forward strand.
ATAACATGTTGGACCCTATTAGAACTCATTGTTTCGATTCCTAAAGGAATAGCCTCAGTGTTTCTATTTAATCACTGATTTGGTCATTTGCAGGAAACTGATACTATCTTTTAATTTGTGTTTTACAGCTTTTGTATCAATTTATGACATCTGGCGTTCTCATCTCAAACTGTCAGTAATGGAAGAAGTTCACGTACTGAAGGTTTGGGAAGCAATAGTTACTGCATATAGCATCAAATCATTTCTTTATCGGACATAATCTCTTCTTATAATAAATATATTCTGACAAATATATTACACATCCAAGATATTTGAGGCATTGCTTTGAATATCTAAGGTGGTAGTCCAATAAAATTAATTGAAACCACCTCTTGGTAGGAAAGACGAAAATCAGTTTCAACTGGAAATTATCTTAGAAAATTAGTTTTATTTTCCTGTCTTAAATGAAGAGACTTATGGGGGTTTAACATATAATGATAAAATATAAGAATTTAAAATAATACATTTTAGAATCATTAAATATCCATTTTATAATGTTTCTGTTTGGTATTCTACTTAGCATTTAGAAAAAGTGGATCATTTTATTCTTCCACTCATTTTGTATCTGCATGTTAAAGCACGCACGTTAACATATAAAGTCAAAGTGTTAAAATTATTTTTTAAAACATTAACTTTGCAGAACGCACATAGCTCCCTACAGTCCCAAGTGTTTTCATTACTGTAATTTACTTCCCTCTCCAGGAGCCTTTAGTCTGGCAGCACTAAAGAGTCTTTCCACATCAGCCAGACTGGAGTGGATCCGATCCAGAGAAATGATTTTTTGTCTAAATCTGGTATCTGGCCCTTCTCAGGGGCAACATTTTTGCCTGATTTTCTTCCCTGTCTCTGAATCTCATTTATCTGTTTTTATTAAATCTCATTATTTTTTCCAGAAACTGCAAATTTAGGTAAATTCTTGTCACAACTGTAAATATTTCTTTTCACCTGCATTCCCAGGAGCTTGTTTTCTTTCAGTGACTTGTCTAGAATTTTTTGCACAAGTGTTCTCCCTGCTCTGTGAAGCCTCTGATTTCACTCCTCCTCTGATGGAAGGCTGGGTATGTACACAATCATCACAGATTGAGGTTGTTTTAGAACGGCCTGGGTCTCTTTCCATAATCCATAAAGCTATCTGCTTCTGCTGGTATCATTACCATCCGCATTTGTAATGCATCTAAGTTTTCATTTGCAGAAATTCTCTGTGACAAGCAAACACTGTATAAGCAATTTTGGATGGCCACATTGATTATGCCAATTTTAAACACATTATTTCAAGAGTCCTTTGTTGACCTCCTGCTGAGCCTTGGTTTATCCGTGTCACAAGACAGAGCACATATCAGGCCAGGAAGGGCCAAGCATGACTTTCTCATGCATCATTCTTTGCCCAGAAATACATTAGGTGCTGAATAAACATTTATCATATGATATAATCAAGTACTGGAGTTAAAAAATACAATGCTAAGAAAACTCCACATTGTAAATGTGCCTTATAGCTCTAAATTTGTTGAAAAAAAGCATCCTATCCATTTGACAATTGGTTTCAGCTTTCATTACCCTGTTATACACACACTGAAATGTAGATATTTTAAGAAGGTAACCAAACAATAAGTAACAGATTTTCCAGTGGACACTTTGCTCACAGAAGCGTATTATCTAATAAAAAGTCAGTATGAATGCCAACACGAGAGCAATATTTTCCAATTAAATACACTATGAAGCTCAGATTCTACTTGATAATAAAAAGCTAGTTAAAATACATTTGTCTTACTCCTAAAGTATTCAAAACCCGCCTGACCTCCATATGGGAAGGTCTTTGTTTATAGTACTGTGCTATATATGATAAATGCTCAGCCATCCCGGTTCTGCTTTTGATAGCAGACAGGGTCCAGGTCTCTTTTGCCTTCCATTCTGCGTGAATTTAGGGCAACATTTTTCACTGAGTGCAAAGAAAAGGCAAAGGAAGTGAAATTTAAATGAGATCATAATGCCAATAAAATTTCTGATATGGTTGAGACTGAGAAATATTACTAAGTGCAGTTTTTCAATTATCTATGCATTTCAGTTATCTAAGGATCCCTCTGCTTTATTACAATAAATAACTGTGCATTACTATAACTTATTGTATATAATTTAAATTTCACCGTGTTCAAACTTCATTATCCAGAACTGGACTTTCCTTTTTAAACACTGAAGGGAATCTAGGAAATTTCATTATTGTTATTTTTTCATCTCCTTGAAAAAGCTGACACAAAGTGTTTCCTGCATCAAGAAAACAATAAAGCAGGGAGATAGATTGTCTCTCTTTAGCACTTTACTGATTAGGAGACTTACATTATACCATGTCTCTGAGACTTAGGGGCTACTATAGTGGGAAAACATTGAGACACATAAGAATGTGCACAGATATATTATATGCACTCTGTTGTATTACATGTTCACAACCTATAATAACAAAGCCTTGAAAGGAATTTATAAATTTAGATGATTCAGTGGAAAACACTCCACAAAAGTTTACTATTTTCTGAATAGATAACCAATAGGAGCATATGGTATTTGGGGAAAACTCTTAACTGAGTTACTATCAGGTGTGATCAAGAAAGACATGAATGCTTAAATTTTTCAAAATGTATGATAATAAAAGACACATTGCTATTAATTCCCCTCGAAATACTCCTCTTCACTTTGGACACACTGATCCCATCCTGGCTGCCACTTCCTGAAGCGGTTCTGGAAGTCCTCTTTTGTGACTGTTTTCCATTGTGCAGTCATGGCTGTCTCAGTGTCCTGAGTTGATTCAAAATATGATCTCACTGTCATTTTCACTTAGGAGAAGAGCCTGAAGTCACACAGTGCCAAATTCAATGTATAAACAGTGATAGTTTAATTTCTTAACTGGACAGCAATTGCCATACCAGAACTACTGTGAAACATGAGCCATTGCAATGATTGAGAACGAAACTATTTGCCTGTATCTCAGGCTATTTCCTTTTTTTTTTTTTTTTTTTTTTTTTTTTTTTTTTTTTTTTTTTTATTGGTTTTTTGAGACAGGGTCGCACTATGTAGTTGACACTGACCTGGAACTCACTATGGAGGCCAGGCTGGTCTCGAACTCGCAGCGATCCTCCTGGCTCAGACTCTCAAGTGCTGGGATTACAGGCGTGCACCACCACGCCCGTCTATCTCAGGCCATTTTCTACGCACATCATTGCTTAAACTCTCTAGGTCAAAAAAACATAACAACAGCAACCTGTTGTTGGAGCTTCACTAACACATTTTCTTCACTGAAGAAGACCTGATTTCTGCTGAGAACTCTGAACCTTGGTGTTGAGATCATAACCACAGATCTAAGTGTCATCGACTGTCAAGACATTTCTTAAAAGGCTAAAACTGGAAGCAGCACAATCATGCAACTCCAGTGAGATGCACTGTTTATGATCCATGATTTACAGCACATTCAACACTAAGTTAAATAAATCAGATGCAAAAGCTTAAATATCATATGGCTTCTCATATATGAGCAAAATGAAAGGTTTAAAAAAAAAGAAGTCAGAGTACATAGGGAGATAGAAGTGTAAATAAGGTTCAAATGGTACAATTGATGGTGTGAAATAGGAAGAAAGTGGTGAGAGGGGAAGTGCATAAGGGAGAGGAAAGGAAACAAGGGAAAAGAAAAAATATGAAAAAGGAAAACACGGAAACAAAGTTTTTGTAAATAGGGAAGGTTGAAGGAGGTGAAGGGAGGGCAGGGATATGGGGAAAAAACAAGAACCAAGATAAATCATGTAGAGGTACAAGATCCCAACGATGAATGTAACTCTATTGCTTGCTTTAAATGTACCAATAAGCTTAACTGAAAAAAATAGGGAGACAGATCTCTTATAAAAGGAAAAGAGACTAAAAAATGAAGGGGGAGATAGTAAGGGGAGAGAAATAAGAAAAGAATTAAAATGTTTTATGTACATGCATCTATTCCCCAAGTGGAATGTGATCATTATGTACTGCAAACATGTACTAATAAAGTCAAAATTAGGAAAAAAAAGTTTCTTGTACATGTAGCTTAAAACCGACTGTGCTGAACAAGTTGCATCTTGTCACACAGAGTTACTAACATTCTGTGCCTCTTCTCCTATCGAAGTTACCTGCCTTTCCACTCAATGGCACATGATAGGCAGCAGCATTCAATGTATTCTGGTTTTTTAAAAATGATAGCCATATAGTTAAGAACATGGAGTAAGTGTTTTAATATTACCTTCAGCAAGTTACTTCTCCTCTTTGACACTTAGTTTCCTTCAGAATACAAAGGGTGATCATAGATTGTTGTGAAGAATATATTGAAATATATATTTAAAAGTACACATATGTATATGAATATTAGCACAGAGCCTTGCACATAACTAATTAGAAGCTTCACTAAGATGGTTCTTTTACCATCTGTGATTTGTTATGTTACCACATGACCACATCAAGTTAGCTGAAAACTTATCCCATGAATTCAGGTACTTTAGTGTCTCAAATTTGTCTGGCCCTCTTTTTCCCTGATGTTATGCTTACCCTAAAATCACAGCACCACCTCCTTGACTCTTATAACTGTCCTCATTCTCTCCAATTTGTCTTCCTTTAATGTGCCCGAAGTTCTGGTAAGATATTTCTTTTAAGAGGAGAGTTGATCATGCATGACTTATGGAAGCTGCCTCTCCATGTTATTAAATTCTGAGCCTCTCTGTGGCATTCAGTATCACAGTGTGCTCTAATCCACATTCCCAGCATCCCAACATCCTTCTTTTCTCCTCATTCATCACCCAAAACACATCTTAAACCATTCTACCTACTGAGTGGTAAGCTATGGGTTTCCCCAATTCATAGCCTTGGTTTGAATTGTTCTCCTTGCATTTGAAATCCGTTCAGCTCATGGCGTACACCGAACCACCCTGTCGGTGCCTGATTCTGAATTCTAATGAGGTTTCCTCAGCTTGACTTGCTTCTATCTTCCAGAACTCCTAGTGTGCTCCCTACCTTCTTGACTATAATATCAAATCTGCCTTCTGATTATGACAATTGCTCAGACTGACACAGTACAATGGTTATATGTTTGCTTATTACTTTAATTGTAGCATGATGCAGGAACTTTGAAATTCCTTAGAAATTCTGTAGAAAGTTCCCCTGCCAAAAAACTCACCACTTCTAGAGGGCCCACATCAAAATCCAATTTATACAAAAGGAATTAGAATGAGCTATTCTTCTGTTCTCCCTGTACTTGAACTAATGGATCTCAAATTTTTACCCTCAAAAAGCATTTCATGGTCTTTTTTTTAATTAAAGGGCTCTCTTTCCCCCCTATAACTCAGTGGAAGTTTTTTATCTTTCCTACAGCTCAAATCACATATTTTTTTCTGAATGTCTTGTATTTGTGCTTTTTAGTTTTACTCTATCACATGTTCTTAAGTTAAAATGCTCATTTAAATTCCATGATACCTACATCAGATTATTCCTCATAGTAAATACTCAAAATAAGTGCATCACAAACTGAACTGACAAAATGAGACTATCACCTTCACTTTTATATATGAACCCTTCACAATTTGCAAACAGAGCTATAGATGTAGATATACAGATACATGGGAGAGCAGGCAATGATATCAATGTTCAGTTACATTAAGGAATTCAGAAACTAATAGAAATCAACCCATTGCTTTATATAATAGTTCTACCTTCCCCAAATTGAAATAGTAGTATTATTTATTAGGAGTCAAATGGCTAAAGTAAAGGAAATAGTTTTACTGAAGAATACTATACATCATGTTTGAAGAAGAAGCACTAAGTATGTTAGTAAGGAAATGTTTTTAAGATACTTGGCGAAGTTAAAATTGTTTCAAGATTACAACAATGGTATTATGTAACTTAAATATTAAAACTACAAAGAACATGTTAGTATATTTTCTAGGAGTATGTATTTATGTACCTATGTAAATTCACAACAAAAGACTTCTAAGAAAATGTACCAAACTGAAAAGTGACTAATTATCCTTGAGGAGAATCGAGAGGTAGATTGGGGTTGAACATGGTGGTTATGAATCTATACACAGTTTATATTATAATCTAAAGAGTTATTATAGTTTGTTAGAGCTAGGGTGTCTCCCCAAAGCTTCATGCATCCGGAAGGTGATAGATCGAGAAAGCACTACTCCTCCTCCGAGGAGATCATAGCTTCCTTGTTATGAGGAGGGTGGCCTGGTGAGAGACACTGGGGTGTGACACAAAGTATATCTTCCTGCTCAGCTCCAGCTCTCTCTCTGTTTTGTAGTCATCACGAGGTGAGCAGTTTCACTTTGCCACGTCCTCCTACCACGGGCTTCCTGCCCTGGAATGCAACCTCTACAAACCATGACCCAAAATAAACCTGTTCTCTTTTAAGTTGTGGAAGTCGGGTGTTTTTTTTCCCAGCAACAGGAAAGTGACTTAAAAAAATGTTTTAACCTTTTAACAACAGCAACAAAATGTATTCTGGTTCTAAAGATAGTACAGCTCAAATTCTTGTTAATCACTTACTACTTGCATAAATTTGGAAAACATAGTCTCTTCAACTCTGTTTCCCATCTATAAACTGTTTATAACATACCATAGTAGGCAGGACTGGATTGTAAGCATGCAAATAATTTCTAAAAATTTGAGACATATCTTACAAGTAGAACCTTTAAATAGAAAATATACATTCTCAATCCTTAAAACATGTATTTTACCAGTTAGATATTCCATATTAATGTGGAAAGTTTATATAGAATATATTTTAGGATCTAAAAATGAAGTCTAGTTGTACAAATTTGTTGCTACATATGTTTAGGCATGAATTTAATTATGCTTTAACAAGTTAAACAAAACTGAAATATCTCTGAGATCTTTAAATGTAAAATTTAGCGAAAATTTTAAAACTCAATCTATTTGAATAATTATATAAAATATACCTCTCATATATGGTTATATCAACTTTCTACCTCTGATTACATTTTCTCTTAAGAGTTCCTTTCAATGATTGCAAATTTATTTTCGTTATTATTACCCTCCAAATTTAGAAAGTTCTCAGTAAGTGGCAAAATGATTTCTTGAAGTCAAGGTGGGAAAAGTTTCTTATATGATAAACATGACAAGAATTCAGGATGATATCCAAATCAGTACAAAAACCTATTTACTGTTGTATAAAGAATACTGTAAAATTAGTGCTGAATTTACACTATTACCTTGTTTTACATTTCTAATTTAACTAGAAATGTATATGTGCCAAGGTGGAATATGAGGCCTTATTTTGCTCAGTCAGCTAAATACCTTAAAAACCTCTAATCCCCTCATATTTTTTTGTTGCTTTTGTTGAAATTTTGATGCTTTTTATTATTGTTGAGAGAGTCTGCAACTGAAAATATTTTGTTTGTTTTTTTCTGCATCGTTACCTAGCATTTCCTAAGAATAAAATTTGGACCAGAAATTGCACTAGGTACTGATACTGCAGGTTGGAAAAAATGGCATTCCTTTCCTTCGTCAAACTCCCAATGGAGAAGAAATGGAACAAAGGAAGCAAGCTATCAAGTAATTTTGCTTTAGGATTTACCTGTTACAATAAAGTCTCAGATGCTGTACCTGCACACATACCTAGTCCTTTAAAAGCAATTATATTAAGCCTTAATTAATTTCACTGGGGGAAAATCACAACCTTATCTCAAACAATGTTAGCAATCCTTTACAGTAATTGTTTCTGGCCAATGAGTTATTTTTTCTTCCCAGTATCTTTTTTTTTTTTTTTTTTTTTTTTTGTTTTGCTAATGATTTTATTTTTCAATTATTTCAGCCAATGATTTATATCTGGAGTAGAAAATTTTATGGTGAAAATATTATGGTGACAGAATCAATTCACAACAGGATTCCTTTTGGGTTCAGATTTTTCTTAGATCACAAGACTTAGACCCTAATTAGCATAACACTTTTTGTCAAGGAGCCACGGGATGTCTGTCTCTAGCTCAAAACCTGCGCATTTAAGAAGCCTTGAGGATCTGTGAGGATTACTGTCCTGTGGACACTGTGATAAATCTGAGTAAGTGATGCCCTGGGAACATTACTTTCCGAGTGTTTCTGTTTGATAAAATCATGCCTGACCACCAGTTTGTGTCCCTGCCAAGTCTATTATGTATAATTTTTAGTTGATGTAATTCTCTTAAAGCCAAACCAGAGTGCTGGGCTGTAAATAAAGCTCAGTCTTCTTCACAGCAGGCAACTGTGTGATTACTCCTACCCACTTTATTCCCTTACCCGGCCAAATCACCAGGGAGGTGCCTGAGCATACCAGGAAAAGAACAGAACATTCCTGAATTACAATGGTGTGTACTTTATCAGCCATTGACTTACACAATGGAAGACAAAATAATTGCCTGATGGTGTGTCAGGTGACCTTTGGGGTTTACACATGAAGGAATTCAGAGTCCATAATACATAACAAATAAAAACGACATTTTCAATATCACAGCTGGATCAAAGCAATCTCCTATTTAGCCTATTTTCTTGTGAACACTGAGTACTTGTGTTGGCTTTTTCATCTCTTCACACATGTGACTGCATTATTTGGACTTTTCAAAAGTTGTAAATAAGTACTCTCCGAAGCTAGTTTCAAGTAAAAGATTCTGGTCTGGATATAGTCAGTTTTTCTGTTCTCTACAACCCTATAATGTATGAAGTGTGAATTACTTAACTCAGCACTTAATTAAGTTTAAGCCTTTAATAGAATTTTCTATATTTGTTGTGGCACTGACTAACCTAGAAAATACTGGCATCTAATAGGTTGCTATTGTTTGGTTTTGTGGCTCTAAGAATTGAACCCAGGCCCTCCTGCATACTAGGCAAGCACTTAACCAGAGAGCTACATCCCCAGCCCATACAGTAGGTTGTTGAGGAATAACTATGGATTGGTTCAGTCTGTTCATTTCTGACCCTACTGGTCCACTCACAACTCAGACAGCTAAAGAATATTCCAGCAGGAAGAGACTTGAGCCCACTTGCCAGAGGAGAATCAAGTAATTTTCAAAGAACAGTAGGTTCTTGGCTGAAGAAAGAAAAATTTGATAATGTTAAGATCATTTCTTTTCTGCTACCAAGGGGACACTTCACATTTTAAACAAGACAGAGCATTCAGGAGTGAGGGGGAAGCAACTGTGTGCCTTTGAATTAGCAAACACTAGTGGCCCATGAATCTAAAGAGAGCACAAAATATCAAAAAATTTAAATAAAGCTAAAACTTAAGTAAAGTGGATGATATTTCATCAAACATAAAGTGAAAATAACAAAAAAATTTTACCTTATCGAGTGCCAGTATTAACCCTGTACAACAGAACTAATCAGAGTTGAGATATTAATTTCTATTAATATTCTAGTCCAACTAAATACGTATTAAAGGCAATAGGTACTTCTATTATCAAGAAAAGGCAATTAATGAACATCCTAAAAATAGCCTTTATGGTTCAGCTATTAATTATAGCTACACTTTTCTGAGACCTAGGACAGAATTTTCAAGTATTTAAAGTAAGAACTGGACAGCTGTCCAAAGTAAAATAAAACAAACAAAATTTCTGATGGGTCCATATAATCTCACTAAATCCCAAATCACCCTTTACCTTATGCTACCCCTAAAAGATAAACAAAAAGTTCTGTTTCCTATCCACTGAAACTGCTAGCTGACTTATAAGATTCTTTTTTTTTTTTAATAGCAGTTAAAGTCCTAGACAGGAATCAACAGGAATCCATCTCCACTCTCCTTTTTTCTTGGCAAATATCTTTCACCACTAAAACCGATGTGGTTTCCACTCAATCCCTCAGGCCACTGACTCCTACCCTTTGAAAGTTAACTTCAAAGCTATTAGACCATTTTGACAAGGGATAATAATTCACCTCAACATACCCTTCAAATCTGTTAAATAAGTGAGGTTAAAGCAGGTATTCTTTCCGTGCTACAGTTCCCTCCTAATTTAAGCCGTTGTGAAAAGTTAAAAGTGGAGATACAGCAATTGCTTGGCCACCTGCTGTTTTTTGCGACAGGCACTTCTACCCCTTGACACGGAAGTGCATAGCACTGTCACCCAAAAACCAAGCAATCCAGAAGTTGAGGTATATTAATGAGTGTACTGCAGTGTACTTTGATCTGAGAATTTATGCTGTAATTCTGGTACCAAAAGTAAAAGTTAATAACATCTGCTTCCAAATGTATGTTTGCAAAACTGTCAAGCCAAGATGTTTTCCCATATTATTGCAAATAGTTGCTTTTTTCAACAAGAGACATGATTTACTTTTATAATTTTAGATTGAAATTAAAATAAGATGTAGTTCTTAAGATTACATGTATTAAAAAAAAGGCTTTGGTTTTTCACAGGGGAATTATATATCATAAAATATTTCTAGGAGTCCTGCCCAACTTGATCATCAAGACTTTCCCTTTTATAAGTACCTAATGATCTATTATTCAAGCCAAAATGTTGTAGGCTTTATGGTTTTCACTTATTATTCAGCCAACTGTCTCATGACTATGTAACATCTCATATCCCACTCAGTGTCTGTATCCTAAGAAAAGCTGGATGTGTTTTTCCCTTATTTGAATTGTGAAATTCAGATAAATGTGAATTAGACGACTTAACCCTTTTACTAAAACATAGCTATTATGGCCTGCTTACTGGCTGATTAAAAACAGAAACTGCTGCATGAGAAACTATATTTTAAATTAAAATCAATGCCATTCCCAGTAGCTTCATCAGGAATAAACATGGGTTTATAGGTGTAAACACTAAGCATTATCCTTTGTACTCTCGTGGGGTTCTCCTTTGACAGGCAAAGCTTCACATACAAAAACACCCCCACACACACACCCCACAAGTAAAAGAAAAAAAAAAAGACAAAGTAACTCTCATTATCAGCCCAAGGCCACAATATGCTAACTTAATTAAGTAGGAGAAAATAATTGGGTTGGAATTTATTTTTATAATAAGACAATGGCGTCTTTCCATTTTTAGTTGAAGAAGAAACGTGATTCTAGTCTGATGCTATTATTGATTTAGCCTGTATACTTGTCTTATGGAAATCTTCCAACAGACAAGCCAAAGGGAAATTTATACAATGTATAAATATTCTAACACGACTACACTTGTCCCCTATATCTTTCGAGGTCAGAATTTACAGACGGACACCAAAGGAACCTGTGAGGATGCATTGGATTAATTCACCAGCTTCTCCCTTCTTTAGTTTCTGAAAGACCCAATCTTTAAAGCTGACATAGGGAAGAGTGGTGATATATGAGATTAATTCTGTATCCCTTTGGTTTTGTTTTCGGTCCCATGTGTCCCAACGCACATTTGTCTCCATCACAGCTGCATCACACCAAACATTTGATTTGTCAGCTCATCTAGTAAAATTCTACTCAAAATAAGAAATGCTTAGGGAGAAGAGTCCTGCTCGAGATCAGCACTCTATTTCTGCAGTTGGCCCAAATGGGCTCTCCCTCTTGTATTCCCAGAATATTGCCTCTGTAGTTCACACCCCTGACCCATTTAGGATTTTATATAGTGATATTTTGGGGCATTCTTTTTTCATTTGCCAACTCATTAGTATATATTCCATACTCCAATGCTGAACACCGGATTTTTCAGAGTTCCTAGTCTCACTCCCTCTGAAACTATTGTTTTTTTACCGTGAAATAGTCCACCCTGAGATTGTAGTTTAAACTTTTCCCATGTTCTCGGTGCTAATGACAAGCATGGAATATACCACTATTATGGAAAAAGATTAAAGAGATAAAAAAATATTAGAGAACTGCATACATGCTCCATCACTGCCTTTCATGGGACATTTTGAAACTAGCTATAGAGCAAATATTTGTAGACTGCATATGAAAATATTTTTATGTACAGTATTTAACATAACCCTGATGTCAAAATGAAGTAAAGTAACTACCAATCTTCCTATAGTTTTACATCTGAAGAGAATGAACTTTTAATTGGTTAAGAAATTTATCCAAGGTCACATACCTGGCAAAGTTGAGATTTAAGCTAGTTGTAGTGAATCTGTATTATTTCTAGTCTAAATCATTCTAATCCACAGTGAAAGGTAGTAATTGTGGCTTAAAAACCATAAAATACAGAGTAACATTAGTGAGAACAAGTGCTATAACTGCTGCAGCTATGATCCATCTGGCCTTCCCAGCACAGTAAAACAGGCAGTGAGTATCTTCATAAAATATGTGTATCATTGCACTTAGGAAGGAGAAAGTTGGACCTGCTCAGAATAAATGGGCCAAACACAGCATGTAATGTTCCTTACAGTTTCCATTTTATGAAATTCACACTATAAGCATATCCTGTATTTTTGCGGTGATCATACACAACTCTCCTAAGCACAGGCACCAAGAAGGAAAACAAGGTTAATCTTTTCATTCTAGATTCTGGCTGATGTCAGTTCTAGAATTTCTAGGTTTCCCGGGGCTGTACAAGAAGCCTCTCCTTCATTCTATGTGCAATAAACTTATACATTAATCATTGTCTAAAATATATAGAGTGCCCAACATAAGTAACATACACATGATTTTTACAATGAGCCCTCTAGAAGGAATGTTTTCAAATTGCAAAATGATAGGCTGTTTAGATATGTGGCAGGAAATAAAGTCAAGAGTTTTGCAAAATTAGAAGAAGCAAGGCAATGTTGAAGCAGAGAAAGACAGAGACAGAGACAGACAGACAGAAAGAGATGGAGAAATGAGTTGTTCAGGAAGAGCTCCACCACAAGAGGGGGGTTCAGTGCAACATACTGGAAATAGCTACTGAGAGAAAAGATCTGGCTTCCCTGTATGACAGCTACAGCGTAGTTTTTGTCCACTTAAACCCCTACGATTTCACTCAATAGTGTTACTTAAAAATGTTTGAGACAATATTCATAAGCTGCTTTAAAAAATGTAATGTGAGGGTGGAGTTAAGGGTGTGTGCTGTAAAATACTCTGCAAAAATAATTTTATGATAACAGACTTTACTACACTGGTAAATTTGAATGGGCTTTAAATCAGAGGTTATAAAAGAAATGGCCAATTGTCTACATAAAGGATAATTTGATAGTCAGTTTTCCACTACATATTTAAACTTGAATTATCATTTTGTCAAGTGCACAGTAGGGCCAGTAACTAGAATTGTATCTTTAGTCTCAAAAGAAACTTCTATAATTTAGGTGACATTACAATTGTCTTCATGTAAAAACATTCAAAGAGCAATTTGGCTACTGTCATAATGCTATATCAAGGTTTGTTGGTTTGGCTTGTTTTATTTTGTTTTGTCATGTAGGTCAACTGGCCACTACTGCAACGCTTCAGTTAGGCTCATGCTTGCCTCTGTTAACAAGGATAAAGGATGACGCATGTCCCGATTGCCTCTAGGAAATGTTGGGTAAAAGGAAAATAAGTACTTTTGGCACGAAGTGATCCATCCACTCAGAATAACTGTCCCAGATAAATGAGCTGAGGAATGGGGACTGATGAGACTTCCTGTCATTAAGCAGGCCTACAGGAGGCCTTACTTTCCACCTCTTTGTTAAATGTAAGGGGAATTTTCTTAAGAATGTCAGAGAGCAGAACTGTGGATAAAGCATAGCTTGAACTGTGTCCATATTAGGCAGATAGAAATGAGTCATCCGGTATGTAGATAATTGGGGAGAGAACATGTCATCTGTCAAATTTATGTAGACAAAACACAGGTGATGTTATTGAGAACTATGCTATTGTTATTACGCTACTGAGAACTATGCTATTGTAGGGTTATTGAGCCCTACATGCTATTTTTATATACAATTCAAATCAAAGGCAAGATAAAAGCCAACATGATTTTCATTTATTTACAGTCTACTACAGTTGAAGAAGAGGAGAAGGAATAGGAAATATCTAAATTGACCTTGGGAACCTGTGTTGTATTTCTCTTACATTAAATTGAAATGCGATCTTTGGAAAAGCTGACATAAATAATGCTTTTAAAGGCACTTTCAATTATAACATGGTATCATTCTTGATTTATATTCTCAATAACTAAAAGAGAAACCACCATTGTTCATCTTTCCACCAGCTTCATGGCTATTTCTATTCTACATCTGTCCAGAAGGTCAAAAGCAGAGTCTGAATTAGGGCATCTCCCAAAGACAAACAGCATGGGACATGTTCAATGTCAGCTTATTCAGAACACACCAAAGGCATGTTCTAAAATTTATCCTATGACTAAGGCTTGAGCAGAAACTTTAAAACTGTTCTCGATTGTCAGATCTCTTTATTTAATGTTCTGCGGAATCTGAAAACTATGGAGCAGTAAGAATCACTTTTCTTTTTAGTCAGCGTGATGCCATGAGGACCAGTTGAAATGTGAAAGATTGTCAAATCAACAATTGTTTTGCCTACATCATGTCAACTAACAACTAGCTTGACTGGTTTATTTTTAAGTACAAATTTGTTCAGTTGTTGAAACAAGTAGATACAAGCTTTTTAATAACCATATCTTTTATTTTCTTCACAGGATACAAAGTGGTTTCAAATATTGTTTCAGTTTTATTTGGATTTTTCCAAGAACCTCTGGGCTATCAATAGAGAAAATACTGTATCTGTTTTACAAATGAAGATTGTAAGTGGCATTTACATTGTATAAGCATAAATTTCCCAATTAATGGCTCTGTTTTCTCCAAACAAAACTAAAGAAACTACAATGATTTAAATATCACATAGTAGTGTATAAATTTTGTCTGGCCTAACTACAGTGCTTAGTTAATGATATTCAACATTTTAAAAAAATTTTCCAACCTTTACAGTGGGCTTTCCTCTTTCTGCCAGATTATTTTATCAGCTGTAGGCACATTTTGAACACCCTCATGCACTTGAACATTTTAGGTCATGGAAAATGTGGATTCATTTTCATTGCAATCCCAGATATCCCTTGTTTACTTCTGTAAAAAGAAATACCCCATAAAACATAACTCAGTTCCAACCGAGTGGAACTGCTGAAATTTCTTGACCAATATTGTAAATATATGGAGGCTTAAAGAAATAAATTGATCAAGATCACTGGAAGTGCTACAATGAGAACATGAAATTATGTCTATAGCACTTAAAAGCCTGTTCATCCAATTTCTTTTTAATGTGTATTTCCAGATTTAAAGTCAAATTCTAATATTCTTATTTTGCACATAATTTTCCAATCCATCTAGAAGGGAAGTAGCAATGACAGTAGCAAGGGCAACGGAAAGGAAGCCACTGTTCAAGTTTAATTGTTTAACTGGATCCTACTTGCTGAACTCTGTTTAGTCCCTAGGCATAATATTATTAAAAACCAAATATGACTGAGCAATAAAATAATTTTCTTAATTTTTTTCCTTTCACTCAAATAATACAAGATTGTTCCCAGATACATGACCTGTAGATACAGAGAACCGGTCATGTGGATCAGCCTCCCCTGTGCTTTATTCGTTCCATGAATCAACAGATTTTACTGAGTGCTAGATGTGTAGGGAACAAGACAGAGTCATGGAACTTCATGGAATTTGTAATCCAACAGGTGGGTTAGATATTGACTAAGTACTAAGGAATGTTATTTATAGAAGTGTAGAGTGCTGTCAGGGACATACGAAAATGAGCAAACACCTTGTGGGACCTATAGCAACCTAACTTCCAAGAATAAGAAAGTATTTATGCTATAATCTGTGCATTAGCTGGAGAAAAGTATACTCAAGCCGCTAAAAAACATATTCAATGTCTGTGATGATTACTTTTATGTGTCAGCATGGCTACATTATATAGTACTTAACCATCCAATTAAAAACTAATCTTTGTGTATGAGGGCATTTTGTAGATGTGGTAAACAGTCACCATGAGCTAACTTTAAGTAAAGATTTTCCTAGACAATCTCTATGGGCCCCAACCAATTACACAAAGAGTTTTAAAAGAAAACTTGAGGTGTCTCTGAGGAAGAAATTCTATCTGTGGACTGCATTTGAACTCCTGCTTGGGAGTTCTGTCTGTTGGCCTGTTCTTTTTGTTTCAAACTAATCAGAACCCATGATCAGTCAAGCTAATTTCTTCAAGTAACTTGTATACTGATTTGGAAAAAAAATATATATATATATACACATACATATATATATATATACAAATTCAAGAAAAGAAAAACTTGAACAAATATTTTAATAATAAACTTATTGAGACATCATGAAATTAATACAAGTTACCTTTAGCCTCTACCATTACACAAGCTGCTCAAAGTGGTGGCCATGAGGTTCCAGACATTTATTAGTACAGAGAACTACTGCCTGGGTAACCCTAGTCATTGAGATTCTGCACATGCAGTTTCAATTTCTTCTCCAAAGGCCAGCAGTGTAGTGGGTTTTCTATGATATCCTCTAGGGTCCCCATATGAGGGTTACATCATCTACTGAAAAAAATATCATACTAGTTTTCTTTGATTGAAGTGTGTATACATTTTTTGGCAGACCCTATACATTTATAACACACACACACACACACACATAGATACATGCATATTATAGTTTGTCTATTTTTTCACAACCCATCATATACATATATAGGAACCATGGTAGGGAATATGATAATGGAGCAAGGTACTGGTGCAACAAACATCTTAAAGTGACTTAACGTGTAGAAATGGTTCGGGAATAGGGTAGCGGACGGTGCCTAGAGGAATTCTGAGTACGTGACATGAAAAGCCTAGGCGTGTTTTAAAAAAAAATCAGTAAAAATACAAACATTGTGCATAAGCATTCTAAAGGAAACAGCTATTGAAAATTGGAAAAAAGAAAGTCTTTGTCGTAAAGTGTGAGAAAATGACTGAATTGTGTTATATATGCGAAAAGCCATAAACTTAAGTTGTTTAGCTAAGGAAATTTACAACAAAAGTACAGGCAGCATAGACCCATTTCTCATTACTGATTTTAGTTACAAGTAAGGGGAAATACATAAGTGGAGAAAGGATTAATCAAACAGGGACTACCACTTGATAATTTGGGATGCTTTTGGCTTCTACAGTCTGCAAATTAAGAAAATTACAATTTTGACAAACTGTGTTCTGGAAACAAGCCTAAAGCTACTGTTGGCCAATTTTCACAAAAAGAAGAAAAAAAAAAAAAAGTATACGTGTGACACATGGACTCGTCGACCCAATCACCCATTTTAGTAAAAACCAAATATAGAGAGGGAAGGGCACATAGAGAGTCTGTGATGGCACTGTAAGGGCATGGATCGCCTTGCCAGACAGGGCAGGCCCACAAGTATTTTTGCAACATACCGGGGAGGCCCCAAGGCTTTGGAAAAGGTTGTTCTACCAGAAACACTGTCAGTACAGGCAGCATTATGCTTGGGAAACAAAATGACCCAGAAAAAAAGCCATGGTGTTTTGAAGATTGGTTGCTAGCTAAAGGGTTTTGAAAAACTGAATGGATCATGAGTGATCTCATCTGATCAAGTAGATTCATTCATGTATGAGTCTATAGCTTAATGCACTTATTGGGAGGTGGGAACAAATTTAACAAAGTGTGTGTGTGTTGAAAGGTGTATCTCGGCCATAGCCCCTTCTTCTTCTTCGCTTTCTGTCCTTCCTGGCTGCCATGAGGTGAGCATGCCCTTTCCCTCCGGTGCCTCCACCTTGGCGCTAGCCCATCCCTCCCATGCTCTAAAACCAGCAGCCAAAATGAACCTTTCCTCCTTCAAGCTGTGTGTGCTCAAAATTTTTTCCCAGCAACAGAAAGGTAATTAATACAGACAGAAAGGACTAGAGATCAGATGAAATAAAAGAAGCTTATCAGAAATTCAAAATTCTGCAGGCAGGAAATAAGGTAACAGGGTTACCTAGGTGCAGACATTTGCTATGAAAGGAAGGGAAGGGAAGGGAAGGGAAAGGAAGAAGTGAGGGGAGAGGAGGGGAGAAAGAAAGAAAGAAAGACAGAAAGAAAGAAAGAAAGAAAGAAAGGGGCAAGAAAGAGAAAGAGAGAGAGAGAAGAAGGGAAGGAGGGAGGAAGAGGGAGGGAGGGAACAAAGGGAAAATAGAGAAAAGAGACGAAGAGTGAAGGGAAGGGAAGGGAAGGGAGCACAGCAGTGATGGGACGGTAAAGACTGTGCAAAAACTGAAGAAGCCCTCCCTGAGGGAGCAGGAGGCAGAAATGTGAGCCCCAAAGGATTATGCTCGGGCCTTCCAATCAAGTGAAATTTGCCTTTCTGAACCCAAACTTGCTGTACTGGTGACTCCTTTATTCCTTCTGCTTCCTCTCCTTTGGAATAAGAAGATCTATCCTAAACTTATATCACCAGTGTATTTAGAAGCAGATCATTTGTGTATTTATACACATGCCTACAAATGGAAAATTTGTGGCAGGATGAATCATATTTATAACCCAACTCATACCTGATTTAGAAAATGGGATCTGAGATTTTTTTTTCAGCGATAGAGTCTCACTACATAGTTCAGGCTGGCTTTGAATAAGCTGGGTAGCTCAGGTTGGCCTCATACTCTGCATCATCTGCTCTAGCCTCTCCAGTGCCAGAACTGCAGGTGTGTGCCACCATCCCGGGCCAGATTTGATACTTCTTGAGGTAATGATATTCCACTGAGGCTTTGGATTTAGAGTTAGTGCTGTAATGGACAGAGACTTTTGAGGGTATAGAGGCTTATTAATCGCGCCTGGCTTGTAGGATGGATGTGAAGCTTTGGGAGGCAGAAATCGACTATTCAAGGTTGAATTGTGCCCTTATAAAAGTTATGTCCACTTGGAAACTCAGAATTTGATCTTATTTGAAAAAACATTTTGCAGATAAATTAAAAGGTTTTGACTTGAGAAAATCCTAGAGTCCTCAAAAAACAGAAGAATGTTGTAATAAAAGTCAAAAAAGAGAACTCACAGATACACAGGAAAGAAGGCCATGTGAAGACCAAGGCAGAGATTGAAGTGATGCATATCATAGAAAATCCAAGGATTCCCAGAATCACAAGCAGAGAAGATTAAAACAAAACCTCCCTGTGAGCCTACGGGATGTACCAACTGTGCTGACTCCTTGATTTTGGATTTAAAATTAGCAAAACTATGAAAAATGCATCTTAGTCATTTCAATGTAGCAAATTTGTGGCAATTTGTGTAGAACCTGCAGGAAATTTAGGCAATAGTCTTGAAGTATCTGAGGGAAAAAAAGACGGGCATAAGGAGTTCATTAAAAAAATGAAAGGGTGACCAGACATGAAGGCAAAGAATAAAGCAGAGACTGACAACTCCAAGGGTCCTTGGCCAATGAAGAGATTTTCTTCATAAATATAAAATGATCAAATTTGTCTGTTTGAAGGAGATCTCTGGCCACTGTCAGATGGATTATAACTGGTATGAAGAGGGAGGCAATAGAGTGTTGGAGACATTCCAAAATCCAAGAAAAATAGAAAAGCGAGGAACAAATCAAGCAAACAACAGAAGAGTAGATGGAGTCCCTTTGACTAAGAAAATGAAAAATAATTATACACAAAGTAGTTTCAGCTTATTTAATACCAGTGGTTAGTGGGAACTGTGACCTTCATGGTAAGATAGACCAGGTCACTTTGCCTAGGATCAAATTGCTCAACTACCCTAAGCCACGTTTATCTCCTTGGGAACAGTAAAACTTCTAGAATTGTTGAATGCATTACAAATATTGTATCTTAGTATAAAAGTCTAGTAGAGGAATTTGAAGAGAGGAAGAAGGTATCTCAAGTATTTTTCTCCTTTCTTTTCTTGTATCATTATTCTAACTACTTTTCCAGCAGCACAACTTTCTCAACTTTTCCACTCTTGATTATATTAATTGAACCTGCTGGCCTCTGCCACACGAATCACTTTCTTGCTCTTCTCTCTCTTTTCAGTTACATGAGACAGCTATTATAATTCCTCTATTTCCCCACAAGTCTTTTCTTTCCTCCAGCATATGTACACTGGACTGAATAGATACATTCTTCTGAAATACCAGTTTATATTCTCATCAGAGATTACCATATCTATTATCTATCAGCAATTCCTTTTTCTTGTAGTTTGAACTGATTTGGGTTATTTATCTTTATTCAATTCCTAATGCCTTATGTTCCAAATAGTTTGGACATACTCCAGGAAAACAAACTACTCTTTTAAATTAGAGAGCTTGGGGGATTTACTTCATTAAAATAATCTGGCTATAGTTTTGTTTTATTTTTTGTTTTTTTTCAATTCCAGAAGAAAGACAGTCCAGTGATTGTCTGCATTCTGGTTAGATCGTAACATTCCTGGTATTATTTTCAAGATTATCAAGAATAATTCGAAATGATACTGTGTGTTTTGACTACTACTATTTCTTTTGCATGACCTGAAAGACTGGAGTTCTGGTTCTCTGCTCTCCTCTAAACGACCCATCCTCAGCCTGTCTCTACTTCCTTACTCTTATTATTGCTCCTGCCTCCAAAGTGTCCTCACTCTTTCCTGCCCAACCAACCTTTACTCATTATTTATGGTCAACTTGTTTTCTGACTACTCCAACTACTCCAACTGCTGCAGCCTCCAACTCTTTCTTATATTATACTTCAAGTCCGTACCAAAACTGGAGTTCATCAGTTGTGCACAATTTTTAAATGTGCTTGACATTCACTTCTCAACTAACTATACCATAAACTATTTGAGGACAAAGATTATATCACACATTTTTGAAAATATAAAAGCATATGGAACAAAGCAAGCAATGCTACAAAAGCTATAAATATTATGACAAAGCACTAGAGGGATGAAAAGCATCTCTGACCCAGTAGGGAGTCTTTTTTAAACCTTACCTTCCCATCTGTGCTTCTGGAATATGTCCAGAGAAGTGAACCTCCAGGTACAGTTTTCAGACTTCAGGCACCAGGATTATCTGTGAGTCTATACCTGCAATTCCCCCAGACTCTGCCTGCAAGGATTCTGTAGTGAGGACTCAGCTTCTATATGTTGACCAAACCAACTTTTGTAAACTGTAGTCTAGATTGTTGGATTTGTGGACTCTTCAACTCTTACTAACTACAATTTCTCCAATTTCTCACCTTGACAAACTGCCCTGAAATTTCCTGTCTAGGTGTGCATTTCTGCAAACTGAGGTTCTCAGAAATTCCCTGCAGATATCACATCAACCTTGGCTGACTAGAACACCACGATTTGGGAAGGTGGAAGGTAGTTGAGTCCAGAGCCAAATTTATCTTGGCTATCTTAGCTCCTTTAATAGCCATTTATTTTAACATTCTATTTGGCCTAACATTCCTGTAACAGGTAAACTTCTGGAAATGTATCACCAAGCTTAGCATACTTCTAGCTTCCACCTACCCCAAAGCTAAGAATGATATAGAGTAACATGAAATCTATAAAAGAAATTTCCACACCTTGCTGAAGTCTATCTGGTGTTCCTACACGTCTTATAAATAAACTTATTGATTATTGACTTTCTTTCTATCTGTGACTAAAGTTTATGCAGCCTCTTCTATGGTGCAATATATGTTTGGAACAACTTGAATCCACGTTCCTGGCACCTGATCACTCCTATTTGGCTCAGAATCAACTATTTTCAAATTTCCTTTAAAGCAGAGTCGGTAGTTTACATCAACATTTTCATTCATATAAGATTCATATAACATACACTATCCTTAAATAATTCTTGCATATACAGTAATACCTTGGTTCATGAATGCTTCTAGTCTCAGCGTTCAACAAAATTTTGCTACAGTTCACAAACTCCACATCAGGTGACAAACACAACCATAGCCATCTTCCCCTCTCAAACACAAATGCAGCCACCCTCCCTCCCAAAATAAAGCAAATTATGCCTGTGAACCAAGGTACGGCTGTATACACATATCAATTCTCAAACCTCAAAAAAATTATGAAACAGAATCTTCTTCTTATTTCTGTATTAAAAGTGAAGAAAGGAAGGCACAGAGGAGACTTGCTCAAGGTCACAGACTGAAGACATATGTAGCAGAGCTCACAATCAAACTCAGGTGATCTGACTGTGGAATCTGTACTCTTAACTATTAAAAGACCACCACGGTGTAGAGCTTTGTAGTTTCTGCAATTTGCATTTGCTGTGTTCTTTTCTCAGCTGTTGACATTAATAAAATCAAATAACAAGGCTTCAATACTAATTATATGTCAGATATCATGACATGTGCTGATGATACAACCTAGTACATAATTTGCCTGTGATTTCAAGAAATCTACATTTATTGGAGAAACCTGAAAAGTTGACAAACATCGACCCAAGCATATTGCCAATTATCACACAAAGAATGAGAACAGGATATTATAAGAACATATAGGAAGAAACCCTATCTCAGCCTTGGAGTTGAAAAGATTTCCTACAGGAAATGCTATATCATGTAAACTGAGATCAGAAGGTGCTTCTGCAAGCTAGTAAAGGTGACAAACTCTTGGCCTCACATACAGGGTGGTCACAGGAAGGTGGCCATGAGCGGTTACTACAGTGAAAAGCATAGGCATATGTAAAAGGCCATGCAGCCGAAGAGTATTTGGTGTGTTCCAGGGACTTTTAAGTGCATTGTTATTGTACTTCAAGAATAGGAGAAGATAAATGATAATGGATGAGTAATGGAAAGTTCTTACAGAAACTTATTTTGATTTCTTTCCTTCACCTGCAGACTTTAAGGGATTTACCCAAACTCTTGATTATTTTCCATGCCTAAAAGTTTTGTTTGAAGTTTTTTTGACCTAAGAAATAGGCTTACTCAACTCCTAGCATCTCAGCAGATCTCACCTTAGACCTTTCCTCTAAAAGTAGTGCTGTTCGATTAATTTAGGCCAACAAATACATACTTTCTGCCTAAGCATGGCTGAATAGAATCCTTTCCAATGACAAACATATCAAAGGATTTGCATCTCTATGTGTACATATATCCAATCAAAGAAAGTTTAATCTAATAGTAGAAAATTTGAATTATTTTTGTCAGTTGTTTAAACACTTTGAAATATATCAGTAGGGACCTTCATTTTCAATCCTCATTAACAAGCTCAGGGCAATAAAGATGGATCACTATATTAATAAAACAAAATTACTATGTGTTATTTATACAGGACAGCAATAAAATGTGACCAAGAAGATTAAGCATCCTAGCATGCTGTAATTTATGTCAAAGTAATGCCCTACTTTGAAATCAGATTCTGGCATGAACAATGAAGTAGGAAAAATGTTCAAAACACCAAAGAGGAATAGTCAAGTAAAATTCAAGCTTCAGGGCCTGTGATTTAGCCCAGTGGTGCTGCTGGCTGTCTCTCAAGCACAAGGTCCAGAGTTCGACCCCCAGTAACAAAAAACAAAAACAAAAAAAAAACAAAACTCAAGCTTCATGTAGAACATTGAAAAATTTCTACCAGTGTGAAAAAAAGATCACTTAAGGAATATAACCTAAGAGAAAAGAAGGTTAACAGTGGCTCATTCTCTCTTGTCATCTTTTTTTTTTTTTTTTTTTTCCTGTGCCAAGATTAAACTCAGGACCTTGCACTTCTGAGGCAGCCAGCGGCACCACTGAGCTAAATCCCCAACTCACCTCTCTTCTCATCTTATTCCTCCATATTTAGCTAATGTCATTTGAAAAGCTTTATTCATAAAAGAAAATGAGGTGTTTTAAAGGTCCACATATCTCTCTATGAAGCTCCATCTGACCCTGACACTCTGAACCACTAGTTAGAGAAGACACAAAGAAAACACTTATATTTAGAGATAACCAGCACT
Source organism: Fukomys damarensis (assembly GCF_012274545.1). Taxonomy (NCBI): domain Eukaryota; kingdom Metazoa; phylum Chordata; class Mammalia; order Rodentia; family Bathyergidae; genus Fukomys; species Fukomys damarensis. Next base: position 38,523,404 of record NW_022900945.1, read on the forward strand.
TAAAAGAAGAATTTCCACAATCAAAAGAACTGGCATAAAAAAAATAAAAGAAGTGTTTGCATCATGGTGAAACTTTCCTATTGCATTTAAAATTATCAAGTACTTCTGAAATAAAATTTTGAGAATAAATAAGCATTAAATGTTACTGCAATTTTTCTGAGGGCTGATTTTTTAAAAATCCACTCAGGTTGTAATTATTAATCAAGCTCCCTCCCCAGATGTTTGTAGAAAAATATTAGGAGAAAAAGACAGCAAAGGACATAAATCTATTGCATCATCCTGGAAACTTACTTTAATTAAATAATTATGAGGAAACGTTTCTCTTTTTTTTTTTCTTTCAAGAGTTTTTGTCACACTCACATACAACCAGAATTAGTTTTTGGGTGCAATCCTGGAAATGAGAACATTTTATGGACAGTAAATGACTGTAAAATTTTGTACTTTTGTGTTGTGAAGAAACCCATAGTATTACCACCGAAGTTGAGTGAAAAAGAATGGGTTCTCAATACAACACAAGCATAAGATTTTTGTTATAGTCTTCAAGACTGGTGTCTTACCAGATGAAATTTAGAATTATTTTCCTATGTGTCATCTATGTTTTTGTTTTTAATCACATATACGAAAATCATTAACTTGTCAAAATTATTTCAATGTCTTGCCACAATTATTCTGTATTGTTCAAGTGTATGACATCCTTAGAACTCAGAAAATATTACCTTAAAATAGGGTGCTTTGACACGATGAGCCTGAAGAAAGAAGTCCCTGAACTCAGCTTTCTGAGCTTCCTTCCCAGTCCCCCATCTTTCCATTATCATTGCTCCTCTGTCAGAGACGTTGCCTTCCTAGAAAAAGTCAATTGTCTTCAGTCCTACTCTCATCAAATAACCAAGAGAGTTGTTGCCAGTGAAGAGAAGGGGCAAGAGTCATCTCTTCCACAAAGGAAGATCCAGAGGAATTACCTGGAAGACTTTCCACTCTATTAGGAGTGAAGTTCTGGAGAAGTTCCTGTAACTTGTAGCTACCTCCCCCAGGACAGAGAGGAGCTCTGCCCCAATCTTCACGTTGGGTTTTCATTCTCCTACAATTTATTCGCTATCCCTTTATAATTGCAAGAGTTCACTTCTGTTTCCTTCTCCCCTCTGAAGAAAGTATTCAAGCTTAAAGCTTTCAACACTTCCTTTGAGTTTCATATTTTGTGTGACCTCTTTGTTCATTAAATAAATTTGATATGCCCTTCCTCCTGTTAATTTTCTTATTGTTTGTTTTTTAAAAAAGAAAATCTTCAGGGGGAAAAGAGAAAATTTCCCCTGACCTCTGCAACTTTCATGGTCCAGTACTGCAAACATTCCACATATTCTGGTGTTCGAAAGGGTGTGCTTTTAGCATGGCAATGTTTTTTTGCATTTTAAAACTTTAATGATTTAATGTTTCACGGTGAATAATGATACGTTTCAAAAAAGAAAGGTTGAACACAATTCTGAATATCAAATTTTCTCATCTGTAAAATGTGAACAATACCTTCCCTGTAAGAGATGATGTATATGCAAGGACTCTTAAATCTGTAGAACGCTATATAAATTTTGAATGCTCCTATTTCTGTAGTTCAGTCACATTCATTTCCTCATATAACGTTCACTCACATACGCAGAAATACAAGGCTAGAAAAGAGTGTGTGAAAATACAAGTCATGTTCCCTAAAAATCTTCCAGGAAAGAGTATGAGTGATTTGACTATCATCAACTGAGACACAGCAGTATTATTTTTTTTAAAAAAAGAAAATAAACTGGATATTGCATATTTGTGTCAGGCTTTAATAAGGCTACATAAGCCACATCAATTATTTAAGCAGAGCTGTAGTGAATAATTGAAAGTGTAGTAGACAAACACAAAGGTGACACAAAGGTAAAGGCAAGATATCATAGCAAAAATAGCTGTCACATAAGGAGAACGTGTGGGAATTATTTAAACTCAGATGCTAGACGTGAGTTACACACAGATGACACAGGCTTCCAAGGGCGAGGAGCTGCCTTGTTGTTGGAATCTCCAAGCCTGGCAGAGAGGAAGGAGAGATACGGGTCCAGACCACTGAGGAAGAACAAAGCTCTTTTTCTTTCAGTTTTTCCTCTTTCATTCCATGTTGGCTTTGCCTAACACAGGAAGAGAAAAACAATGCGATGTGCAGAGACGTCCAGCACTAGCATTACAGGATTTGGAGCTGATACTGCAGCTGTATAACTGGCTCAAATACACCAACGGTAGCCTGGATGAAAGAATAGAGGCACAAAGGAAATAAGGAATAAAGTGACTGTCATTCATTCAGTCACTAGTAACTGGAGAAGAACCAAATATCACTCACTGCCTTCTAGGCACTCTATAATGCTTTCTAGTATTTTATTCCCAAAAACTAGATATAGCCTGAAATTTATTGATTATGTCACATTTCATATGCTACTTATATCATATCCTCTTCTTATTCACAAACTTTAAATTCTCCAAGACATGTGTAGCCTAGGGCTTGAGTGTTAGCCCTTCAACCTTATTATACATTATCTGCCAATATAGGCAATATTCTTAAAGGGAAAGAAAACACCTAGGTAACCCAGGAAACAAAAATTATAATGGAACAACAATTCAGAAATATATATTAGATAAAGGGCTGGGGATTTAACTCAGTGGTGCCCCCACCTGGCTCACAAATACCAAGGTCCTGAGTTTGATCCCTGGTACAAAAAAAAAAAAAAAAAAAAAAAAAAAAAAAAATTAAGAACATTTTATGGTTTTTATGAAGAAGTGGTTTTTCAGAAAAGGGACAAACTAGATTAATTCCAAACAACTCAAAATGAGACTAAATGTAAAAGAAATAGAACTATGCTTGAAAATTTTTAGAGTAAAGGAGATTTACAAAGAATCAAACTATGTTAAGTACATGTGCTTCCTCCTAAGATGAATGTAAATTTCATGTACTGATATCATGTACTGATAAAATAAACATAAATAAATAGACTGGTAGATAGATCTAAGAATATAGATAGTTTTGATCATCTTTGAAAACATGCTTAGAGAAACAAAAAAAATTAACGATTTGAGAAGGAACGTGAATAATTGCAAAAAATTGACCTTTATTTTGTAAATTACTCAAAACATCCCACTACATACTGTAAGTGAAAACAATGCAGGACTAAAATATCTAAAGTAACATAAAGGGGGTGGTGAAAGGTGAGGTAGCATGGAGAAAGCAAGAAAATAAGACAAGAGTGTAAACCTTATTTAGGACAAAGATATAAACATTGTTAGACACAGTAATTAAAAAGGACATAGTGTATATTTACATATACATTCATGTACATAAAATATTTTATATATACACACACTCATATATTCTATATAAGAATACAATTAGAATATGCAACTTTCCTTACAGCAGAAAAACCGTAGAAAATATGCAGAAAAGATGGAAAAAAACTAAAATAATTATATGGCAAGAGAGCAGAATATGACAATAATTAAAATAAAATTTAAATTCATCAATTTAAAGTTGTAAAATATTATACTGAATAAAGTAGTATTCTATGTACTACTTTGCATACATATACGTATATGCTAAAGATTAAAACTAAAATGATATAAAAGTTTAAAGTTAAAGAGAAGGGAAAATATACACTACACAATTAGGAACCAAAATAAAGAGAAGGTGATCATTTTAATATGAAAAAGTAATCGGAATTTTAAACATGTATAATAAAAATACATGCACAAAAGGGATAAAGAATATACAGTTATAAAATAATAGGTTAACATAATAGGCCTCAAACATGTTTATGAACCCAATAACAAAGGCTCAAAAGTTATAGAAGTTATTCAGAGAAAGCTAACAAAATTATATGGAGAATTTAAAAATTGAGAGCAGCATCTTTTTTTTTTTTGGTACCAGGGATCAAACTCGGGTCCTTGTGCTTATGAGGCAGGTGCCAGAACCACTGAGCTAAATCCCCAGCCCAAGACCAGCTTCTTTGATGTTGGAAAAATGTTTCGTTTTGTGTTTGTGGAGAAAAAAATCAAAGTGGATCTTTAAAGGAAAGGTAGAGTAAATATTTTAATGCAGAAAAATAAAATAATACCAAAGTTTTCAGAATATGTGTGTAATCTTTTGGTTAAAAATAAAATTTTAATCTACAAACAAAAAATACACACCAGTGGTGGGATGAGTAGGGGAAGGGTAATAAGGGAAAAGAAAAAAATGTGAGATAATGAAAAGATGGAAATAAAGTGTTTGCAGATGGGGAGGGGAGGAGGGGGTGAAGGGAGGGCAGGGGTAAGGGGAAAAAATGAGAATCAAGACCTGTCATGTGGAGGTACAAGATCCCAACAATGAATGTAACTGTACTGTATCCCTAAAATGTACCAATAAACTCAATTAAAGCTGAAAAAAAATAATCAAGATAATTTAAGGTTTAAATTCACTGTGACATTAAGAACTTGTTTTTTTCAAAATATGAATTTAAAAATATGTTGACTTTTGGATTAATAAGTGGAAATTAAAGTTTTAAAAGAAAAAAAATACACACCAGTAACAACAAAAGAACAGCAATAAAGATAGACTTACCCACATCATAATAAGTTTGTGTTCAGTGCAGAATAACATAGGTTCTATAAATAAATGAATAACACATTGAGAGATAATAATAGGAGCCTAAAATTAAAAAAAATTACTATTTGGAATTTAAGTGAATTTAAAAAAAAACCCAAACACACAATAAGCATATCAAAACCTGATATAAAAATGGACACACAATGGAAGGCGAATTTCAGTGGTTATCGGAGAAGATCAGTTAAGTACATTTTAGATACAAGCTGTACCAACAAAGCTTAGCAAAAAAGAAACAATGTCAGATGATACTACGTATTAAGATAGTGGTAAATAGCTTCATACTCTACTGGTAGAAACATTCAGATAGTCATTCTGAAAATAAATCTGACAAGACTAATATAATAATATTGGACACACTGACAATTATTAATATCAATTTCAGGGCAGTGGGCACAGTGTTTTCCTGGTGGAGGCAAGATTCTCTTACACCCAACAACAGCAAACTAGGAGTTTTGTGCATCGACCTGAATATCTTAAAAATATAGTGCTGAATTTTTTAATACAGTAAGATGAATAGATCAATAATAAAAGAGCACATATATTACTTTAAAAATTATATGCACAAAACTATGTTGTAAAGGATCAGTTCATCTTCAAGGACACAAAAAGATTTATTCAAATCTAGAAAAGACGCCTGTGCAAAGGAAGAGAAAAGGAAAAGACGCTGGGGAGGCAAGAAACAAATAAAGTAAGGGCACTCCTAACAGGTGAAAGGAAGTGAGCAGAAGACAAACTGAAGCACAGAACTCAAGCGAATCTCTGCTCTCATTTTCTAGTCTTTTAATACAAAATCGAGACATATTCGAATGTGTAGTTTGTGTCGTGCATTCTTCTACATGGCTTGTGACAGAAAATGTTGGGAGCATTTTGGAAGATAGTTTCCATTGCTCAATGCCTTTAAGAGTGGAGTTGTGACGACTAGGGACGCTCACACAATACGACCTCAGCCAGCTGAACTCTGACTCAGCAATGGAGCCCATGGCTCTATGGGCAAGAGCGGCCCGGAGACCCCAGGTATCTAAGCGCAGGCACCTGCAAGCCTCTGCACAGATCATAGACTGGAGGAAGCCAATAGAGATGGGAGGGAGAGACTGAGACTACACATGCGATCAGATTAGCAAACCAAAATTTTCGAACATGTGAAGAAAGCCAATGTTACAAATTCAGTAAGAGTAACACTAAATAAAATGACTACAAAACAAAAAGCGACTTAACAATGAGCATATTTAAAACCTATATAGATATACAGTGTTCATATTAAATTTACTCCCCTTCCCTGAAGAAATATATTAATTCTTCATTCTAACAGTCAAATGTGGCTAGGTGGCTTGGAGAGAGTGTGTGTGTTTGTGTGTGTGCACATGCGTGTGTGTGTGTGTGTGTGCAATAAAATCTGGAAAGTTAGAGTGGGAAGCTTATTAAAATTTGTCCTCTGTACACAAATTCTGTGCCCCTCCTTGAGTATTTGTGTGTTTAACTCACTTTGTCTCTGTTTTTTGCCTTTTTCTTTCTTTGTCTCGCACTCACTTATTTACTTATTTATTGGTACTGGGGATCGAACTTGGATCCTTGCACTTGCATGGCAGGTGACGGAACCACTGAGCTAGATCCATGGCCCTACTCACTCACTTATAGAATGATATTTCAACTCAGATCTATCTCCTCTGGTTTACACACAAATTTCTTCAACAGAAACAATACAATACTATTTTATACATTGTAACTATTCAAACATTTTTAAACAAAAAACATTATATATATATCTTCCTTGCCTTTTATTCTATAAAATGTCTCCATTTCATAGATTTTCCTTATACACAAAAGGTGTCAGAGGCCTCACCATCACATTTATCTATTTCTCCACACTATTTAGCATGAAAATATTTTTATGTCTGTTTAGTTTTTCTTTTTAAACATTTTAAAATTAGTTTAACATGCATAAAATTTTACATATCAAAGGAGCATTATATAATGCTCAATTACATTTTCCTTCATCATCATTCAAAGAACATCAGGAGATGAATCAGAGCAAAGAAGCTAGAGTATCAGTGAGGAAAAAAAAATACTGTTTATCCAGAAGTCTAGTTGTAAATTCTAGCTCTGCCCTTCACAAGTTGCATGATCCTAAGAGCAAGTTATGTGAAGCTTATGAGCCTTGATTCACTGGCCCTTAATATGAGGACACAAAAGCCTTACTTCCACAGGGACAAATGGCATAAGGGATTATGCAACTAGACACCAGGAGTGTGGCTTCAAATGTTTTGGAAATAATGATGGAATGTATTTCAAGAAAGCACTACCAAACTGAATCATATGTTTTGACCCCCCCCAAAAAAAAGCCAAAAAACCAAAAACATTTAAGTGCAACTTTTTGGAAGTGTGAATTATATCTGTCTAGTCACAGAGATTATTTGTGAAAAGGAATATCTCAGCATAGTTGCTTTAATCTACCCAATTGAATTAATTCTCAAAGTGAAAGGGAGAAAACTGTTTCTATATTATTTTCCTATGATGTGCTTCCTGGTTCAGATGTTCCAGGGTGATGTATTTAGTTGAATGGAGGGGATGAAATATTTTGTAAACTTGGTTGACAGTTTGCAATTGTTGGGGAGTTTCCCTCAATAAAAGAAAAATCTTGTACTGGAAATCAATAGAAAAAAATGTGAGAAGCATGAAAATTGCACTTATATAAAAGTAGCTGATTTTTATTGGAATTGTAAGAAAATTTATTATTCTAGTTATGAAAGTGTCATGTACCATCTTGATTCATCATAGTTCTCTGAAAGTGATCTTTTACACTCTTATATAGACATACACACCACAAATATATTCAACAATATAAAAACGCAGCAAATATGGGCATTGGCACCACCAGAATTCTGGAAGGAAAAGAGTACTGCCCAAATATTACAGCCCAGAGCCTGTACTTGAATGATTTAATAACAGTCAATGATTTGACTTTAGAAATAGGTCATTATTGACTCACCCAAGAAGGCAGTGAAGGACTTTATGTTGTAAGGTCAAAGAACCACATGACAGTCCCAGCTTCTTGAGGGAGTTCTTGAGAGTTTGATCATTTCTTCAAGAAGAGATACTTGATAAATTAGAAGGACACTTTCTCTGGCATTGGAGGGGCTTGTGCATAGAAATAACATAGGCTGCTCCCCACCTGCCATTCAGCCAGGAAAAGAAAAAGAAAAAGTGGCCCAGGAGCCATATCAGCTATCACTGCCAGAGTTGGGTTCAAAATGGTATAAATAGGAGAGGTACAAGATCCCAACAATGAATGTAACAGTACTGTATCCCTAAAATGTACCAATAAACTCAATTTTAAAAATGGTATAAATAGGAGAGGTACAAGATCCCAACAATGAATGTAACAGTACTGTATCCCTAAAATGTACCAATAAACTCAATTTTAAAAATGGTATAAATAGGAGAGGTACAAGATCCCAACAATGAATGTAACAGTACTGTATCCCTAAAATGTACCAATAAACTCAATTTTAAAAATGGTATAAATAGTGATGGAACTACAATAAAGATGTAGAAAAGTAATAAGGCACCAGGCAACCTTCTCTAGATCACCCTAGCCTTATATCAAAGGCAACTGAGGTTAATTAAATTGAGCCAAGTATTTCAATTGACAAATAGAATGATAGGTCTAGATATGAAATATTTTCTGTTTCATACGATTAATGTTGCATTATACTACAGATGGTCTCTTAGTAAATGGTTAAACCATGATTCACTTGGTATATGACAGGATTTCATATATCTTTTAAAAATGTTCAACTACAGTAATTCTGTTGACATAAATGTTCAAAGTAGACATTATAATTACTATTAATAATCACAATAATCTCACACACTGTCTTACTTTTAAATTTAAAATTTCTTTATTAGCCCTCTCTATTTTTATCTCCACGCCAACTACTTTTAAAGCTATGTAATTTTCAGACACCCATGTTACATAGAGTACTCTAATTATTGCCAGAAAAACACTGATTAAAAACCCATAAACAGCTGGGCTTAGTGGCGCATACCTGTAACTTGGGAGGCTGAGACAGTAGCATCGTTGTGAGTTTTAGACCAGCAGGGGCTACATAGTGAGTTCCAGGTCAGTCTCAACTACATCTCAAACAAACAAACAAAAACAAAACAAAACAAAACTATAAACAATGAAATCTTTACAAATCCTGTTAAGATAATAAAGAGCTTAAGCGTTCTGTTTTTCAGCAGTGGAATAATATAAATAAGTGCAACCACTGACAAAGGAATGTGTCATTTTTAACAAACTGGTAGAAAGCAGTAAATAATTTAAAGAAATCTTAATGAATACCACAGAAAAACAAAAAGCAATGTTATTGTGGAATGCTTCAAAGTACCAAACAAACAAAGACAGACTTACATAACAATCTATTTCCAAGTAATACTTCCCTTTTAAGATAGCATTTCTATAAGAACTTTGACTTTGATTTGAACTATCTCCAATTTGTATTTGTCACTATGGATCCCCTAAACTCATAGGAAAGCAAAAGATGATCATCTTAATGAACTTAAAGGTTATACTTTTTTTATACATAAGAAAAATATTCGTATTTTAGACCTGGATAGTTAGAATTATTTAAATAGAAAATATGTGACAAGTTTACTAAAAATTAAAACTTAGAAAAGTATCTGACTAGCCTTGGCTCATGTTCAAATAATGAGTTAACCATATTTTCTGTATTGGAAATGTGAGATAAGAAAGATTAGCATATTTAAATATATATATCTCCCATTGTATTACTCATTTATAAATGTGCTAAAAGTAGAGCACATATCTTTATATTAGTACCTATGTCTCCCAGAATATAGACAATGACAACTATTATTATGGCTTCAAACAATAAGCAACATTAAAAATGGTAAAAGGGAGTGAAGTCTAAAACATATACACTATGTGTAAATTATTATGTGGCTACTCCTAATAAAGATCAAGGCCAGACATCCCCAAAGGCATCACAAAATTAATCAGGAAAGCATCTACATTTCTAACAATTCTCCAGAAAAGTTCTGGTTCTTGAGTGCTCCTTACTTTGAATCGAAATAATACACCTGACCTAGTTTAAAGTACACGAACTTGCTTTCAGGTAGGCTAAAGGCCAACTGTCTCATCGCCTCCTTCTGACAATGAACGGACCTGAGCAGACACATTTCTTGAGTTCAACTCATTATGCTAACATTTCCTTCCAGTCATGAGCCCATCAGGTAACATGGTCATTATCTCTCGAGGATAAAGTATACTTTTGGGCTATTTTTTTAAAGTCACATTTGATTATAAGCATAGCATTTCTAACTGACTCGCTTCCTCTTCTTGTGTAAAAGGCCGTTTGTGGGTCAGTCAGCTAATGCTGAAGAGACCTTTTCGTCCCAAGAACATTCAAGTTCAGGATGCGCTATCGGTAATGATGCTAAAAAATTTTCTTATTGATTTTATTTGCCAAATATAATCCCAAGACAATCTATGATATTAGGTCCATGTGCTAAAATGTTTGTGTTAGGATTTGCAAATTGTGGATAAAAATTCTATGTTAAGTGTTTTAATTCTTTAATATCAACCAGAAAGTCTCCAATATATTTATAAAGTCACCTAAGAATTAAAATACACTATCAATTGTCATAGAAAAATATCAAATGTATACATATATATATATATATATATATACACATACATACAGTTCTCCTTTTAAGATGTTTTATTTTTGCTTTCTATTTGCTTTTAATTCAGATTCTGAACTTTATTGCAGTTCCTAAAACAACCCAAAGTCCATCAAGGTAGGTAAACAGATAGAGAGACATATAGATAGATCTTCTCACACATTTTTGTCTACCTAAATGGTACTTTTAATTCCCTTTAATTGATTACTCAAGTTCTGCTTTTTACATGTTATAATTATTACAGGAAGGATTCAGTTAAAATACTTACTTTGTCAAAGGGGGAAATTCAAATTTTGATTCCTTTCTTTTTATGCTAGAAAGTATCGAATCTTCTTTTTAGCTTTGCTTCACTGCTTTCCTGAGCAACTTGCCAAGATCTTTCCATTATCATTCATCTCCCTAAATGCTTACATCTCATTTCTCCTGTGTGCATTTTACTGGAATTGCAGAACAAACCAATTTAACCTCTGCTGCTTGACAGCGTGTTTCATGGGTTATTTTTCTCTTTTACATAATACATACATAAATTTATACATATATATATACACAACATATATGTGAATTGATAGAATTGAATATTTTGAAAAGATTAGACTTAGAAGGGAAAATTCATGGGCATAGTATTCATAGACATATCTATAGATATGCATTCATATAACTATATATATATACATTTATACACATTATACATATATATATATGTATATATAGTATATCCAGATAGACAGATGAACACGTGTTTTCGCAGCTTTCTGCACAGAAGTAAAATTAGTACTGCTCATTTGCTTATCCTTCAGGTAATCTAAACTATTGTGCTGTGTTTGTATGTTTTTGCAAGACAATTTCTTTTGTGGTATGTCTCAAAAAGCAAAACATCCCATTTTTCAAACTCACGCTTAAAATGAGCATTCCCAGATTATTCGGTGAAGATATGGTTAAGCATGACTTCAGTGGGAGTTAAATAATAAATAATGTGACTCTCATATCCACTATTTCTGAGCATTTTACTTATCAGTGAGTTTTAGAATACAGAGGATAGTTGACATATACTTGTTAATGATCAAATATAATTTTAAAAAATCTTAACTTTGTAAAACATTATTTTATCTCTTGCAATTAGTGCTGAACTAAAACCTTTTGCTAAGCTTTTCAATGAATGGACTACAATTCACCCAGAACTATATTTCTTGTTTAAGTTTGTTTTCTTTATGATTAGTATAATGCCACTTTTATTTTATTTTGTGAAGTTTTTAGAATTGAAATTTTTATGACATTGTTAATCTATGCTAGAGTCTAATCAGGTAATTTTAACTGCTCTATTGTTTTGAAACTTTTATTCTCATTTTCTGTCAATTTTCATTCTTTATCAAATAACATGTTTTTCTTTAAAAATATAAAACAGAAACCCCCATTCATTATTATGTGCATCAAATTACATAATCCACAACTATCAAAATAAGTATTTAAAGGCTAGAGCAGCTTCTAGATGACTCTAACTTTAGGCTCACTGGATTCAATAAAGGAGTAGAGCAAAATTGTAGAAAAATTTTTTCACTGAGATTATTGCAGAAAATTTCCAAAATCCATATACCATATTTTCTTTATCTACCATTAATCTGTTGATGGGCATATTGGCCTCTAACAAAATCTACCTATTTGGAATTGCACTGTGGTAAACCTGAGTACCTATGTGTCATAGTAATTGTCTTCATTTCTTTTCAAGAAGATATTCAGGAGAGGTACAGCTCAGTCAAATGAATTTCTATCTTTCGTTTTTGAAGAATGTCTATACTGATTTCCATAGTGGTTGTACTAATTAACATTTTTATCAACAGAATAAAAGCCATTTTTCCACACAAACTCACCTGCACATATTTTTTAAAGTTCTCAATGATGTTTTAATTTGCATTCTCTAGTGACCAAAGATGTGGAACATTTTCAGGTACTTACCAGTTATTTGTACTTTTTTTTGAGTTATGTCTATACATAGTAGTATACTACTCAGCCATAAAGAAAGATACATTTGAATCATTTGTAGGAAAATGGATGCACTTTGAGACAACAACATTAAGTGAAATAAACCAGACACAGAAGATTAAAATAGTGCATGATTTATCTTATAGGAGAAACTCAAAATACAATTTAAGGAGGAAAATAACAGAGGATAAGAAACAGGAAGGTAGATTTTATGATGATGAAAAGGGATCTGGGATGGTGGTAGAAAGGAATAGAATGAAATAAAGGGGAAGTAAAAATGATTAAGATCCAGTATGTATATGTACCAATTCACCAAGATGACTGTAAGTTTTATGTACCACACACATATCAATAAAAATGGATTACTTGAGTAGAGAAACTTATCAAACACTAAATCAGACGTTATCAGTGCAAAGTCAACAGTGGTAAATCTTGACATGATATGGCATGTTTTTCTTTGCGGTATTTCTTTCAAAAACCTCTGACTGTAGAGTAATTATGAGCCAAACATCAGAAATTGCCAATCAGGGGACATTTTTTATAGAAATGGTGACTCTATGGCAGGCATATTATTTGTTTTTCTTTTAAGTATGAGTTGTTTTTTTTTTCTAAACTAAAACCTCTGTGTTCAGGTTTAATTTCAGTGTTGGCACTTTGTGAAAAATAAGGGGGTTTTAGCTTTCCGGTTGGGCACTGATCTCTAAAAGATTTGCCATCGCTGTTCTACAAAATACCCAAGCAATTCTTCTCAAAACTGTTAAGGTCAACAAAAACAAGCAAAACCTAAGAAATTGTTAGGGCTAAGAGGAGTCTAGTGGTAACTAAGTAGAGAAAATCCTGGGACAGAAAAGAATATTAGATAAAAACTAAGCATATCGCTTATTGTGAGCTTATCACTTGTCAAATCATTAAAATAGTGATTAAACATAGATGTTCTGACTTTGAAATAAAACAGTCTTCTCTAGAAGTAAATTCTAAAGTAATCTTAAAATGTACCATACAATCCTTAACTGTGGTGAATGATAATGGAAACTCTACTAATAGTATATATTTCTTTCTCCTTTTTTTCTAAATAGTTCATATGTTACACAATAAATTATGAATCTGAACGTTAAAAAAGTTTTCCTGAGAAAGATTTTAATGTCTGAGTTGAATTTGACTCCTGCTGATACAAATCGTGCATTTAATTTTCTAAAGTAGCCATATGTAAAGAACAAAAAAAAAATTACTTCTGTTTTACCATTAATTTCTTTCCTTATCAAACTGCCATATCTAAAACTTTCAGTATTATGGCAAATAGAAGTGAGCATTTTAGCTATGGTTTTTATCTTTCATGAAATGCTGTAAGTTTGAGCTGACAGCTGATCACTGAGTTTGACGCTAACTGCAAGCCTTTTATTATGCTTACACTAAATATTTATTATGTTTAAGTTAATTCCCCCTGTACTAGTTGGCTTGGAGTTTCACAAGGTATACGAAATTTTGTCAGTAACTTTCGGCATCTACTAAGGCGATTCTGTGATTTTTCTCCTTCATTCTGCTGATGTGGAGGACGACATTGCTTCATACACATATTCATTACCATCTTGTATCTCGAGTGAATCCCCTTTGGTCACGGTGTATCATTCTTTAGTGAACTGTTGAATTGAGTTTGCTAGCATTTTGTTGGGAATCTTTCTGTCTATGTCCTATGTCTATGTTTTATCTTTCTGCCTGTGATATTGGGCTATAATTTCCTTCTCTTACAGTGTTTCTGTGTATCTTTCATAACAAGGTAATGCTGGCTTCATGAAAAATAGCTACAGAAGGAGGAACAGGAGGGGTGATGAAAGGAAGGAGAAGAGGAGGAGGAGGAGAAAAATAAATCTCCTATAAATAGGGAATGAAATGCATATCTAGGTAAATAAAGCATTCAGAACCCCAAACAGACCATGACCAGAAAAGAATTCTCCACAGTATATCATAGTCAAAATTGAGATATTTTGAACAAAGAGAGAACATTAAAAAATGAGAAAAGTGCCGAATTACCTATAAGAGAATTAATAAGAGAAGGAAATACACACCATTAAAATCCAGAGGATTATAAGACACTATTTTGGAACCTTATAGTTCAATAAATTGAAGGCTCTGAAATAAACTGATAAATTCCTGGACAAGTAGGACTTGAAAAAAAAAGTGGTAAGATCCCTGAAAAAATGAATAAAAAACAATGAAATGCATCAATAAAAGCTACCAACTAAGAAAAGCCTAGAGCCCAATAGATTCACTACTGTGTTTTACCAAACTTTAGAGAGGATCTAACCCTAATACTCATGAAACATTTTCATGTAACTGAAAAAGAAGGAACACTTAAAAATCCATTAATGAGATTTAGCTCAGTGGTGTTGTGCCTCCCTGGCAAGCACAAGGTCCTGAGTTCAATCCCTGGTACCAGGAAAAAAAAAAACTTAATGAAATAGTTTCTCTGGTGTAAATAAACTATAATAGTACATAAGATCCTAATGAGATAATTGACAATGTGAAATAGGAAGAAAAGGGCTAAAGGTGTAGGGAAAGTGGGAAGGGTAGGGGAAAGGTAATAAGGGAAAAGAAAAAAATAGGAGAAAATGGAAATAAAGTGTTTGTAAATGGGGAGGGGAGGAGGGGGTGAAGGGAGGACAGTGACAAGGGGAAAAAGAATGAGAAACAAGACCTGTCATGTAAAGGTACAAGATCCAAATGATGAATGTAACTGTACTGTATACCTAAAATGTACCAATAAACTCAATGAGGGGGGAAAAAAAAACTTAATGAAACTAGCACAATTATCCTAATACCAAAACTGGATAAAAATTTGACAAAGAAGATTACGGGACAATTCACTTGGTAACCATAGATCAAAAATCTTCAGTAAAACAGTTGCAACAGAATTCAACAATTCATTAACTTGCACCCAAATTCCATTACCATAACTAAAACCTTCTGACTAGAAGGACAATGTTATAATTACGACCATATATTTTGTCTATTTTATTTGAGAATGCTTTGTCTTGTCCTTTACAAGCCTTGTTTGCATTAATTTCCTTAGAAATCACATGTTTTCCTTTACCTGATCGATTGCCAATAAAAGTCAGTGCCTGGGACTAGCCAGTTCCTTGGTCGATTACACCAGTGTTGGTCATCCTGGCACCCCGTTTCCTCTCTCTTAGTTCTATGTCTTAGTGTATTTATTTCTCAGTCCTGCTTCATATATTGGGCAGGGTATTGGAACCTAACTTCAGGGGTCTCTGGTACTACACAGTAGGAAAACATTGTGCAAACTATTTTCCTGATACTTAGAATATCTAAAGAACCAAAAATAAAAATAAATGATCTAATCAACAATTAGACAAATGAATCCAATAGACATTTCTCAGAAGAAGTACAAATAGAAAATAAGTACATAGAAAGTGTTTATCATTATTAGCTATTAAGGAAACACAAATCAAAACAACTGACATTCCATCTTGTTTCAGTCAGAACAGCTATCATCAAGAGAACAATGAACAAAAAATACTGGTGAGGAAACGGGGAAAAAGTAAGCCCTCTACATTATTGAACAGGATATAAACTAGTCCACCCCTATGGAAATCAATATGGAGACTCTTCAAAATAACTAAAACCAGAAATTCCACTGGACCTTGCAATATCTTTCCAGGGTATGGTCCCCAAAGAGTTAAAAGCATCACGCTGTATGATACCAATGTTTATAGCAGCACAATTCACAAGAGCTAAGCTTTGGATAAAGCCTATGTGCCCGTCAGCAGATGAATGGACAAAAAATATGACACATATACACAGTGAAATATTATGCAGTCACAAAGAAGAAATAAATCGTGTTATTTGCAGGAAGATGCATATATCTTGATATCATAATGTCAAGTGACACAAATCAGACACAGAAAGTTAAATATCATATGAGTGGAAGGGAGGGAAGGGGAATGGGCAAAATATAAGAAGTAAGACGTATTATGCACAGGTACAAATTCCCAATGATGAATGTGATCATAAGGTCTACCTAAAATGTTGCAATAATTTTAAAAATCGCATGGATTGTTTTATATGAGAAACCCCAAATATAGATAAATGCAAAATAAAGGAGAGATCCTAGGAAACAGAGAGGCAGACGTTTTGGAAATAGGGAGATGAATCAAGGAAAGGAGAGAAGGTGGGGAAGAAAAAGAATCAAAAATAATGAAGATGTGGGATATGCGTGTACCAATTCCCCTACTTAATACAACTATCATTCATCACCAATAAAGGAAAGAAGCCAGCAATAATAAATGAAAGTAAGAACAAAAATACAGACAGCTTCTTTTTCCTTTCTAAGGCATTGCTGTTCATTCACTTGCTCTCATCTCCCTCCCGCCATCCTGCAGAACTCCCAGGCTCAGCAGCCTCAGGTGTGAAGGCTGACCCTACAGTTCCACTCATATTGCAGTGCTTTTCTCCCTTCCAAGGGATGTGTTTCTCCCTCATTTTAAACTCTCCCAGTGCCCCAACCTATCCAATAGGCAATTTTTAATCGTGCTCTTGGTAGCATCTGATACTATGAATCAAATCCCTATGTTAAAATATTTTCTGTCCTTGGTTTTGCCTATCCCTTCACTCTTACTGATCCTGTAAACAAGTTGCTCCCTCCTATTTGCCTGGAAAATTTCATTCTATGAGAGTCTGCACTTCACATAGATCATTCCTACTTTTCCTACATGCCCCAGCTTTGACGTCATCTTGTCCTACAAGCCTTTGTCTCTTATGCTTTGGGTTATTTACACATTTGCTTTGTTGACATCCATTTCTAAAGGTTGGGTTTCGCCTACGTTCCACGTGGAGAACATTTTTCATTCCCTCATTTGCATCCACATATTTTCTTCCAGCCTCATTATCTCTGGTGCCCCTTCAACATTGATTCTCCAATCCAAATTACCAGACCTATTCTCACTTCTGAGCAGGAGACCCACTTGTCCAACTGATATGTGTGTCCCACAGACCTTGAAACTTATCTTGCCTGTGTTTTTCTATTGCTGTGCTAGCAAACACAAATGTAGGAGCTTAAGGTAAGGCAAATAGAATAGTATATAATTGTGGAGGTTCATAGTCCTCAAAGCAGGTGTCAGCAGGGCTGTAGGACAGAACTGATTCCCTAATCTTTTCCAACTTCCTGCCTTTCCTCAGATCACTTCACCTTCTGCTTCTACTGTTAGCTCTGTTTCCTAGTCTGACTTTCTTGCCTCCTTCTTCTTATGATCACATAAGGATTGCACAGCATAATCTCCATCAAGAGGATCAAGACACAGATGTCTTTGGCCACCACCACTGTATCAACCTTAATTTACAGCACTGATCTGCCATTTTTTTTCTTAAATCTCTCCCTCTAATACTCATTCTCAGTGACTGGCACTGCCAAATGTTTAGTGATTAAACTCAGAAAACTGCCATCCTCGATTTTTATGCTCTTAATTCACAGATTCAATCACCAAGTCCTATTGATTCCACATTCTAAACTAATCTGGCTGGATACATCTTCACTGTTACTAACAAAATTTGGGGAAAACATCATTTGTAAGGCTCTTAACACATCTTCTACAAGTTATCCATCTCTGTGTGTCTCTAAACATAATTCTCATTCTGTCTGCTCACTGCTTTTCTCAATTTCCCTCACTCCATTTCCCTCACTCCATTTCCCTCACTCCATTTCTCTCACTC
Organism: Fukomys damarensis; assembly: GCF_012274545.1. NCBI lineage: Eukaryota > Metazoa > Chordata > Mammalia > Rodentia > Bathyergidae > Fukomys > Fukomys damarensis. The sequence continues at coordinate 38,541,456 of NW_022900945.1, forward strand.
CATTTCCTTCAACATAAAAATCAAACTTATTTACTTATATGGTATATTTATCCTGTTTTTCCCTCTTAAATTATATCTTGTACTACTGTGTACTTTGTCCTCTTTCTTACTGAGCTTCTTTCCTGAGCTCTTCAGTTCCACGCTATTCAATATAGAAGTCACTCCTGTTTGCCCAGAAAAATTTGCCCTAAGATAATCTCCAATGCTCATAGAATACTCATATTTCTCCTACATCCTTTGCTGTCATCTGGTCCTACAAGCATTCTTTTCTTCTATTTTCGGGCTAGGTTCTTCCTGTACCCTGAACTTTAGCAATGTAATATGGAAAAGTAACTGCAGAGTCTTTTATCTGTACCTCCTTCTAATTCTCCCATGTCATATGATCTAGAAGCGCAGAGCCCAAGTATGTCAACTCCACAGCTTAATTTCCATGGCCAGCATAGTGTTGGAAAAGGGCTCAATATACCTTTTTGAAGACATGGATTTGCAATAAACAGAATAACTTCTATGAGATTCACTAACTATAACAGGATTTTAATAATACAGTAGTTCTATTCAGGACTCTATAAATCAATTGGTGTGGGGCTATTCTTATGAAATATTGAAAATTCAAAGTTCTTATTTTACTTAGAGGATATTCAATTCTATTAATGTTTGTGAAAGCCATATCAAATGTATATATTCCCTTTAATGCCCTGAAAGTGTTAGTAAGAAAAATATGCCATATATAAAAACAACAGGGAAACATATAATGAGGTTCCTGCTGTGAAAAGAAGTCCACAAGAATGTAGATCTACAGAAAAGGAAAATATGATTGCATAGTGTCAGTGCACTTAGTCAGTTAAAGCTACAACCCAGTTTTATCATCATGAATATAAAGGACAAGATCTAAAATAAAGAAGACACATCTCCTCAACTGACTAGCAGTTCAGCTCTGCAGGAAGCAGCTGCATTTGGTCATGACCGATTCTGACTAAAACATCTTGAGAGGGTCATTCCTGCATCAAGTCCTGCATCTGAGGGGCTCGCCATCAATTTTTCAATATCAATTCACAGTGGCCAATGATGGACTCACGCTGCACTGCAACTATTCACTCAATTTAAATTTAGAAATCATCAATTTCAATTAGCTGACCCTGTTCAAAAGTGGTAATAAAAGTGTTGAAGTACTGCAGCCAAAAGAAAGATAAAGGAATTTGGAAAAAAGAGATAGTTCGTATTTGTCTTTTTAAGAAACAGTATCTCCCTGGGACTTGGTATATATGTGGCAATTTTATAATGGCCCCAGATATTTTTGATTCTTCTTAATCAATAAATGGGATCATTGGGCCCACATCTTTCCCAACAGCCTCTGTCAAAACATTTAAACACAAGGAAAGTGGTCTAGCTAAAACCAGGCACGTGAGTAAGGAAAGCAGTCTTCATGATGTTCAGGTATTTGGATCTTCCCTTACGAAGCTCCAGTGACTGTGGAACCAGGAAACTCATCCCTTCTGACCTGTCCAAATCCCTCTCCCACAAAAATCCTTAAGTATAATAAACAATTTATAGTCCTGACATGGGGGTACTTTGTTGTAATTATAATAAATAATCAGAGAAAAAGTTGATGCTCTGTAAGTATTTGAGGAAAGAAGGAAAGAGGAAAAGAAGGAAGAAAGCAGGTAAGCAGGAAGGCAGGAGACAGCTGAGGAAGGAATTAGAGAAAGAGGATGAAGAGACAGACACAAAGATACAAACGCAGATAGAAATTAAAGAGAGAACAGAGAAAGGAAGTTAGAAAAGGAGGAAGTGAGGAAAAGAAAGGAAATCCTACAGAGAAAGGGAAGAAAATGTTTTCTGAAAGTAAAATATATCCTAGGTCTTAAGTAATGGGCAATTTTTAATCATACATAAAAATGTAAAAGAAAAAGATCTCAGGTGGGTCAGTGAGGGGTCAGTAATAATTTTCTAAAGCCACTTTATATGGATCAAATATGAAACATTTAATACCGGAAGTATTCACTTGAGCAGCCAATAGAAAAACCTGGGATCAAAGCTCAAGAAATCAATTGGATGGACGTAAGGAGAATTCTAGCAAGCTTACTAGCAAACTACTCTAAATCTTACATCTATTCACATACCTGGCTAAAAGTGTGTTTGGAGAATAAAGAATTTGCCTTTAGCTATTAAAACTTCTTGACAAACTCTAAACTGGATCCACACAAAGAAAGTTGTTCTGGGGAAAGTATCTTCTGACTTCACCTCTGCATTAGAGACTCTCTTACTGTCTTGTCATTGAGACACATTACCTGATGGCCCAATATTTAAAGGAAAGATTTATTTTCCCTCACTGTTGTAGAGGTTTCAATCCATAGTCATGCAACTCAAAGGCAGTGCAGCATCTCAGAAGGAAATGACAGAAGAGGGTTACTCAAGGTTTGGCGGACAGAAAGCAGAGAGTATGAAGGAGGGGCAGAGATAACCCCCGTCCAGTCCACACCTCCAGTGACTCACTTCTCGGATCAGAAACCACCTCCTTTAGAGCATCAGCTATAAACTCATCAATGGACTAATCCACTGAGGATTGTCACATCCTACCATCCAACCCCGCCAAGTGCAGCATGCAGGAACACATGAGGCTTTTGGGAAAGTGTAAGCAATAACACAGAGGAAAGTGACAGTGGTGAAGCTCAGCGGACAATGAGCAATCCACCACACAGTCCAGTGCTAGGAAGCCACAGCTATTTGTGGTGAGACACGGAAATACTCAGACCTGCAAATCTCTGCCTTAACTGGATTTTGTGGTAAAAAATGAGCATTGAAAAGTAAGTTTGAACCAGATGTGTACTGTTTTTGTAAGATCTGGAAGAAGGAAAACAAACAGCAGAGTAAAGACTAGCTGGGGAAAAAACTTTAAAATAACATCTAATAAATGAGATATGGCAATTACTTATCTTGGGTGTGGAGCTAGGACTCAAAGACATGGAGTCAAACTACACCAGTCCTACGAATGCTTGTAAGTCAGTTTTCTCTATTTCAGATTAGTCACATAGAATCACTGAGATTTTCACTGAATCCATGTCATTTCCTTAATAAGTTTTCTGTACATATTTTAAAAATACTATTTTAAAATATTTACCTTGTGATAAATATTTAGATCTTGGTAAAAAAGAAATGACAAATCTGAATCATTCCATCAAACAGAACACTGCCTAAGTCAAATGGGCCTGAAGAATCCTGAATTTCCATGAAAACAGAAAGTGCTTTCTTTCTCTGACAGTAAAGAAAAATAAAAGGTGGAATTATAACCTACTACGACTATTAAGCAACGTAACCATGGTGGCACTCTGGGAAGTAGAGGCAGGAGAACTGGCAGTTTGAGCCTAACCTGAGCATCTTGGCAAGAAGACACTACTTCAAAAAAAACTATTTTAATTAAAAGGATTAATTTAATTAAAAGGATTGTAAGATGGTGCAGTGGGAATCTCAAATTCTTAAGTTAAAAGAAAAAGATTGTAGTCTGCAGAGATTTTATTTGTGCACAGAAGGGGTTATGATAAATTTCTGCTATAGTTAAAACATATAAATATATGTAGAGCATCCTGTTTTTCACACCTAGACAAAGTTGATGTACCCAGGTCTGAAGTACTCAGAACTAGTCATAGAAATTAGAGAATCACCTCTCTATGACACCAGAGCTCACATATGCAGATAAGATTTCCTGTGGAAGCAGGACAGAGCTAGATTCCAAAAGAAAAATTCCTTGGTTAATTCTACAAGTAAGGGGAGAGCTGTGGAAATGAGGATCAGGGAAAGAGCAGCGAGGCAAGGAAATAACAGGTATAGATGAGAACAACAACAACAAAAAGTTGTCAGAAACAAATTTGGTAAAAATCAATAACGCAGAATGGGAGAGAGAAAGCCTGGTGAGATACTAAGAAAGCAAAATGTGTCTTAGGCCTAAATTTCCAAGTTGAGTTCTATGACCCTAGATGTGGCACTTTCCAACTTCCTCTGGCCAAGTCTGACTCACTTTGGTCTGTCTGCTTTCTCCACTTCAAGGGCAGTCTGCCTTTGCACTAACCTCTCCTAGCACTGTATACAAACCTCTGCTTCACACTTCATTTAGTCCTTTAGATGGCTAGTCCATTTGTTTGTTTGTTTGTTTGTTTGTTTGTTTCAGCAAACACGGATAGTTCTTGGAGGTAGGTTTGCTGTATCTCCTTCTACATGATGGCAATACTTTATCACACTTCCCAGCCTGTGGACCAGAAATAAGAGATGCTGGCTGGAGGAAATTTATTTCAAATACATCTGATGGAAATAACTGGGGGTGAAGGAGAGCTTAAGTAAACACAATTAGGAAAAATTACAATGCATCAGTCAAGCATGCCTAGTGAGAGTGGGCTTGAAAACAGAGAAAGACAAAATGACTACTTGCCTAATTTTGACTTCTGACTCTGTGTTCCCTGGTCGGTTCATCACCATCTTCTAGAACTATGTCACATCATCAGCGTATTTCTTCTGTGCCTCTAAATTTGTCTTCTCAATCTTTCCCTTGCTCTCTTACTCCTGGTTTGCTGTGCTAAAATGTCCCACAGCCTGATAGAACGTGGATAAGAACATAAATCAGTGACACTTGGTCCCAGCATGAGTACTGTGAATAGAATACTCTTTGAAGAACCTCAAACTACACTGGGGAGATCAATGAGTCCCACTCCCAAGAAACTGAATGATATTTTACCTACACTAATTTGCTGCTAGATTTTTTTAAAAGATAGCCAGGCAGAGATAGAACTTCCAATAATGTTTAGTATAATAGTATACTAACCGTATGGGATAAAAATGCATAAATTCTGTTTCTCTTGAAGGTAACCTAGCAATAACTTTCACTTTAAAATCTGAAAACCGAATATTAAAATCAGAACGAATCACTTCAAGAAGTATTTGTTGTAATGTTCAATTTGAATTATAAAATGTTCAAGCAGCTATAACAAGCACTGTAAACTAAATATTTTACAAGCAATAGAAACCTATTTCTGGTTTTCTAATAGGTGGAAGCTCAAAGATCGGGGACCTGACAAATTCAGTGTCAAGTGATAACCATGTACTCACTGTAATTTCAAGAGTCCCAGAAGATGAGGAAACGGGGGTCTCTCATAGAAGGGCATTAATCCTATTCAGGAGGGTGAAATTGTCAGGCCTTAATTACACTCAAAGGCCCCCATCTCCAAATATCATGCTATTTGTGAGTAGATTTTGACATCGGAGTAAGGAGAAAATAAAAACATTCAGTTTATAACAAAATGAATATATGACTGTATAATGGGCAAACATTTTAAACATTAATTTAACAACTCACTACTCTGCCTTTAAGAAATGAAACCATCCGGAAAGTTGTCAGAAAGTTTTAAAAATTATCATTCACAGATTTTTCTTGCTACTGGAAAGCAATATTTTCACTTAGCAGGAACAGAGTTGAAAGAATCCTCAGCGACTTACCCTCAGTTTTCTAAATTACCGATCTGATTTTTCTCCTTAACATTTTTTTTTTTTTGCCTTTGTGTTATCCAACGAATAAGACAGCATTTTAATTATATAGTGCTCTATAAATTCTTTGCTTTTCAACCATTTTTAAATAGTCCACTAACAATGGTTTTCTAGCTTTATTTCTAGGGTGCACCCCACCCACCCTGGGGCACACACCGCATTTGACAACGCTTCGTGCTGTATACGCAAACCCCAGAAAACAAAGAGTTTTTCTCAAAATGCTCTGTGGTGCACAGCTATTCCCATTGGAAATCTAGCATTTCTGTGATCTCCTCTGTTTTCTGCCTCTTTCTGACTCCTCCTCCTCTTTGAGCCTCACCCCCATTGCTTTCCATACTCCCCTAGGAAGTGTAGGGGCGTCTGGGCTCCTGCGGTAGTCACCACATGCTTCTTTTATAGTATTTGCTACACTGTGTGTATTCATGTATCACAAAAGTAGACAGTTAGATGTAGTATTCTGATATCCTTACTGCACCAACATACATGTGGCACACAATACACATTCAATACACATTACTGCAGATGCATTCTTCCACCAGAAATTCACAACATTAACAGTCATACATTTTCACACCAAGAAATGACCCTCAAGATAACAGAGTAACAGAATATTATTTTGAAATACCTTGGGAGGAATTTAAATTCTATTTTTATTTGGAAAAAAGTGTCCTGTATCAGTTTATTCACCCAGGCCTCAACATGTACAGAAATCTAATCTTTGTTCTTGGAGAGTATTGCCAAACACCTATAAGTAGCAGGGATTTTGTTTTTGTTTTTTTTTTTTGACTGGCTACAGAGTTAAATTAGTTTTATGTATTCTGGCCCTATGAGGCTCTAAGACTAACATTTCAATGGTCCTTTTAAATAATGTGGTTTATAAAACAGTCACACCACTAGACAGAGAATTGGCAAAATAAGCCGAATTAACAGCAAACAAACAAAAACCTTATAGAATGTCTATGTTTTAATTAAAAATACATATTTCTAAATAATCTTGATTTGGCAGATACTCAGACCACAACCTGTAATAATCTCTGATTTTTGTGGCTGTGTTTATGTGGTATATCTGATGAACAATGAAGTCTTAAATTCTTGCTTATTAAGGAATTTTAAACGATAAATTATGTGATTCCTTCTTTGCAACACTTTACTGATGCATGCCCTTGTTGCGCAGGGAATTTCATTAGCACGTGCCCTGGTCTTGTCCTCAAAGCCCTCATTGCTTCAAACAAACTTAGGTGTAATTGAGAGAAAACCAAATTGTGACTATGACTCAGGTGCGAAGGCTGTTTCTCGGAGCAAATTAAATCCAGGGCAGTAACGGAGTGTTTTCTGCAGTCTTCTGATAGATTTAATACTGCATATTAATTATTGTTCTCCTATCCTTTACCCCATGATTGTTTTCCTTACCATCCTATTGGGGGTGATTAATGCTCAGGTAAATTTGTTGTGGTTTCATATAGAGAAAGAGAGATTTAACATGTGCTAGGAAAAACTCCAGGTTACCAGATTTTAGATTAGCCAAAATATTAACATAATATTAACACATGCTTTGCTTTTATAGATTCAAAGAAGAACAGCCAGGTAAATAAAATACAAACCTGATAATCAGCAAAGGAAAACAAACTCCTTTCCTAGGGATAGTTTCTAATTCCTTCTCTTTGTAACATATAAACTAATGTGCCTTTAGGTTTATCAGCTGGTTTACCCATTAACATTAAAAATGTTTAATTATGTTCAGAGCCACTCTAAAATAATTTTAAAACACAGGTTTTTAAATGTCTATTTCCACTAACATCTCACTCTCATGTTGGATTTTGAGGTTCTGTAGGACAGGGCTGGGGCGATTTCTGGCACTGACCAGAGGCTACATATGTTACATATGTATTTCTTTTCTTCTTTTTCCTTTTTAAAAATATTTTATTAGTACAGGTTTGCCATATATAATGTTTACATCCCTTGTGGGCAGTTGGTACGTGTACATAAAACATCCTAATTTGTTTTGCATTTCTTTGCCTCCCTATTCCTCCATCTCTATTCTCTTTTCATTTGAGAAAGATCTGTCTTCCTACTTCCAATTATCTACATTTTATTTTACTCTTTATTCATATTTTATGTTTTTCATGAATGTTTTTCTGTCCAATTTACTTCACTTAAAATTAGGGGCTAAAGGTGTATCCATTTTCCTACCAATGTCTCAAGTTTATCCTTCTTTACGAGACAGTAGTACTCCATTGTGTGTAGATACCACATTTTCTTTATCTATCTGTTGACAGATATATATATATATATATATATATATATATATATATACTATTTCCAAGATTTAGTTCTTATGAATTGTGCAGCTTTAAACATGGATACACATGTACCATTGTAATACGATGTCTTCAACTCTTTCAGAAAGATATCTTGGACAGGAATAGCTGGATTGAATGGAATTCCTCATTTTATTTATTTATATTTTGATACCAGAGATTGAACTTGGGACCTTGTGCTTGCAAGGCAGGCGGCAGAACCACTGAGCTAAATCCCCAGCCCCTCATTTTTGTTTTCTGAGGAAGCTCCATAATGAGTTCCAGAGAAGTAGTTATACGAGTTTTCCTTCTCACCAAGCGTTCTTATTTTTTCTGCAGCCTGGCCAGGACTTGTTATTACTTAATGTCTTGATGATGGCCGTTCTTTCTGGGGTAAGAAGAAATCTCAGTGTTGTTTTAATTGTCATTTCTCTAATGGCTAACACCGATGGACATTTATTCATATATTTATTGGCCATTTGTAGGTCTGAGAAGTGCCTACAGTAGGTCTTTGACTTACAAAAGAGTTGAATCCCACCTGTCTTGTATACCTTTGACATAAATGTATAAAGTAAAACACACAAATACTGTAAATAAACTTTTACTTTTACAGTTACCTTAAAATGGTGGGACAAGGTGAGATTTAGGGTGAACTAATCCCATTATTTGTACATATCTGTGAATGTTTGTAATGTGAGATTCATTTATATCTGTGAAAATTCACAACTCGAATGTTTTGTAAGTCAGGGACTTACTGTATTTATTTCACATGCCCATTTTTTCATTAAGTTTTTTTTAACTGGGGCTTCTATTTTTTGGGGGGTTCTTTATATATTCTAGATACTAGTCCTTTGTCTGAGGAATAACTGAAAAAATTTTATTTCCATTCTGCAAACTCTGTAGTTTGCTTTTTTTGCTATGTAAAAGCTTTTTAATTTGACATAATCCAATTTGTTGATGCTTAACACTATTTCTTGTGCAAACTTAATTTTATTTAAAATTCATTTAGTACAATACAATAAAAGCAATGCTTAAGCTATATCTCATTTTCTTTTCAACTTGTTTTGTATATAATATATATACAAGTATAGTTTCAAAACCATTTTGAATTGAGCTAAAGCATACAAACAAGAAGAAAGAAAAGAAAAAAGAAAGAGAAAGAAAAGATTAATTCAACACTTTCACAGAGGTAGGAAAAGGTAATTGCTAAATTCATTGTACAATTATATTCCTAGAATATCTTATATTATCAGAGTATCATTTAACTGTTTTGTGCATCTAATAATCTATGGAAAACATCTTTGCTAAACTGAACTCCTTAGGGTGAAGGAAGTTCACTGTGAAATCCAACCACATCATTATTAACTGAAAGCCATAATGAAGGCAGAATTTCTTGCTGAAAACAAACTCATCTTGGGTATGATGCTAATCTAAAACCATCTAAAACTCACTCCATGAATTTGCTTATTTTTTCCACTCCCTTCAGACATTAGCCAGCCAAAATGTTACACATACATTAATTACACCAATTAGTCCCAACTGTACACATAGGTACATTCAACACTTGATTATCTGCGATAGAAGAAGTAGTTAGGTACGGCACAAATATAAATCAGCAAGAATTTCAAATCCCACCTACAGAGAACTAATGAATGCATTATATGTTCTTTGACATAGTTAAGCAAACTTGTTATGTTTTGTTTCATTTAATTATGCAATTACCTTACATTTCTTTATTCCACGCAGGTAATGATAGGAAGACCAGACAACAGACACTGGAAAAAGAGAGCCTACAATTTAAGAATTTGGTCATAGTTTTCTGTGTTTCACTATTTTCAAATATGTGATTTGTTATGGGGAAGGGAGGAGGGGGAGAAGGGAAGGCACGGACAAGGGGGAAAAAATGAGAACCAAGATCTGTCATGTAAAGGTACAAGATCCCAATAATGAATGTAATTGTACTGTATACCTAAAATCTACCAATAAACTCAATAAAAGAAATAAAGAAAAAAAATATGTGATGTTTACTTATGTCTCTGGGCTTCTGCCCTAATGTACTACTGCTTTGATGCTCTACAAAGTCCAACACATATATGAAAATTGTCTTTCCTGGTATGTGCTAAAGATTCATTCTTTCTTTCATTCATTCATTCATTCATCTCCTTTGATTAAAAAAAGCTGAAGAGCAAAAGTTCTCTACCTCAGACTAATTTCATTTTTCATTTCCTTGGAGTGTGAGGAGTTAATTATCTCTTTGAATTAAACTTTATGGAGGTTTGCAGATTCTAATCACCCTTTATAAGACCACATGGTATAATATGGTAGTTCTCAAACTTTTTTTGGAAAAACAGAATAACTCAGAAAGTTGTTAAAAGACAGACTATGGGGCTTTCATCTTCAGAATCTCTGATTTAGTAGGTCTGGGATCAAGTTCAACAATCTGCATTAGTTGCAAATTCTCAGGTCAGGTTGATGCTGCTAGTCTGGTGACCCAACTTTGTGAGTCATCACCATAATAATAAAAACTGTGGCTTTGTTGAACTTTGTAGAACTTTGCTCTAGTACTACTAGCTGTGTAAACTACGACAATATATTAACCTCTAATATTTTATCCGTTTTGTTACTTGAAGCCAGGAGATAACTATAGCAACATAAATTATAGAGCTATATTGGCGATCAGTTAAGTTGAACAGCAACATTTCATCATACATCTAAATCTTTAAGATGTTTATAACAATGGCAACACATAATAGGTGCTGAATAAATGTGGCTTATTGTTGCTGTTATTTACAAATATGTCTGCCCATATAGTCACAAATTAATTAACACTAAAGAAAGAACAAAATGATTTTCTATGAAACAATTCACTGAGTACTGGACACGGAGAGAAAGCAAGTTGGATGCCCTACTCAGAGTGAAATAGGAAGATTCAGGGAAGATTGTGAGTCTAAAACACACTACGATGAAAATGCATGGAAGAGAGAGCTAAGGGAGAAAGCACAAAAGGGAAGGCCTTTGATTTTTCTGATATGCCAAGGATAGACTCACAGCAGGGATTCATATTATTATTATCTGTTGCACAATTAATATAATTGTGCATTTTTCATATTAATATATAATACATGTGCAATACTTATCAGGCCCTAACCTGGAACTGAGTACAAAAATGTGTGCAAAAATAGTCATGTTCTCTGCTCTCTTAGAGTTTAACTTTTAGTTCAAAACAATTATGGAAAAAAGAAAATGTGATAAATGCCACAAAGAGTCTTAAAAGATTTCAAGTAATCAGACAACACTTCTCTGAAAAACATAAGGACTTGGTGGTTGATAGTGTAGGCAAGAGTATAGGTGCAATCTCTTGACACAGCAAGTTAAATACATGGAAAGCTCAAGTTCTGAGATATATAAACAACTAGATAAATAGTATTGAGTAATGCCCACTGAGCAAGCATGTCACCAGTTAGCAACTATATGCATGCATACAATATATAAGTAAGTAATTTAAGTCCAAACCTGATAACTGCATAACTACATCTGACAAGAATCTTTTCATGGCAAGTTGTATAAAACTCAAAGTTGAGAGGCCTAAATACTTAAGAATCATTTTTTCTTACATAAAAAATGTAAGATAGCTGGATGGCTAATGGTGTTTTTTCAAGGCCTCATCATCTTTCTATCCTTGGAATTCTCTAGGCCTTTCCATCCTGATTGTCAGCTCATGATCACAAAGTGGCTGCTATTTGTGAGGGAGGAAAGGGATGTGTGCTAAAGTGAAATAAATAGGGCACATTTGTGTAAATGCCAAACAGTCTCTGTGGTGTGAGAAACTAAAAGTGTAAATAAGGATCAAAGTGTGTAACTGATAATGTGAAATATGAAGAAAAGGTCTTGGTCTTAAGGAGTAAGGGAAATGGGAGTGGTAAGGGAAATGAAAAAAGGGAAAGGAAAAAGTATGAGAAAAGCAAATAATGGAAGCAAAGTCTCTGTAAATAAGTAGGGGTAGAGGGATTGAAGGAGGGCAGGGCAATGGGGAAAAAAATAAGAACCAAGACATATCATGTAAAGGTACAAGTTCCCAATGATGAATGTAACTTTTATATACCTAAAATTTACCAACAAACTGTATAAAAAAGAAAGAAAACCAAGTATATATATATATAATTTCTACCATGCACCTTTAGTCCCAATTCCTTTAAAGTCTACGGGACACTGTGTTTGTCCTATCCTCTTGCTTCACTTTGGGCCACTTCTTTGTCACAGGGATTCAAACAGTGTGCTGCAATCCCAGGCTCACTTCCTTTTTTTTATTTAAAATAATGTTTCTATCTGGTGACATTTCTGAGTATATTTGCTCTTCTAACCCCTGTATTAACTTCTTGGGGTCAAAGACCATCTCTCATGCATCTTCTTTCACCTCGTAAACCACACCTAAGGAGGAGAAAGGTGGTCAGGAAAGGGTTGTGACAGTGACGTCGCAGAGGACAGCGCCAGACTCTCCATGTAAAATTCAGATGGAAATTGGAGAGATGAAGAGTGAGACTATCTAATAATAAATTTTAAAAACTGCTAAAATAGTCACTGTTGCTCTGGCTTTATGACCTGTGTGATCAAACCTGGAAAAGAACATCATGGATTCACTAGATAATCATTTACTACACAAACCGCAATGACAAATAAGAAAGCCTCTAGACTTGGATCTTTCAAAAGAACAAGTACATGAAGTGATCTCTGTCTCCACAGTAAAGTAGAAAAATCATTGGCTATTTCAATTCGAGGTGAGATATATCATGAGAGCTGAAAAGGGAAGGAGAGCAGTTTAAAAATTACAAAAGAGAATCAGAAGATATAATGAGGAAAAGAATCTCAACAGTTGGGAACCCCAGTGAGTGCACCAATGTGTGTGAAAATAAAAGCTCATTAAAGAAAAGAGGTCTATTAAGAAATAACACAAATGACCATGTTGTAGAATATAGGTCAGAGCATGTCTATTTAGTGTAATATGCAAATGTTAGAAAAAATAAGCTCTTCACTCACACATGTTCGTCATCTATGTCACATATTATGTGCACTTTATTCTCACAGCCATCTTACAGGGTAGTTACTGTCATTGCTCCTATTTCACCCATCACAGAACCAAGGCACAGAAATGCACAATAACTTGTTCAAGGTCAAACAGCTCATAAGCAGAACTGTGATTCAAACCTAGGCAGTTTTGTGCTCGAGCACTGAGATATATCGCGAGCAAGATAACCAAACTCACTGCTACATGAAATGAACGAGTAACTGAACAGCACAAATGTAAATGGTCCCACTTTCAAAAATGCAATATAGAGATACAAAGGAAGGATAAGTAGAACAAAGTCAAAAGCAGAGAAAGAAAATGAGGCCATCCAAAACTCTCTGGCATATCTCCAACTAATTACAGAAAGCTTTAAATTGTGCTTTGGAGAAGCAATGCTCTGAAATGCCACTAAAGCCCTTGGCTTCCTCTAAAATGCCCCTCCAGCTGGTAAGAGAAGATCATTTCATATCCCCTCTTTGATTGCATGCTTGCATATCAGCTCCACTGAGAAGTGGCTTCTCAACTAATCTGAGCTGACTTTTTATTAGACACTTAGGTTTTAAGCAGCAGACATACGACAACTTTAAATTTTAAAAGCTTTCATCACTTGTATCTAGGCAGAGATCATCCAACATTTCTATGCGTAAATTCCCATTAACTTTTACTAAATTTGAGAGTATAACTCCCAAAGTTTTAAAAAAATCTAAATTAGGGCCGGGGATTTAGCTCAGCAGTTCGGTGGCCTGCCTCACTAGCGCAAGGACCTGAGTTCGATCCCCGGCACCACAAAAAAAAAAAAAAAAAAAAAATCTGAATTAATTTTTCTTGTCATCATAAATGCCCCATGGGCAACCTGGCTCATGTTCAATAGAGAGTAGTAGAAAGCTTCTCAGTCAGGGAATTCCGTCTCTGGGTCCCTTGTACACCACCATTCATAGTTAATCCTGTGAGCTGTAAAAGCTTTCGATGTCCAGTTTTCTTCCACATAAAGAAGGTATTGTGAGATCATTATCTGTTTCAGTTCCAAAATTCCATATTTCAATCCTCTAAGTTTTATTTTGCTTACAATATATGGAAAGAAATGAAGAAGTTGGGTTGGTAGTAACAAAAACTAAAATTTATTTAACTCTGCTTGAAGGTTGACCCTCATGTTATGACTTTGATATATATGTTATCACATAAATATTGTGAGAAATCCAGTGAGAGAAACTTACTGTTGCTATCACAGAGATGAATTTTAGCATAGAAATATGTGATGATCTTTGTTGGCTTCTTTTACTTCCCAAGTTCACGTAATTGGTGGAGCCTCAAGACTTCTCCTTCCCGTGGACTGTCTCACTGTCTTGAAAATGACTCTGACAATTACTTTATTATTCACATTCTACAGAGCAAGAAGACATGATACCTACTCTGTGGCAGCAATTGTAATCATAGATAAAATATACCCACATTAGTACCCTACAGCTACCCTATCAGGTAGAGTCCAGTATAGGAAGCCACTTTTTAGACAGCAGAGCTGAGACACAAAGAAGATGTGAGGGAGTGGTGAGATTTGAACCCCGTGTCAGGAACCTTTACCTCTATACCCATTACTTCTTCAATAGAGAATGGCAATGCTGTTGGGAATTCCTCACACAAATATATTTCAAATCCAGTCACCACTTAGCAAAGCACACCAACACCTATACATGCATGGTTCTTTAGTGCACAACCCAGTCACAAAAACCAACAATGTAACTGAACGATAGGCAGTGAATTGTGAAAGAATCCTCCGCCTTTCTCTAAGGCAGTAACATGTAAGAGTTCAAGACCTGGGAATGGTTTTCCTGAAATGCAGGAATGCCCTGCAAGATGCTCTGTGAAAAGCAGGCTCCACCATTCAATACCTAAGTCTGCAAATACATCGTGTTGTTACATCTAGGTTATGAAAGGTATCTTAAAATTTCTGAAAAGCCCAGAGTAAAGAAGACTGTTTATCTTTGTTTAATAAAACTTTTATTAAATATGCATGACCAGAGAACTATTTACTTCATAAGCTATGTTTTGATGAGCTATATTAATATCCCACCCAATACAGACTGGGAAATGTTGGGCAGAAGAAGCCCAACCACAAGACTTTTCCATACAGTACAGAGCTTCAGTCCTTTTCTCAGGTCCAGGCCTCCTCTCCAGCCCCAGGCCTACAATGCTCAACCTCTCTTCTCACGTCTCAGTCACCTGGTAGTTCTCACCTTAGGGGTCAGGGCTATCAGTTGCACCCTAGACTTTTTTCCTCTTTGTGAGGTGGGAGAAAACTGAGAGCCACAGAACATGAGCTAGGAGGAGAACACGAGCCCCTACCACTAAGAAGGCAGAGGAGCTTAAGGCAGACAGGTATCCACTTTGCATAAGGAAGCATGTAAATTAAACATCGTACCAGTATGAAAACCACCAACTGAATCCATGTGCAGCACACACAGTATGTGTGGTCACCCTAGAAAGGTCAGCTCCACTGTGTTTTCAGGATTCCGAGGCTGCCACCAGCACAGTGGCCACGAGAGCACTGTTAAAGCCACCTCCTCTTTCCAATCTCCTTCTCCAGTTAAAAATTTTCTTGACACAAAGCTGTCAGTAATCCTGGTGATAACTGCTTCTTTTATAAGGCTTCCTCTGTTCTTTTCTGTTTGTATGTGATATAGCTATACACAGATATGTTATTTTTATAGAAATTATCTACCCGTCTACCTTCCCAATCAGACAGAAAACTGCTGCATGGTAAAGCTTCTACCTTATTCTTCATTGTTTCATTCTTAGAACTTTGTATTTAGTAGGAGCTCAATTCATGCTCATTGCATGAGAAAATGAAAACTAAAAGGGTGAAGGACTAAAGCACAGCTTCTGGATTAACTAGCAGTTGTGAGTCCCTGCATTTATAATCTTCAGTGTTTTTGGCTGAAGGGCTGAAACATTGACAACAATTACTTTCCCTGTGCAGATCCTGTCTCTAACCTTAACTCTTCAAACTTGTTCTTTATTCTTATCTATAACTCAAACTTTTTCTTTGAGCTCTGTGGTTCTCTGGTCTCATGGAAACGCTGAAATATCACTTTTGAAGACCTTAAAAGACAGAACTTTTGCACAAATGAAAGGAGAACACCTTAGTTCCAAGCCCTTCAGTAAAAGCAGTAATGAGAATTCACAGGAAATCTGCCCTACAAAACATATACACCGCTGGGTCGTGTTGATCCTAAGAAAGAAACAAACTCATCTTCCCTTGCTCTATACTTTCAAGGACAAGCAAAGTGGAAGAGAGCCAAAAGCAAAGGCCAAGATGGTTAAGTGACAAGATGAATGGCATTCATAAAATTGATGGAGGCCTGTGGGCATGAACTGATTGTAATGCCTCACATCAACTCCGAGGACGTAAATATTCAACAAACAATCACATTTTAGTCTCATATCCACCATGGAGCCACGAAGTACAAGTGAGGATATTATTCCATCTTTTAAGCCTCCCTCATTTAACAATCAAAGGAAAATGTGGAAAAGCTTAAAGATATTTCTCACTTTATATTATTTCTCTGAAAAAAATACATTCAGTTCACTCAAGGTCTGGAGAAGAAAGATTCCCAATGCTCTGCTTTTCTGTACACAGTAGATATTGAGATTTTTCTGGAAACTTGTCTCCCCTGTTTAAATCTGACCCATACTTGTGGTCTTTCCTCCCCAGACAATTTGTCTTTAGTAAATTTGCTTGCAACCTCAGGCTCACATCTGTCATTATATTTAATTGCTATTGGGAAACTCATTTTATGTTTCGCTTTTTGTTTCTTTTCTGGAACAAGTTTCAGTAAGGAAGGTATTCCCTCATTGTCAACCAGGAGGACATTTTCAAAATACCCACCTCTACCGCCTGCTACTGGACGCTTGGCCCATTTAGTCACTCTTCCTTTATTTTCTTTCTAGTCACTGCACTTGGGTCAAGGCAAGGGTGTCACTCTTATAATGTATTGGTGAGCTTTTCCCTGCCAGGAAGAGAGTGACACTGCTCACTTTGGAAAAGTAAATCAACTTCACAAAATGTACCATCACTTTAATAAGAGCCTATATTTATTGAACACTAATTATAGGCCAGGCACTGCAATGAGTGATTTACAAACATTATTTCATTAAACGATCACTACAGCTTTATGAAGTAGGTAATTTTATTATTCCCCAGCTTACAAATGATGTAACTAAGATTTACAGAGGTTATGTAACATTCTCAAGGTCATAAAGCTAGGAAGTAGATGAACAAAGATTATAATCCATATCTGTCTGGCTCCCTGAGTTTTCACTTTGATTAATATACTAGAATGTCTCACATTTTCATGCAGAAAAAGAGACAAAGCACTAAATAAACGATGGCCAATGTTTAAAAAATGAACAACTTCAATGCTAAAATTTTATGGTAATTAAATGTTGAAAACTCCAAAGTCTCCTAACTAGATGTGTATTGGTATTATAGTATTAGTAATCATGTGATTTTGTTTTTCTTAAAGCCCACACTGCAAGGACATCTTCATGAGAACGTGGAATAGAATAGCCAAAATCATAAAAAGTCAGTGAAAGCAATGAATATTCAAGTTAGTTATGAAATGACAGCTCTCCTGTAGTGAGCTAATGCTCTCCATATCTGTGCATCTCTCCTTCCGTGGCTTCCTGGATAACTTGTTCCAGAAACTCGCCGCTCTGTATTTCTTTTCCTCTGAACATGGGCCTTGCTTCCCCTGCCCTCTTCCATCGCTCTCCATTTTAATATCTTTCCTCCTTGTAGGACTTGCTAATGAATATGAATCTCCAAAATTTAGTCAGAGACCAATTTGTAAAACAGGTCATATTAAAAATAAATTAAATGGAATTGTTTGGACCAAAAGGTAACTTCCAACACTTAAATCCACTCTAGACACTCAATTATGACAGTGGGTTGTGAATTACACACTGTTTATCTGGTTGGGCCAACGAATTACCAATTAGATGTATACCGACACAATATAGACTCTGCAGAGAGACTACATTTGAAGGCTAGCCTTACCGTCTAGAGACGGGAATTTGTGAAAATTATTTCATTGCTCTGTGCCTCAGTATTATCATCTGTGAAACAGGGATAAATAAATTAACTAGTGCACAGTATTGTTGTAAACAGAGCAAAAAATGTGAGAAATAGTTGGAATACAGTTGTTATGTCGAGATCTGTAAATAAATATTCACTTCAGATTTATACTCAGTCTGTGTAGTATGTCTGCCCTCGTACAAGTAAACAACAATAAACAAACACTTCCTGCATATACTTATTTAAGAACAGAAGAGAATAAAAAAGAACTTAAGATTTTACTGTGGTAGGAGGAGAGAATTCAACAACAGAGAAATTAGCTTTCAGCTCTGAGATTCTCACTCATGTGTTGCAAGAGCTTCTCAGTTCCTATATTAATACAAAAATAATAATCCTAACCATAGTGACTTCCCAAAGATATCATGACAATAAAATGAGATACAATCATGAAAATATGTTGCAAGTTGTAAATCTCTATCTCCTTCTAGTGGCTACTTCTTTGCTTTTAAAAACTTCTGAAGTACTTACATAATGCTTTGTGTTTCTTAAGCACAACTTTGTGACAAGCAGACTGAATTGTGACAGTTTTCTTCTCCATATACTATGATCCTATGACAGACTTGACACACAAATCATTATCTCTGTTTTGCGAGGAAAACCATGACTCAAACGATTATAATCTTCCCAAATATTTATTTATTCTCATTGAGTTTATTGGTACATTTTAGGTATGCAGTACAGTTACAGTCATCATTGGGATCATGTACCTTTACATGACAGGTCTTGGTTCTCACTTTTCCCCCTTGTCCCTGCCCTCCCTTCACATTCCCAAACATTTATACAACTGTTAAATGAGGATTTGAACATGATGTTTCAAATTCCAGAATCCAGATTCTTTGTAGGAAAGCAACCTCTATATATCTACATGTTATTCGAATAATTGACCAGATAGAAGCATAAAACACAGCAACTTCCCTCAGAGAATGTATAATCTACTTGAAAATGGTAATTACAGATGTTAGCAATTAGAAAATAACACAAATCACATGACAGTGTATGCGTTTATCAATTAAAATAACTCATAAGTGCAGTAACAAGCCGTAAATTACATTACATTAAAAAAATTATTTCCCACTCACTTAACAATGCAGCTGGGTGTTCCTGGGCAGTCAGCAGTGATCTTTGGGGCCCAAGTTCTTTCTGCCTATGCATCCACCTCTCCTTGAGCCAAAAACGTATTAGAGAGGGGGAGGAAAAGAAGTTTGAGGTGTTTCTTATGCTGTTAGTCTCCTGTAGTCCCCGCTACTTGGGAGCCTAAAGCATGAGGATCACCTGAGCCCCAGAACAGTGAGATCCTGTCTCAAAAAGATATTAATTCATTCCAGTTTTCATCTGAATGTAATACTTTTCATTTATATCCACGTTTTGTTGGTTGTAGTTAGTCACACCGTCACATTTCCTGCAAGGCAGGCTGGAAAATGAAATGTCTTGTTGGGCAGTTCTCCTCAGTGTCGATTTCAGACTCCAGAAAGGGAGGCACCAGCAAAGGCTGCCTAGTACGTTACACATAACTAGAGACTGGAGCTTCTAATCATCTAAAGGAAAATTCTGGAGCCAGTTAGATTTTAGAATTCGACGATTTTCAGATTTTAGGAAGATAACTGCACCTGGGTACGATATTGTACTAAACACCCACATATGCATCTAGAGAAAAATCCCTAGAATTTAACACACTAATATTCCCACAGTGAAATAAATTGATTTTTCCACAAAAATTGCAATAACTAAACTAAATAATAATGAAATATATAAAGCAAATAAAAATATGTCGTAGCACTTAAAGTCACCGAAGGGACTTTTCAAACACACACAGCGATGAACAGGCTTTTAGATTTCTGAATTGCTGGTAAGGAATAGTAAACTTTCATAGAGACTACAGATGTGATTTCCTAAAATCATAAGGGCCGGACCTCGGCAGAAGAGCTTGCTCTCAAGTGAAGGGAGTTCAGATGTGCCTGGTCAGTCACCGTGCGCTTTGGCATCTTTATGAGTTAAATGTTTTGATCTTTCTGTATTTCCAAATGAAGAATTATTAGGGCAAGTGGCAGAATAAGTACTTAACCAATTGTTTTGCTCATGGAACAGCTGCTGCATGGCATTCTCTCTCCATTTGCAAGCTAAATAGATGAAGTAACGCTTCGAAACCGATAATCAAAATGCCCTTCGCACTGAGCTCTAGTCATCACCAATCATGACTTTTAAATGAGTCATAAACCTTTCAGTTCAAGACCAGGGCAGTTTACGCTTGGCTTTATGGTACTGCCATTCCATTTCTTCACTCCACTTTTCCATTAAAAATAAGGGGCAATTTATGTGTTTAGCGTATGCTCTTTTAAAACTGTTTTTAAACCCCGAAAACCCCAAACTTCCTCTGACCCAGGAAATTTCCAACACCACTTTTTGAACCAGGTGTCAGATGTGAATGACCATACAGAAAGATACACAGTATTACTATGAAATGATCATTCTGAGTTTTAATCTTTAGTAATTCGACTCTGGCAATGGCTAATACTGTTGATGTGAACTTGATGTTAATTTTCTTAATTATATACATTTCTTCAAAACTTTTTTCAGAGTTTCACTTAATTTTCTCTTGATGCAGTGTATGTTTTCCAACTTCCAGGCCTCTAAGAAAGGAACTAACCTCAGGCAATTTGGGAAAAGCTTTGTTGCGTGATAATGAGAAAATGAACAGCAAACACAAAAAACTCATGTTTATTTAAGTAGCATCATGAATAAAAAACTGATAGATTGCAATATTCATCTCATGACAATAGACTAGTTGAAAATGCTGTAGAAACTAAAAATAATGTATTTTAATTTTTCTAACAGCTTGAAGCAAAATTGGATGTTTTAAAATTAAAAACATACAGGACGTTGACTGGTAGATCTTAATTCAAATAATGAGCCTCTGTTTGATCTAGTATTTCATATTAAATCCAAAACATTAGCCCAAATATTTGACAGCATAAAAACAAATTATGACAATTTATATTGTCATCCCCAGTTGTTATCAAACTCTTTAGTAGTACAGTGATAATATACAGATAAGATATGTTTTAATGGCTGCTATGCTGAAGATTTTTATAATGCATCTGCAACACATAAAAAAAAAATTCTGCCCAAAGTGTGTCAGAAGATGGGTGTTGGTGACACTGATGATGTGGGTGGCTTTGAGCTAGTGAACTTTTTCTTCCTTGTTAAATCCAGGAAAACTGGATTTTTTGATGGCAAGCATCCATTACAACTTGAATATTCCATAGTTTTGTATAAATTATTGCACAGATAGAAATACGTTTTACTAAAAAGGCTTTATTTTTGTAAACCAAACTATAGATTAGAGGAGGCCAAATATATGAGTCCATCCCCAGAGGTCTACACAACCTGAATTCGAACCTCACTAACATTCAACTGCCACTTCACCAAAGTGACCCATGTGCCACTTTCCCTACGCTCCTTCCAGACAGTTTGCCTCCCTTCTCCAGGGCTCAACACGCGCAGGTCATAAGTGTCTCCATGAATCAGCATTAAATGTGCGACATCTAACCATGGGGAATCTGTTCAAGAAGAAAAATGCCTCTTTGTCCTTTGCTTCGCTAACAGAGACTTCCTGACTAAACAAGAGCAGGCCACGTTGTCACCATGCCCCTTACTCATCTCTAAACCACAATTTTCTCAAAAGTAAGAATCTTCTACCTCTTTCTCTAGAACTTACGGTTAAGGGCATGACGTATACACCAATGAAAACTTTTTCAATTCACTGTAACTGTTTGAATGCGAATAAGTTTCTTAACCTTGGTAAAAATTCAGTCTTCACATCATTAGAAGACAAATAATACCAGGAGCGACTTTACAGAATTTTTATTAGGAATCACAGAAAGGGTGCAGAGAAAGAAGGCACCTAGCAAAGTGCCTTGGACACAAAAATCTTTTAATAGTTACTGGTTTGTTTTAAACTGTTAATGCTTTTCATTAAGAGACTTGATAATACTTTCTTGAGTTAATAAATGAAAAAATATTTACTAATTTATGAATATTTTATTAGTGCATCTATCTTGGATACTTAAACTATAGGCAGAGAAGTAGAAAAATCTACTCTCACTAAGCAGACAGACTCTAAACAAATATGTCAAGGAATTTATCTCCACTGATAATTAACAAAAATAAAGCAAATAGAATGAAGTAGTTATTTTAACAGCAGAAAGAAACAGCACAATAAAATATCATACCACTTCATGAAATACTGAAGTATTGTTCTCTAATGTTTTTTTCTTTTTTGAGCATTTTCTTTGCTTAGTTGTTTGCAATATCATCCTACTAAAATTTGTTTCTTTGTTTGTTTGTTTGTTTTTGAGACAGGGTCTCACTATGTAGTTGAGACTGACCTGGAACTCACTGTGTAGCCCAGGTTGGTCTCGAACTCACAGTGATCCTCCTGCCTCAGCCTCCCAAATTCTGGGATCACAGGCATGCGCCACCACACCTGGCTCCTACTAAAATTTAAAGGACATTTATTTTTCCACATTGGCTGAACGATGTTTTGTTAGCAACAACTGGTCTTTAGAAAGATCTAATGCCCTTTCACATACGTAGTACTAGATCATTTATAGCCTCTTACATGTGTATTTGGCAAGATATCTTTAAAAATACTCATTTTGAATGATCATTTTTGGGAAAGGAGGTTAATGTAATTAATGCATAAAATGGTATTCTTTTCAAAATGGAATCCTCAATGGAAAAGTAGTAGGCACTTCTACTTGAGAGAGAACTCTACATCAACATTTCAAGGGCTGGGGATTTAGCTTAGTTGTTCCACCTCTGCCTCACAAGCACAAGGACCCTAGTTTGACACCCAGTACCAAAACAAAAAAACATTTCAAATACATCTGATAATAGAATTGTCTTAATAGATCAAAAAAGAAAAAAAGTAATAGTATTTTGGTTGAGAGAGTGCCAACAATAGTTCTGGCTATGTTTTATTCAGGAAAAATGCATGTTCAATACCATATGTTCAAAGTTTTTCCTCACTTATACTTCTCCAAAAGTTATAAAATATTTTCTGGAATAAATTAAAAAGATACATATTCTAATTGACTCTAAAACTGATTACAAAAGGCATGATGATTTGGAAGATTAATCTAACAGTAAGATAACAAAATTGAGAGTAGCGAACATACTGGTTTTAATTTTAGATTGAAATCTTATTTATTTTTGCATCTTTGCCAATATTGAGAATAACCGACTGTCATCCGAAAAATATCCCTCTAGTAATTTGCTGACTGAATTACGATATATACAAAAAATCAACTCAACAATTAATAAGAACTAAAGGTACAAAACTACAAGAAGAAAACCCAGGAGAGAATCTCTATGACATCAGTGTAGGACATCATATTATCCCAAAAGTACAGACAACAAAAGTGAAAATGGACTGATAAAATTTCATTAACTAGAAGCTGCAGATTTAGCTCAGTGGTTCCCCAACCTGCCTCAAAATTTCATTAAACTAGAAAATGTATACACCCCAAAAGAAACAGACAGTAAGAAGACAACTTATGGAATAGGAGAAAATAATTTCAAACCATATATCTGATCAGGGGACAATATAAAAAATATACACAAAAATCAAACAATTCACTAGCCACTAAAATAAACAACCCAATCATAGCAGACTCAGAGCCTCAATAGATATTTTTAAAGAAGACATACAAATGACCTACAGGGATATGCCAAAAAGCTCAATGTCACTAATCACCATTGAAAGGCAAATAAAACCACATGAAATATAAATGCATACTTGTAAGAATGGCCTATTATGAAGATGATGAAAAATAACCGTTAGGACATAGAGAAAAGAGAACTCCAGTATACTCTTGGCCGCTGTATAAATTAGTACAGTCTTTCTGGAAAATAGTATGAACTTTCCTCGTGACTCTGAGAACAGAGATATGTCATCCACCAATTCCATCACTGGCTATAGATCCAAGGCAAATTAGATGAGTATGCCAAAGAGCCACTGATTGAGCCATTTCACAATATATACATATTTCTGCATATCATGTACACATGATAAGGATATAAATATAACAAAAACTTTTAAATCCTATATTTTTATTCATCCTTTGAATGAGCAATCTTCTAGGAATTATTTGAGGGTAAACCTCAAGAAATAAGGATTTATGATGCATCATTTTTCATTGCAGCATTTTTTGCTGATACAAAATATTGAAAAATGACCATACATAGAAATTAAATAAGTAAACTACAGTTCATGCATATCATGGAGTACCTGGAGCTCTATGGAATAAAAGGAAAATCCTCTATGGATGAATACAGAACAATTTCCAGTACATATTACTAAGTTAAAAATAAAGGGACAGAAAAATAAGGAGACAAAGGTATAAATTACAGTCTCTGGGAAAGGACAGAGTAGAGGGAGGCATACAAATGTATTTGCTTATTTTTGTAAAAAGAATTACATAGATGATAAACTAAGCATTGATGTAACTAGCTGACTACTGAGGTTGGATGAGAATTAGAAACACCGCTCCAAGAATATTTCTTTATAGTTTTGACTTTGGGTGCCATTATGTTTTATAAACAGTAATCCCCCGTATTTGCATGAGACATGCTTCAAGATGCCCAG
The DNA here is from genome assembly GCF_012274545.1 of Fukomys damarensis. NCBI lineage: Eukaryota > Metazoa > Chordata > Mammalia > Rodentia > Bathyergidae > Fukomys > Fukomys damarensis. The sequence continues at coordinate 38,566,121 of NW_022900945.1, forward strand.
TGAATGGCTGGAACCTTGGGAATTATCCAACCCTGTATTTTCTTTGGCGTATTCTAATTGCCAGTATCATCACTTTCTATCTTGGGGCCATTATTAAATAAAATAAGAGTTACTTGAGCAAAGTTCTGTGACACCTCAACAATCAATCTGATAACCAAGTCATCCACTCACTCCCTGACATGTAGATAGCACCTTCAGCAGTTCACTGTACTAATAAAAGTCTGGAAGCTAATGCCTATCACTTTGGCACCTCTTGCAGTTGTAGAGGCCAATGGTAACTTGTGCATTAATCTCATGATGTCTCAATAAATTTAGTATTAAAATAGTGAGGGGTGGAGGGGTTGAAGGGAGGACAGGGGAATGGGGAAAAAATAAGAACAAGACATATTATGTAAAAGTACACATTTTCAATGATAAATGTCATATTGTATGTTTAAAATGTGCCAATAAAAATTAAGTTTTTTAAAAAGAATATACAAATTTTTCTTTTCTTGCTGTAAGCAATTTTTTGGTGGACTCTGATTATAGCTAGGATACCTTGGACAATGGTATGATTCATGTCCCAGGGAGGATGAAGCAGGATGACTCAGAATATGCAAGATTTTATCACACACCACTAAGCAACATGCAATTTAAAATTATAAGTTTTCTGCTTCCAGAATATTCTAGCACTATGTTATGGCCACATTGGATTATAGGTCAGTAAAACTGCAGAAAGTGAAGCTAAGTATAAAAAGGGACCATTGTATTTCAATAATTAAATTAAATCACAATTAACTTGGACAAACTAAAATTGAAGAAAAATAGCAACAAATTAATCAGATGATATTTTCTGCCATACTTTATAAACTGTCAAATGAAAAGTCATATTTTTGTCATAGTATATACTTTTTCTTCTCATAGGTCTGATAGATTGTCTTCTCACAACTTGAATGAAAAATTCGAATCATCGCTATTTCCTCTGTGCTTTTATAAAATTTTAAATAATCTGAGAGACCCTTGGTAAAATAACCTTTGAATGATCTGAGAGCACTTTATCATGCACTGTGTAATTATTGATATTTTCTCTCAAGAAAAATATGAAATGAAGCATGACCATTATATATTATACTTGAGACAGTTACTGTATCTGTCTGCAAAATAAATTATACATATTGTGGATAACATTTGAAAAACTGTTTTCACCAGAAAGTGCCCTTGTTTACTATTTAATAAACAGAGAAGAATCTTCTTATTAAAGCTCACTCAGATGCTATTATGAAGATGTGATAAGCCATCATTCTGGTCCATTATTTATGTCCCACAAGAGATGCAATCAAAGTGTTTTCCCCCCATTCAGAAGTCACCTGGTCATGCACACGGTTAGGCTGTGGCTGTGAAACCAGCACCTATGTATCACCTCTCTACCGCCAAGTGAACTCTGCAAGTGAAGAATGAGAAGCTGCTCAGATACATAAATAAATCTCCCCTCTGGCAAAATGCTAAAAATCAATGGCTGATGTCTGAAGCTGCTTAACATTGCTTTAGATAGAAAATAAGTATATAACCCACTAGTATCATAAAGGGTTTAGTTCATTCTTTGTCCTGAAATTTCCACTTTTTATTTTTACGAGGAATCAGAGTGAGAGTGTGTCCATAAGACAGAGTAATTCCTTGCATCATAATTATCCATTCTAATATATAGCACAGTAATTATTTGGTTATTCATGTGGTTTTTCCACCAGCCTGTGACCAATTTAAAGGGAATAATTTTTATGAGCTGTTTTGTTTCATATTGTGTTTTTCAGGATATTTACACAATAAACATTTCTTAAAAGAAGATACAAAGTTTACTGAATAAAACCCATAATTTTGGATTAATAATTCAAATCATTGTTAAAATTAAACTAAAATCTAAGAAGTGACATTTTCAACTCATCTCTTCAGACTTCTCAGTAAAGTACCCAAATATAGGTCTGAAAGAAACTGAATAAAGAATAATGCCATGAATTACATTCACAACAGGCTCAAATGGTCTCTTAGGAGGCTGATGTAGATTGACTGTAGCTATCGCCCAAAGACTTGGACCCTGGTTACCCCAGGAACTACCCACTCACTCCTCACTCTCAGAACTCACAAAGCAGGCTACAAGAAGCACAGGGCTCTTCCTCCACCTTAACAAAGAAAAACTTTAACTCTCCACAAGGAAGAGATTTGTTATGGGAAAGATCTAGCTATGACAAAGAAGCAAGGGGCAAACAACACACAGAGGAGCTGCAAAAAGCCCAAGGGAAGCAAACAAGGAGAGGAATGCAGAGCTGCAGCAAACTGAGTGGATAGAATAAGGATTCTCTGCTGAAAGACTGCATCATGACAGGGCTGGAACATCCGCGAAAAGTGAAGCTCTGAAATTTCACAGGAGATCTCAGCATGAGAAAATGGCTATATGGCTCTAAAACAATTAAATATTAATTACATACATAAATATTAGTGAGTGGGATATATAATCAGGGAACAAAGTTCTCAGTTTAGGATGCACATAAACCAATTCTAAAAAAAACACACGTTTTTGGGAAGAAGGAAAAAAAGCAGTACCCATGTGCTTTGGAGCCATAAAGGATTGAGAAAAACATGGATTTTGTAATATTACTTTCATAAATTTCTGTACTATCACTGCTATTATCACTGAGTGTAGTCAAAATGTTGCTTTAATAAAATCAGAAAATCCTTCATGGGTCTGCCCACATCATGGTTCATGCAAGGCCTTTGTAGCACTTAGCACACAGTGGGAACTGAGCCTGCAAATCCATGTCTACCAGAACAAAAATCTCCAACACTGAATAGCATGTTAATGATTGACATTTCAATCAAGCAAAAATGTTTTTTGCTAAAACTATACAAGCTACTTCAGATCCTGTCTGGGGCTGATTATCCTGCTTCTTATCCAGCTATTAAAGTGAGCTGGACTCCCTTCCTAAGAATAAAGTTACTTTTTATCCTGAGCAAGGTCAAAATTCTTCAGGCGCTTTATGACCATTTGACAGCCTGACTCTTCTGTGCGTGATTAACCTTGTTTTTATGAGCCCAAGAGGCTCCTCTATCAGGGTTTTGGAATCACAGGACTTTATTCAAAACCTTTTGGAATTGATAGATAGCTTTCAAACATGATTCACATCTGAAAATTATTGCCAGAAATTTACTTTTCCAAAAAGTAAAGTAACATAGGATATCAAATAAGTAGTAAACATGTGACAAATAAAATTAGTAAATGTTATAGTAAGGGATAAGGATGGATCATAATCCAATTTTAACTGGATGGAAATCCAGTTACAGAAATCCTCTCTGCAAGTCTAGAGCTGTAGAAAGAGCAAGATTTACATATGCAAAGGGAAAGGTTTCCTGACAGACATTTCAGAGCCTCTATGAAGTTCAGTACGTCTTAAGTGTGCAAAAAGATACTAAAAAGTAACATCGGGGCCTTCTTAAATTTTGTTTTCAAATTAGAGGTTCCTGACACCCAGCCATGGACTGGTACTGGTACCGGTCCATGGCCTATTAGGAACTTGGCCACACATCAGGGAGTGAGCAGCCGACAAGGGAAGAAAGCTTCATGGTCCCCATGGTCGGCTGTATTGGCTGAGCTCTACCTCTTGTCAGATCAACCTTGGTATGGGTTCTCACAGGAGTACAAAACCCGCTGTGAACTGTGCATGGGAAAGATCTACACTGCACGCTCAGTTTGAAAAAGTTTTTATCTACTCCTAGTATCTAGAAAGCTTTGTCATTATTTGGTACAGAGTCATGTTGAATTTTTTTCTTCATGTTTTAAAATTATTATATTTTCTCTTTTCTTGTCTTAATGTGATAAAATATATTGTCTTTCAAAATATAAATTAACTTTGCTTTCTAGAATTAAGTTGCATTAGTTAATATTGTGTTATACATTTTATATATTTCTAAACTTGATATTTCTAATATTTGGTTAAGAATGTTTGCATTTCCATTCACGAAGGGTGTTCGCCTGTAATTTTATGTGTTTTGTTATATGAGCACCAGAAAATGAATGTAAAGCCAGGCTTTTAGCTCAGTGGCACCGTGCCTGCCTTGCAAGTGGAAGGTCCTGTGTTTGATCCCTGGTACCAAAAAAAAAAGGACATGAAATTTTTCTTTTTTTTGTGTGAGTTTTTGAATAATGGCTATTATCTTTTTCTTAAAGAGTTGTCTTCACTTCATAAGTAAAACTACCTTAGACTGAATTTATCTTCATAAGGAAGACTTAATTAGAAATTCCATTTTTTCATAGATATATTCTTATTAAATTTTTACTCTAATGTTTATAACTTGTACATTTCAAGGAATAAATGTATTGTAGAATTGCCAAATTCAATATTATCCCGATGTATATGTCGGCATACATTTCCGCAGTGCTCTTCTAATATCTTAGAATCTGTAGTATTATTCTCTTTCATTACTATAATTGATAGTGTATTTCTTTTTTACTTCAAACTATGTTGAACATTTTCAATTTTGTTAATGTTTTAGAAAAAATATTTAGTTTTCCTTTTTCCCTCTCATTACTTTCTTATATTATTGTTACCTCCATCTTACTTATTCTATTTCTTTATTTATTTACATTATTTATTGTGTTTGCTATTATCCCCTACTTACGTTGAAAGTAGCTTTTTTTCTGTTGCTAGCGTTTATGAATGAGATTAAGATAACTTGTTTTTTATCCACTTGCTTTCTTAAATGAGTTAACGCTATAAACCTTTTATATACTGCTTTAGTTGTGTCACATAAATTTTAATATGTTGTATTTTCATTGCCATCCAGTTAGAAATACATTCTAAATCCTCACATAATTTATGCCTGACCTGTGAGAACTCTGCCCATCAGTTTTACTTGATTGCTAGTTATTCACATGTGTATTTCTTCTATCATTTATTGAAGGAGTACTGAAGAAATTCTTAGCTATTTGACCAATCGCTTTACTTTTGCCAGGTTTTTTTTTCTCATTGAGTTTATTGGTACATTTTAGGTATACAATACAGTTACATTCATTAGTGGGATCTTGTACCTTTACATGACAGGTCTTGGTTCTCATTTTTTCCCCTTGTCCCTGCCCTCCCTTCACCCGCTCTTCCCCTCCCCATTTACAAACACTTTATTTCCAATTTTTCATTTTGTCATATTTTTTTCTTTTCCCTTATTACCTTTCATTAGGATCTTATTTACAATTATAGCCAGATTTTGATTCAAATATATTAGACTACTTGATATAATCCTGTATATTACTATGGTAGTTCATCTGCTTTTGCTTCTTTATCTATGTTTCACTTCCAATAATTTCTGTGACTATTTCAAGATCACTGATCTTTTTCCCTGCAACTTCCAACCTGTATTAATACAATTTATTATAATTTTCACTACTACACATTTTATTTTCAACTATACAGTTACCATTTGAGGGTTTTATATTTTTACTTTGTAGCTTAATTATGTTTATGCTTTCTGTCATTTCTTCAGCATATTCATGATCACTTTTTAAAAGTCATTGACTAATAATTCTATCATTTGTCATTTCTCTATCTGTTTGCATGAAGTAATTTTGTCCTTGTTCTTGGTCATATTTTCCAACTTTCTTAGGATATTTTTTAAAATTTTGGACAGTTTGAAAGTTGCATCATTGGTTGCTTTAACATTTTCCTATAAAGAATGCTTGACGTTGGTTTGAATTTTAAGTGCACGGTGAAATGGACCCAAAATGAGTTAAAAACTTAAATGTAAGTTCAAAACCTCTAGAACAAAACTAAGGTTTAAAAAAACTTTTCTTGCCATTTCACTTGGCACTGAATTTGGGGATATGACATCAGAAACACAGGCACAGAACATAATAAATAAAAAGAGAAGTACCAAAAATAAACAACTGAAACTACATATCAAGCTAAAACGTTTCTGCACGTCAAAGGAAAAAATTCAACAAAATTAAAAGGAAACTAAGAAAATATTTGCAAAACATATATTTGATAAGGGGCTGACACTCAGAATATATTAAAAACTCAACAACTCAATAGAATAGAAACTAGTTAAAAATACATGTACAAATTACCTGGACAGAAAATTTTCCAAAGCAGACATAAAACTGTCTTAGAGGTACACGAAAGGGTGTTTAATCACTAATCATCAGAGAGCAACAAATAAAAAACACAGCATCCTCTCACATCTATTAATATGACTATTATCAAAAAAGATGATCAATGTCAATGGTGAAATGACGGTAACTCTGTAGTGTTGGTAGTTAGAAAAATAATATATATCATATCAATTATATTATATATTTTATATAATATATTACAATAAAATGTAATATATACATTGTACTATAATGTATTAGCGTATTAGGTAATATAATATATTGTGTATATAGCTATTGGTCAAAGAATACATACATTATGAGACAAATTCTGGCAATCTAATGTATAGCAGAGGTAGTGATGAATGTATTGATTAATTTGTCATAATATATTTATGATTAATTTTAAAAATAAATTTGAACTTTATTCTAATAGACAGTTGACTCTTGGCTTTATTACATGGAGACTTATTTATAATCTTTGTTAGGAAAAAGCTATAGTAGGTTTGTCTCTAAGGCTATTTTATACTTACTACCTCGTTGAGATCTCCGCTGAGCGTACTGTGTGGTCAATCTTCCTTTTACCTGTTGGAACACAAATGTCTTGAACTTTTGGAATTACTCAGCTTATAACTTAAAATTTTCCATTTTTCTACAGCATGGAGCTTTATACATGTGTATTTTAGTTTAGCTAAAAATTCAAGAGGACTCCATACATATTTGTAAGGTTGCTTTCCTATAGAATAGTTTCCCGATTTTAGCCCCCTTGCTTTACACAAACTCTAATCTCTGTCTGTTAAAACTAGACATACCAACACTTTGATCAATAATATTCCACATATATGACATCGGTCCCATAAGGCTATAGTGGCTAATGATGTTGTAGACATCTCATTTGTGTAAGAATGCTCTATGATGTGTGCATGGTGATGAGATTTCCCAAACGCATTTCTCAGAACATATCCTGTTATTGAGAGATGACTGTACTTGATGTATGCTCCCTTCTTTCTACTGTGGTCAGAGAAAACTATAAAAGAAAATTGGGACAAACATAGAATCACTTCATCTGCTGCCCTTCTCTGGGGTATTCCAATGCAGAAATGCCAGCTGTCCAATGTTGGAAAAGAGCTGTTTAATATTTTTAGTCCATTTTGTCCTATTATAGTAAGAAGGCAAATTTGGAATTAGTTGGCTAGAAGTGTTAGTCTGTCACAAAGTATTTCAGTAGCTCACATTTGTGCAATAGGAAATAAAATAGAGATTTAATAGCCAGAAATAGAAGGAGAGAGAAAAAGAGACAGAGACAGAGATAGAGAGACAGATTTCAGGAGATAATTTCACCTGATTATGAGATCTGGCAAGTCTAAAATCAGCAGGGTAATCTGGCAGGCTGAAATTTTCAGCAGAAATCATTGTTGTAATTTTGAGTCAAAGGCTGGGCACTTACCTCATTGCTTCTGCCACCTGTCTCCCAAGAGAAAAATCCTGAGTTCAATCCCCAATACCCCAAAAAAGAAAAAAAAAAAAAGATCATCTTTTCAACAAATAGTGCTGGAATAGTTGGGCATTCACATATAAAAATTTAAATGATTTCAGGTACAGAAGTTATAGTTTTCACAAAATTAACCAAAAATGGATCACAGAATTTAATATAAAATATAAAAATGCAGAACTCCAAGAAGACAACATAGAAGAAAATCTGTGACCTTTGATTTGACACAATACCAAAGATATGATCTATAAAAGAAAGAAGAGATAAGGTAGAGTTCATTAAAATATAAAATTTCTGCTCAAGAAAATAGAAAGACAAACAATAGGCTAGGAGAAGATATTTGCAGAGGATATGGCCACTAATAGCGTTATCAAAAGGATACAAAAAAAACCTCTTCAATCTCAACAAAAAGAAAGCAAAAAAATATGGCTTTACAAGGGGCCAGAGACCTTAGTGGACACACCAATAAAAAAGTTGTACATGTGGCAACTAAGCATATGAAAAGAAACACCACATCATAAAAATATGAGATGCCATCACATATTCACTAGAATGACCAAACTCCAGAGTTTGACAATATCAAGAGCAGACAAGGATGAAGAGAAACAAATGCTTCTTCATTGCCTGTGAGAATGCAAGTGGATGTCCACTTTGGAAGCCAGTTCAGCAGTTTCTTACAAAACTAAACACACTCTTACAACACAAGCCAGTACTCACACTACTTGGATAGGAGTTTATAAATTCTGCTCATACAAAAACCTGGACATTGCACATAGTTTGCAGCAGCTTTTTCTATAACGGCCAAAATTTAGAAGCAATCAAGATGTCCTTCAGGATGGTGAAAAGATATGAAACACACACACACACACACACACACACACACACACACACACACACCCCATTTGGTAGTGAATTGTAAGAAACAAAAGAATTAGATGGTCCATGTTTTATTTTAACCTCAAATACTTCCACAGAGATTTGGTGGCAGGCCATTACCCTTATCAACAGACAACTGGGTCAAATAGCAGACATGCAGGATGCAAAATGACTCACTCCTAATGAATCCCTAAACCCAAACAAAGACAAAGTCCTGGGGTAACAGATAATTGTAAAACAAAGACATATTCATGAATAATGATCATGGGAACCACAAAAAAATAAAGACTCACAAAGAAATGACACACAAGGGGAGGATGAAGGAGGCCAAAAAGAGGAAATGGCAGGTGCCACTGGGGACAGATTGTGCCTCCCTAACCTCAGATAATGAGAGACGGAAGAAGAGAATCTTGTAAGCTAGGGATAAAATCTCCTGGTTTCCAAACCAAGTGCTCCTGTCTCTGTACAAACACCATTTTACAAGATCATTTGTGATTAAATGTCCTACTTCTACTGCATTTCCTGCCTCTGAGTTCATTCTTTGGGGTTTGAACCATGATCCTTTTCTTTATGAATACATTTTCATATCTATTTCATATATACACATATATATATGAAATTTAAATGTATGTTACTAAATTTAAAAAGTTAATCTGAAAAGCTACATAGTATATAATCCAGCTATAAAACATATTGTCAAAAACAAAACTACGGGGTTGGGAAAGAGATCAGAGGTTACCAGGACTTAAGGCAGGCAGGGTGGGATACAAAGAGCACAGAGGATATTTAGGGCAGTGGAGCTACTCTGCAAATTACACTGGTGGGATTATGTTGTATGTTTACTCAGCACGGAAGGAACTGCAAACACCCAGAGCTCACCTTAATGCAACCTATATACTCTAGGTAGCATTGTGTCAATGTAAGCTTACTGATTCTAATATATATGCCACTCTGGTTGGGGATATTTATAATAAAGAAGGCAATGCCTGTATGTGAGGGGTTAAGAAGTATATGGGAAATCTCTTTATCCTCCTTTCAGTTTTTCTGTAAACTAAAAAGTACTTAAAATCAAAACTATTAAATGCATTTTATAAATAAGTTACTGGGGACTTCTATGATGACAAAACCTTAGAGATAAATGAGTCTCAGTATTCAAACTATGTTGACATACCCCTTAAAAAAAATAAGAAAAAGTAGCTCCTTCAAATTTGCTTTTTTTGGGGGGGTACCAGGAATCAAACTCAGGTCCTTGAGCTTGCAAAGCAGGCACCGGAATCACTGAGCTAAATCCCTGGCCCCTAAGTTTGCATTTTGAAAAGAATATTCTAGCTGCAGTGTTAACACTCATTTGGAGAGGTGCCAATGTGAATGGAATGTACCAATGCAGTGGTCATTGGGATTATCCAAGGACAGAGGTGACTGGGACTTGGATGTGACAGAAAATGTACCTATGCATTTCAAAGCAGAGGCAACAAGCTCACTGATAAACCGAACATCTCATATGTGGCACTCATTTGACAGCATGTGCAAATTGTAACTAAAGGCTACTGTAGTCACATTAACATGTTAACAAAGCCCCACCAACAAACTATTGTGTGAATTTCCTTCCTCATTAAGCAGAGATTGATATCCATAATAAGGAAAAATTCTTCGGATATTCTAAGTAGGTCTGAGTGCCATTTGGTTTTGACAGCAGGATAAGCAGATTATGTGGTTTGCTCTGCTTTGTCATTGACTCTGCAAGGTAGTGAGCAATGTGACCATTATTCTAGGAGAAATAAGCAGCCAACCACATCAGTGAGCTGAGTAACAGCTCTCAGTAATACTCTCATCAGAACTCATTCTGGCATCAAACTAAGTTCCCCAGACAAATTACCAAGTTTTACACATAAATTTTTCTTTTCTTTATTCCTCTCAGCCAAAGCTCTGTACCAACTTACTTTAAATTTCTTTCCTGTTTTTTTCTCCTGTAAAATAAATGCCAGTACTTTGACTTCAAAGTGACTTCGGCATTTTATTGTCTTATAACAAATTCTCCTCAGTCTCCAACAGCATATTTTGATACTGCAAATGAAGTTGCAAAAAAACATCATTTTAGATTTGAAGCTCTTTCAAAAAACTTTATCTTCTTATTGTCACCCCAGTGATGCTAAAATATATCATATAGTGCCTGATATTTAAGTGGTGCTTAATAAATTCTTGATGAATAATTAATAACTTCATGAAATAATGAATTAAATTAAATGTTCTCTCAGATCAGCCTTTTCTAAGCCATTGTAATAGGTCATATTTTCTTTCAATCACAGTTTTAAGCTCAATTCTTCACTGGCATGGACCTACTCACCATGGTAATTAAGTGATTTATTAGATAAATTGACTATCTCTGTTTTCTAGCAATTTTAAACTCCCTAAAGCCAGGTACCCACCCCTATTTTATTCACTGCTATATTCTTTGTGCTTAATAACACCAAAAATATAGCAATGATGGCAAACCTTTTAGAGACAAGTGCCCAAAATGTAACCCAAATCCCACTTACTGTAGCAAAGGGCCATCACTGAAATTAAACCTGACTACAAGGTTTTAGTTTAAAAAACAACACACATTGACATCTTTTGTTTTAAAAGAAAAATAAATAATACGCATGTCATAGCTCACCACTGATACAGAGTGATAAATCTTTGTTGTCAAATAAATAAATAGAAAATAAAAAATTAAAATACATGGAAATTTAGATAAGAGAAGGAATTCACAGCTTCAGATTTACCTTAATTTCACAGTTCAGGAAAAGAAAGGCTGGTGAAGTTAAGTGACAAGCTCAGTGTTGCACAGCTAGTAAGCAATCAGGGGTGTATTTTAATCCCAGGTCTCTCCAGCTCCACAGCCTGTGCTTAGAAATGGAAACACTATGCTATGCTACTCCATTTAAGCAATGATATATTCATTTAAAGCACCAGAGATCACATTTTAGTGAGAGCTTGTAGTATGAGATGAATCAATCAGCCATATGGAAGGAAGAAAAAAAGAACAGGCTGACAAGCTTCCTTTCACTTTGTACAATATGAATTGTCACAGGACTCAAATTTGCCACATACTGTAAAGCAAAATTATCCCACACAGGATGGAAAATGTAATTTGTGTTTTGTCTATGTTTTAGAAACCTTGAAGAAGATAGCTAAAGACTTGTGGAGTTGGAGTAATGGTGCTTCGATGATTGGCTTTTATGTACTTATCCCTGAGCAGTTAGAGGAGAACCTGAAAAATTAAAGTCAACCTCAGACATAATGAATACATTCAATGATGAAGCAGCTGCTCAGGGTCAGGCAGCCTCCTTGAAGAGTGTGGATGTGTCTCAAGACACCACGTCTCCAGACAGAGGCAGGGCAAGGAAATGGCCTACCGGATATAAAACATTTACATCTGGTCTTCTGTCATTTCTCTTTGAGGTTGTTTCTCTTGCCTTCAGCAACATTCCTGGTTCACAGCAAGATTCTTATGCCTGCTAATTAGAACCAAGATGTAACAGCAACTATCAGATCCCCTCCCTCCTCTGACTGGCACCTAATTCTAACAATATCAAGCAGATAATGGGATTTACGGATCAGTAATTATTAACTCCATCTAATCTACCACATTCAGATTCCACCAATTGTCACTTCTCATATGACTCTGCAGTGCAGACTAGATTAAATGCATGATCTTCTAACAGATCCTTATCACAGAATTTCAGAGTTGGAAGGTATTTTACAGAATCCCAAGCAAAACACATATCTTATGCAGTCATCTTTAAAATATCTGTCTTGAAGATTCCTATAGCCCATGCTGCAATCTTCTGATGGGGAATCCCTGCCTCATGAGGCAGCCTTATTCCACATTGAACAGCTAAAATTGCTGGTAAAACCTTCCAAGTTTAAACCACAATTGACTTCCCTGGAGCTTCTGCTTCTATGGCTTCCTTGGTTCTACAGAACTGCATAAATCCTTTATCTTAATCAGGTATCATGTAAAAATATATAGCATATTAAAAAGAGGACTGATGTCTCTCAAGCTTGGACTCATATGTGAACTGCGGAACTTAGTAATCATTTCTACTGTGTTAAAATCAAGGTTCTCATCTATCTAAGGAAAATAATAATTCATAGATCTGCTCTGAAAACTAACATTAAATGCTGAACGGTACCAGTGAATAGACTCCAGGGGTAAAGAGCAAGGACTCTGGAACTAGGATGCCTTGTTTAAACCACGGGTTTATGTGACCTTGGGAAAGTTACATAATCTTTCTGATCTCATTATTTTAATCTGTAATGCAGCTATACAGAAAGTAATATTAGCTATCTGTTAGAGTTGTTGGGAAGATGAACACTTTAATATGTCAGATCCAGAATTAATCAGGGTAAGCTAACTGCTGTTCCAAAAACAGGCCCAAATTCCCAAGCCTTACCACAAAAAAAAAAAGTCTTATTTCTTGCTCTTGTCACTATAAAATTAGAGAATTCAAGGATACAGTCTCCTTCTGTCCGGGAGTATTACTGCCTTCTAGAACATTGTATTCTTCCACTGGGTTATCTGTCTTTGGAGCTGAGATAATGCCTATTAGAGTGGAGAAAGACACAGGCTCTTAGTCACTGTGGTACAGTACAGGGTCTTCCTACATGTCTTCCATTCACATATTACTATTTAGAATCAAATGTGTGTGCATAAAAGGTCTGGAAAATAAAAGCTAAGGGCTTACTCAGGAAAAAATAGGAAATAGGCTTACTGACCATTTAACAGTATTTTTGCTATAAACACTGAGAAAACAAAAACTATCACATATGCCTATTTATTGCAAATCATCATCATCATCATCATTATCATTATTATTATTATTATTATATTCTGTGTAATGATCACAATTAGAGCAATTATAATGAAAAGAGGGTGGATTAGCCAGCTTTGCCATTCTCGGGAAAAAATGCAAGGTACCCTCAACTTAAACAAGAAGAGATTTATTTGGTTCATGGTTTCACAAGTTTCAGTCTGTAGTGTGCTGGTTCCAAGGCAGGAGGCACATGGCATATGGACATGGTGAAGCCTCATTGCTCACTCCATGATGGCCTTGCAGCAGAGCATAGAAGAAAAGCCAGAGAGAGATAATCCCTCAAAAAATGTAGGCCCAGTGACCCACCTCCTCGAATCTGTCCAATCTCTGAGCAACATATTCAGGTGTGAACATCAATGGCTTAATTCATTACTGAGTACAGTGCCCACATCATCCAATCACTTCTGCAAAAAACCTCTTAATCTAGTCAAGTTGGCAATCAGAGTCAATGGTCCCAAAGAGCTTGGACTTCCAGGGGGTCACGTGTGCTAACCTTGACAATCTTTATCTTTTCAGAGTTCCTCATATATCATGGTTCAGGACCTTTCATCAGTTCTTAGACTCCATAATGGCACCGTGATTCTGGATCCTGAGCAATGCTCAACATATCGTTTGTAGTTCTAAGCATGCACACAATACTGACACATATCAACTGTGATTATTTCATGTCTTCACTCTGTTTTACCTGACGCTGTGCCTTGCATTTATTTGAATTGAGACTTATCTCCAAGGGTGAAACAAGGGAACTTCTATGGGTCCAAACCCTGTTTTCTTTAAAGGAATAAAGAAAAACTGTAGGTTGTTAGGTTTGAGTGAGTATGTAACTATAAAGGATATAGAATGCTAAATTTAAATGAACAACACTTTTAAAAGGGAGAATTGGAAAGGGTAGGGGAAAGGAAATAAGGGAAAAAAATACAAAAAAAGGAAAAATGGAAACAAAGTCTTTGTAAATAGCGAAGGGTGAAGGGGGTGAAGGGAGGGCAGGGAAATGGGAAAAAAATAAGAACCAAGACATATCATGTACAAGATCCCAATGATGAATGTAATTATATTGTTTACCTTAAACGTACCAATAAACTTAATGAAAAAATAGTTTAAAAAATAAAAAGGAAGGAAATTCTGACATTTTTAATTTTCAAATTTTAAAACTATAATAAGGATGAACCTTGAAGGCATTATGGTAAGTAAAATAAACCAGTCAAAAGAGAACAAATGACATACAATGTCACTTATATGAGATTTAAGAGTGGCAATGTTTACAGAAATAGAATGTATGACAAAATGACGATTGTCTAGTGTTACTTACCTTTATCTAGTTGCTGAGACGAAATACGTGACACCCAAAGTTAAAGGGGAAGGGTTTATTTAGCTCACAGCTCATTACAGATGTCAGTCCATGCTTGGCTGGCTCCAAGACAGGGATGAAAAATTGGCAAAGCAGAAGAGAAACAACATGACTTGCACAAGGTAGCAATGGCAACAAGACAGCTAACAATCATCCTCCTGCCTCTTTCATCCCACCAAGACTAAGGTGATTTGGGTGGTGCCAAACCAATCACATACTTGTAGTGGTTTAGTAATCAAAAGCCCTTAATTCCAGGACCACACATCTTAGATTCAGTCACCTCTGGAAAAGACCACCTTAGGCTTTAAGAGGACATCTAGACATAAGTCATAACACTAAGGAATAAGGAAAAGTGGAAATGGGGAATTACTGTTGAGTGGGTGCAGAGTTCCAATTCTGGAAAATTAAAATTATTCTAGAGATGGATGACAGTGCTGGTTGCCCAATAATATGACTGAATTTAATGCCAACAAACTATTCTTAAAAAAATAGCAAAGTCAATTTTGTTATGCATGTTCACCACAATAAAAAGAAAAGAAAAAGCAAAACAAGAAACCTTAGAAAATATGAAAGTATATAATGAAAATAACTTCATATTTATTTGTAGTCATGATATACTTCTTTCTATAGAGTAAGATTTCTTAAGCTACTGCCCCAAAACAAAACTCATACATCATTTTTTCAGTGCAAAAGAATGTCCTTCTTTATATGTATGTTTCTGATTTATTTCACTTAAGAGTATAGCTTCAAGGTGCATCCATTTAGTTATAAATATCTCAAGTTTATCTTTCTTTATGGCTGAGTAATACTCTAGAAAAGACTCATCTTCTTTTCCATTCTTTTATTGATGGCCATTTGGGTTTTTTCTAAGATTTAGCTATTACTACAACTGTAAGTGTAAATAGGGACAAAAATGTATTATAGACAATGTAAAATAAGAAAAAATTGTTCAAAAGGAAAGGGAAACTAGAGAAGGGGGAAGGAAAAAAGGAAGGAAGGAAACAAAAAATGAGAAAAGAAGGAAAAAATGAAACAGGACTTTTGTAAATATGGAGGGGAAGAGGGTTTGAAGGGAGGGGAGGGGAATAGGAAAAAAAGAGAAATCAAGATACATCATGCACACATACAAATTCCCTATGATGAATGTGATCATTATGTATATCTAAATTGTACTAATAAAATTAAAATTTTTTTTAAATGTCTTTGTTCAATCTAAAATTCTTAGAAATTGTTTTTGAACTTTCCAAATTGTTGTGGCAACAGTACACATAAACCAACACACATGCGCATGTGCGTGCACACACACAACCTAGCATTTATTCAAATATCTTCATAATTGTTGTGGCTTGTATCTAGATGTCCCCCCAAGCCCTCATACAGGTATGGGTGGGGCTTTTCAGAGGTAGCTGGATCTAGGTCATATCCTCCTGGATTCAAAGAACTACTTTTGAGATGGATTCAGGTTGCAATGTTAGGATTAAGGCTGCACCACCCTGGGTAAGAGTGCTACTTCCCCTACAGGTCAGTGGCCAGATTAGATATAAGAGACAGAAAGAGGGTACTGGCACATAATGTTCCTGATGATTTGCTGCATTCTATATGAGCTTACTGGGATTCATGAAATTACTGTCTTCATTGTCTTTTTTTAGAATATTCTTCAGAATTGGAGTACTGGTTTGATGGTCATGAATTTCTTCAGGTGTTCTTTAACATGGAGGTGCCATTTCTCCATCAATTTTAAAAAGCAGTTTTATAAGTATACCATTCTGTATTAAAAATTGTTTTCTTTTAGGACATGAAATCCTTCTCCAAACTTTCCTTGATGTAAGGATTCGAGTTGAGAAGTCTATGTGGTTCTGATGGGCTCATTTTACAGATGATTTTTTTTTCTCTAACAGATTTTGATTTTCTGTTCTTGTGTTGAATTTCTAGAATTTTGACTATTATACAGATTGATGTAGTTTTCTTCTCATCATAGCTAATTGGAATTCTTTATGGCTCGTTTTTCTGTAGGTCAAATTCTTTTCCTGTGCTTGAAAAGTTTTCTGCCATTATTTCTGTGAACAAGATTTCTATGTCATTTGTGCAATCTCATGCTTTTTAATTGACTCTGGTCAATCATATTCTATACTTTGTTCCATCATCTAGCAGCTTTTAGATTTAGTTGATATTTTTTATGGTTCCTCACTATTTTTGAAATGGTTTTTGTCCAGTGCCCTGGGCCTTCATCAAAGCAGACTGGTGAGAATCGCCCAGCCACGCAGGTGCATCTGCAGCATTGCTCCCTCTCCCCGTGCTCTCAGGCCTCCTGGTTGTGCTGGTACTTGGATCCATACTGCAGAGGCACAGGTGTTCATAAAGTCAATTTTACTGAGCTCCAGAAGATAGAATGAAAGTGAACAACTACAATAAAGGAACATCAGACCTCTGTAATTGGTAAGTTTGAAGGATCACCACCTTCCATCAGAACATGGACTATCTTCAGAGGAAGGGCAGCAGGAACCTGTAGTAGAACCTTGCAGAATTCAACCCTGCATTAGGTCAGGGAGCTCAAGTTGGGCCTTGCAGCCAGAATTCAGCCTGAATCTTAGGGTCTGCCATCAGCTAGATGAGGCTAATTGACTTAGTTCTGTACATTGCTGCCCACATTGCCTGTTGCAACAGCAGAGATATACCATGAAGGAGACTCTTCAAATTTTTTTCTTTCTCTTCATCATATTTTTAATTTTTAATTTTTAATTTTAAAATTTCATTTTTCCCATTCTGCAAATTCTTCCTTTTTTCCCTTCCTTTTCCCACTCAGTCTCTTGCTCCCCCATATTATTCTTCATCTCCTTTTTTGTTTCTATTCCTGACCTAATTCAGACTTCTTCTTTCTTTTTATTTTATTCTCATTTTTCCTTCACTGAATGTCATTAGTTTCAAAGGAAAGTGAGAATTTATAGTTCCCTATTAATGTTAAGTTGTTCTAATCATCTTTTGTTTGCACTCTGTCTTTCCCTCTTGTCTTCAACAATTTCCTAGAGTTGGTGTGATCATCCTGTGTCCTCTGGCTTCACTTGAACCCTTCTATTCTTCTACCTATCTATTCCTCTCTTCCTAACTCCTTATAAGTCCCCATCCTGAAGGGTAAAGTTGCTACATTGAGGAGTTTATTCACTACAAACATATTTTGGGCTGGTCCTTGATTTTGATTTAATTAACTTGGTTAAAGGTAATAGATTAATAACTACTACAAATGGTCGATTTCTAAGCTGTGCTTGATGCTACTGTGTTGCTGATTGTATCAACTAGGCTAAAGGGCTGTGATTGATTTAATGAATTGTCTTTTCTGATATGAAAATGAGAGTATCTATGAGTTATTAGAGGCTCAAAACCTAAAGAGCAGCTATAACAGGAACATCAAAGTACTAACCCAGGAATTAAACCAAGGGCAGCCCAACAATAAAAATAAAAATGAGAAAACATTTAAGCAAGGCACAAAGACGGACTAGTTCACCAAGGGCAAACTCTAGGGAAAATGAGGTGGAAAAGTCTGACAATCAACCACCAGTACACCCGGAACTCATAGCACAAGAAGTAACAAAACAGATTGATCAGGCTCTAGAAAAATTCAAAACAAAGATAATTTCCCAGATAACTACAGAGATGGCGAGCACAATGAAGGACATGATTAGAGATTCTAGAACAGAAACTGACAAAAAAAAATAGATGAGCTCAGAACCATGAAAGAAGCCATGAATGCCCAGCATAAGAAAGAAATGGAAACCATGAATGCTCAACATAGGAAAGAGATGGAATGCATGAAACAGATTCAAACAGATATCCAGGAGACTAAAAACTCTATTGAAAGCATTCACAGCAGGATGAAAGAATGTGAAGATAGAATTTCAGATATAGAAGATAGGATTGTGGTCAGTGACAGTTGAAAGAGACATCTCTTGAAAACAGTAAGGAATCGTGAGAAATTGATCCAACAACTCCAACCTGATGCAAAGAAGAATAACATAAGACTAATACGAATCCATGAAGTAGCAGGTGAAAATAGAAATGACTTAAAAAAGCTGTTCACAGAACTAATGACAGAAAACTTCCCAAAATGAGGGGAAGACTTTGTCATACAAATAAGTGAGGCATATAGGACTCCACGTACCTATGACCACAAAAAATCTACACCTAGATAAATATAGTCAAGATCTCAGAAACCCAACAGAAGAACAAAATACTACAAGCAGTTAGAGAAAAGAAACAAATCACAAGTAAAGGAAAGATCATCAGAATCACAGCAGATATTTCAAAACAAACCATCTGGTCAAGGAGAGCCTGGAGTGAGGTATTTCAAGTCCTAAAAGAAAACAAACTCCAATCTGGAATGATGTATCCTGAAAAACTCTCTTTTAAAATGGTTGTGGAAATAAGATACTTCCATGACAAAGAACACCTGAGAAACTTTTTGAATACCAAACCAGAACTCCAAAACAATTTTAAACAATATCCTAGAGAAAGACCATGAAGGTCACAACACCATGAGACCCAACAGAGCAAATCAATTAGGCAAGGCAAGAAACTAAAGGAAGGGGGGGATTAAAAAGAGCCAACAATATGACAATAACATGACAATGATGTCAATACATATCAGTTATAATCAGCAATTTTAATGGCTTCAATTCAAAAATCAAAAGAAATAGACTGCCAGAATGGATTAAGAAGCAAAATCCAGCAGTATGTTATATACAAGAAACACACCTAGTTCAAAAAGAAACTTACAGACTGAAAGTAGAAGGATGAAAAACAGTTCTCCATGTGATAGAAGCCCAGAAAAAAGCAGGGGTAGCTATCTTATTCACAGAAAAAGTAAATTTCAAACCAAAACTGATTAGAGAGACGAAGAAGGCAAAGGGAACAATCCAAGAGGAAGAGATGACAGTCATAAATATATATGCACCAAATATTGATGCCCCCAACTATATATAACAAAGATTAAAAGATGTGAAAAGCCAAATAAGCACTGATACAATTGTAATGGGGGACATAAATACCCCACTATCACAAACAGACAGATCATCTAGACAAATAATTAACAATGAAATACTAGAACTGAACCAAGCTTTTGAACAAATGGTCTTAATAGATGTCTACAGAGTGTTTCACCCCACAAAATCAGAATATACTATCTTTTCAGCTTCAGATGGGTCACTCTCCAAAGCAGACAACATACTAGCTCACAGAACAGGTTTAAATAAATGCAAAGAAACTGAAGTTATCCCATGTATATTATCAGACTATAGTGCAATTAAACTGGAGGTGAATAGCACAAGAAATGGTAAGAACTTCATAAACACATGGAAATTGAACAACATTCTCCTGAACAATAAAAGGGTCACAGAGGAAATTCAAGAAGATATTAGTCAGTTTTTACAAATAACTGATAGTGCCAATACAACATACAGGATTCTATGGGACACTATGAAAGCAATACTACATGGAAAATTCATAGCAGTGAATTCCCACACTAGGAAAACAGAGTGAGCACAAATAAATAATGTAATGATGAATCTTAGACTCCTACAAAAAGAAGAGCAAGAAAAACCCAAAGCTCATACAAGGGAGGAAATTATAAAGATCAGAGCAGAAATCAATGCAAAGGAAACTAAGAGAACAATACAAAAATAAATAAATAAACAAAAGAGTTGGTTTTTTTGAAAGAATAAATAAAATCAATAAACCCTTAGCCAACCTTGTCAAAAAAAAGGAAAGAAAAGGCTCACATCCATGCAATTAGGAACAAAAAAGATGAAGTTACAACAGAAACCACAGAAATCCAGAGGATCATCAGTACCTATTTGGAAAAACTGTACTCTAATAAAATGAAAAACACAGAAGAAATGGACAGATTTCTAGATACTTATGAATTACCAAAGTTGAATGGAGAAGATAAAAATTCTAAACACCCCAAACATAATCAGTGAAACTAAAAATGTAATTAAAAGCTTATCAACAAAGAAAAGCCCAGGTCCTGATGGATTCACTGCTGAATTCTACAAGACATTTAGAGAACTATTGTCATTACTCTTGAAACTTTTCAATGAAATTGAAAGAGAAACAATTCTTCTAAATTCATTCCTAGAAGTAAGTGTTACCTTGATTCCAAAACCATGGAAAGACCCAACCAAAAAACAGAACTACATGCCAATCCCCTAATTAACAGATATGCAAAAATCCTCAATAAGTTACTGATAAACAGAATACAGAGGGTAAAGAAGAAGACCAAGTTGGATTTATTCCAGGGATGCAAGGATGGTTCAACATATGTAAATCAATAAATATAATACACTATATTAATAGAGTCAAAGACAAAAACATATGATCATCTCAATAGATGCAGAAAAGGAATATGACAAAATTCAAAACCCATTCATGATAAAAAAACATACAGAAAATTGGAGTAGATGGTCTTTATCTTAACTTGATAAAGGCTATCTATGAAAAACCAACAAAAACATCATATTAAATGGCCAAAAACTGAAAACATTCATTTTAAAATCAGGAACCATGCAAGGATGCCCACTATCACCACTCCTGTTCAATATAGTTCTGGAAACATTAGCCATAGCAATTAGATATTCAAAAGAAATTAAAGCAATAAAGATAGGAAAGGAAGAAGTTAAACTGTCATTATTTGCTGATGATATGATATTCTACATAGAAGACCCAAAAAAACTCTGCCAAAAGGCTTCTAGATGTAATAGAGTACTCTACTTTCAGCAGAGTAGCTGGAGACAAGGTCAACACTCAAAAATCAATAGCCTTCTTGTAAACAAGTAACAGACTCACTGAGAGAGAAATTGGTGAAACAATTCCTTTCACAATAGCATCCAAAAAATATGAAGTATCTAGGAATCAATCTATCAAAAGAAGGAAAAGACCTCTACACTGAAAACTATAGCACTCTGAAAAAGAGACTGAAGAGGATATAAGAAAATGGAAAGATATCCCCTGCTCCTGGGTAGGAAGAATCAACATATTAAAAATGGCCATACTTCCAAAACCACTATACAGATTCAACACAATCCCTATTGAAATTCCAACAGTATAATTTTCAGAACTAGAGAAAATAATCCAAAAATGCATTTGGAACAAGAACATACCTAGAATAGCAAAAGCAAACATGTCAGGGGGTATCACAATCCCCAATATGAAACTATACTACAAAGCCACTGTGATAATAGCAGCATGGTGCTGTCAAAGAAAAAGGCCTGAGGATATGTGGAATAGATTGGAAGACACAAAAACTACTCCAGATGTACTCAGCTACCTCATCTTTGACAAAGGAGCCAACCATCCCCAGTGGAGGAAAGATCGCCTCTTTAATAAATTGTGTTGGAAAAACTGGATTTCAACCTGCCAAAGATTAAAACCAAACCCTTACCTTTCACCTTGCAATAAACTAAAATCCAAGTGGATTGAACTATTAGAAAAGAAACACTAAACTTGCTGGAAAATAAGCTAGGCAGAACTCTTGAAGACATTAGCATAGGAAAAGACTTTATGAACAAATCCTCAGTAGCATGGGAACTAGCAGAAAGAATCAACAACTGGGATTTCATCTTATTAAAAAGTTCTGTACTGAAAAAGAAACTACCAACAGAGCTAAGAGACGACCTACAATGTGGGAAAAAATTTTTACCAGCTGCTCCTCAGATAAAGGACTATTATCCAGAATATACAAAAAACTAAAAAAAAAAAAAAATCAGGCCCCCCAAATATAAAGACTTGCTTCAAAAATGGCCATCTGAAATGAACAGACATTTCTCAGACAAAGAAGTAAATGCAGGAAATAAATATATGAAAAAAATGTTCCACATCACTGGTCATTCAAGAGATGCAGATGAAAACAACACTGAGATGTCACCTCACCACAGAAAGATTATCACTAACCACAAAACTGTCTTCTAGATGTGATATTATGCTCTCACATTTGTTGATTCTGTTGAGCACACTTTTGAAAGTATTTTTAACCTCTTGGATAATGGTTTGAATTTGTTTTATGGGATCAAGTTATTTCCCATTTTGGGCATTCATAGTTTCCATCACTTTCCTAAGAACCTGTAATTTTTTTTATCTGTACATATTCTGAATTCATGAACTATGTCCTTTATTATGGTCATCATCTCTTTAGTTATCTGTTAAATAACTTCTGATTTTTTTTTTCTAGAGACTCATTCATTTGCTTACCTACTTCTGCTGGACCATTTCAGATGTTCTGCTGGGTGGCTTTTAATTTCTTCTATTTCAGTTCCCTCTGGATTTGCCTTGGGTGAGCTGGAAGTCTGAGTTTGCATCTTGCTTCTGTGTCTTCTCATTTTCTACTTAAAATTTTTTTCCTGCCTTGATGTTTGTAAACTGTTTATTATAGGTACCAAGGTATATTGACTACTAGTACCAAGATATACTTATGAAATCAGTACTTTTCAGAGATGTCTTCTAAGTGTAGCTGTCTTTTGGCCTTTGAATCTGTCCTAAGATCCTGCCTCTTCAATTTATTAGTGATGACAAGTTGCTGCCCATTTAACTTAGCACCCTATTCTTTGGTACTTGACTCTAGTATTATTTATGATCCCCAGACAATCTTGGTGTCATAAAAGGAAAAATAACTGATCACAACCATGTCACCTTGGCTAACATAGTACAATCAGTAGTAACAACAACATCAAGCACAGTCTGGAAAATGACCAACAGTGGTAATTTACTTTTCCTTTAACCATAGGTACAAGATTTTTATTTATTTTGTTATATGATTTATTAAATCTAAAATAAATCAGAAAGCTATATACAGTAAATATTCCCTCATTAGAGTAATTTTACCCTCAGAGAAGAAAATGTAAAAGGGGTAAAAGGAAAAAATAGAGAAATGAAAGAAGAAAAGGAGATTAGAAGTAAGGAAGAAGGACAAAGAAAAATTACACAAGCTTTGGGAAATGTGAAGAAGATAGGAGAGAAAGAAGAAAAAATAAAAATAACAGAACAAAACAAAAAGACTAAAAACAACACATGAAAAAAACTAGGAAAAAAGAAACAACAAAGCAAAAAAGAGAGAGGAGAGAGAGAGAGGGAGATTTCTTTGTGATTTCAAGCTTGTGGTTATCTTCTGGGTTCTACAGTTTTGTGGCACTATCGATTTCAGGGCATGTGTCTACTGTCACATGCAGACAAAGAAGGCAGACGGAGTCCATATTCATGCTGTATGATCCCAGCAAGCCTGCATTAAAATTAGGGAAGGGGATTTGGATGATCTCCGCAAGCCTGTAGTAGGAATAGGGTGGGGTGCTTTCAACTTCACAGAAGTTTAGGCTGATCTTGGCCTCTGGTTGTGGAGCTGGAGCCAGACTTGTTTAGTTTACAGTGCTCTGGGTGTTTCTTACTGGCCTCATCTTGGCTCTCTGACCCTGGGTGTCTCCCACAATTTGTTCCTCACCCAGTCACTGGGAGCTCTGAGATAAAGCCAACCCATGGCTCCACCAAGTTGGTTCAACTGACCCCTTCTTAAAATGATGTCGGGCCAAGGCCCTATCCACTTGGGCTGGAGTGCTCACTCACCAGCTGTTGCAGCTCACAGTATTCACTGCTCCATTCCACTAGTGCATTTCTCCGTTGAGGCCTCTCGAGTCTCCACTCTCACTGAGCTGTTGTAGACTTGAGCCTCTTCACTCACGTCACCAGCTGAAATCAGAGAAAAAAGAACATTTTGCCACCTTCTTTTTCTGGATTGAGATCTGTGTCTTCACTTTCCCTGTGGACTCCAATTTTCTCTTCAGATTTTTCTTACATCCCAAAAATCTACCTCCTGCTTTTCCTTCCCCAAATTTCTATATTCTGGTGTCTGGATTCCGAATCTCAGAGAGACTGATTTGCTGCTGTTTACTACTCTACCACCTTCATGGAAGTTTCTCTTACATTTTTAAATTCTTTTCATTTCTTTAGTTTTTATAACGTGGCATTGTCATTTCATTTTACACTGCTGCAATTCTGTTGTTTTATTTTTTGGTATTTTTTTATTAGTTATTATTTTAATTATACAAACTTATGTGGTACTGTGTAACAATTCAATAACAGAAAATAAATCCAATTTTAAAAGAATCAAAGAACATGGATAGATATTTATCAAAAGAAGAAATTCAAAGGGCTAAAATTTTATGAAAGAACACTGAACATCATTAGCTATCAAGGAAATGCAAATGAAAAACCACAATGAGATATCCTCTCATAGAGTAATAGTTATCAAATAGGAAAAAAAATAACAAATGCTGATGAGGATGAAGGTAAATAGCAATTATTACTTTTTTTGGTGGCAAGGTAAATTAGTAGAGCAATTATGGAGAGCAGTATGGAGTTTCCTAAAAAATTTTAAAGTAGGTCTGCCATATGACACAGCTATCTCACTCCTGGTTATATAATCAAAAGAAATGATATCAGTCTATCAAAAAGTCACATCCATGCCAATTAGTAAGATATGAAATCAACTTCAACGCCCATTGACTAATGAATAAAGAAAATGTGGTATGTATCCACAGTTCTTCATCCATAAAAATGTTATTCTATCATTGAAGCAGAAATTAATGTAACTGAAGGACTTTTTGTTGTTCTGGCCATCATGTCTTTCTGTCTCTTTTCTCTTGATCACCTCTTCATATTTTTTAAGAGAGCCAACTTGGAAATTTTTTATCTAGGAGCCTTTCTTTATCACACTCTGAAGAAAGAAGAAAACAATAAAAATAACTAAACAAAAGAAAAAGACTAAAAACAACACTTATGAAAAAAACAAACAAAAAACCAAGAAAAAAGAAGCAACAAAAGCAAAAGAGAGAGGGAGAGACTGTAGAGAAAGAAATTATTAGAGGAAATCATTTCTCTATCACAGTACTTATTATTTTATTTGCAAGCCATGTTTAATTTTCTCTCTTCTCTACTCAGTTTTAATCTCAGAAGAAAGTGTTTCTCTTGATCACCACTAAACCTCCGGGATTTACTGAATGCCTGACATACTGTTAGGTGTTTCAAAAGTGTTGCTGACTGAATGAGTGATGACTGAGTATGGAGACAGCTACCTCATTAATAAATTCAAATTGAAATATATGCAGCATGAACCATTAGGTAACAGAATAAATACTGACTTCATGTTTCTCCTTTTGTCTTTTTAATTTACTGTGTTCTATTCTCACAAGAAGGTAGAAAAACATACTTATTTTCTAATTATTAATGATCCCTTCTCCCAATATGAAGGTAAAAATCCCAGAGTAAAAGGAATGCATGCAACGTACTTATATAAAAAAAATTTGATTCTAAAGAAATGAAATGCAAACAAAATAATGAGGGCTCATACATGCATGGTAAAACTGAGCTTCAAGTTGCTCTCTGTATCTCATGGCAACCACATGCCTCTTTGCCTAAAATCTGCAGCTGTGCCAAAAATCCCCTAACTTCCAAAACTTTTAGTTGGTCTTTTGAAGGTGTAATTTATACATATGTAATTTTTAATTTTTCCCATAGATGCATCCATTAATCCCTGATGTTTTTTTGTTCTTATTGTCTTGCTATTGTCTTCTTCTATTTATATATGCTAACAAACTACACAAGGGGAGAGACTCACAGTGCTATGCTTTCCCTCCACATCCTGACAGGTTTCTAGGAAGAAGGATATTTTTTGGAAGCAGATAATTGAATATTGAGTCCTGGTCTTTAGCTTCTGTTTTTTTTGTTTTGTTTTGTTTTTTGTTTTTTCCTCTTTTTTAACTATCTTCCAGACTTTCTATCATTTGTTTGTCTTTTGTTACTCCACTGTTGGTTCTATAAGACATGAGAATAAATTTTGGATCATCCATTTTTACTCTCAAACCTCTCACCATCATTTGATGTGGAACGTGCTTCTCTGATGTCATTCTTTTCACCTCATTTAGAATCTTCTGCTAATTTAGGAAGTTAATTTGCTTTTTCTTCACTTGAGATAATGATGAATATTTATGAGAACTGGCTCATGGGCCATTCCTGTAGGATATCATCGATAAACAGCTCACTATTGACAATGCTATTGAAAAATACTTCTCAGAATATGATTTCCTCCAGGAAATATAAGCTTTGATTTAGAACAGAAATCAGAAATCAACAGTAGAAATCAACAGTAGAAATCAGTAGAACAGTAGAAATCAGAAATCAGAAATCAACTATCCTCTAATAAAACCCCAAGACCCAAGAACTTTTAAGTTCAAATGAATTACTACAACATTAAAAGACTTTTTGTAACCAGCTCTGCATGTCTTAGGGAAAAAAAAAAAACTACAGTTAGATTTGAAATTCTACTGCCTATACACATTTTCAGGTAACTTGTCCATAGAAATGAAAAAAAATGTACATTCCTAGCAAACCACCAAAATGTTGTCTGGCTAGGAAAAAAAATGGAAATCCAGTTTGAAAAAGGAAATTTTAGTTTTGAATACAGAAAAAACAGAACCCAAATAAGAAATTCATGTCCAATATTGTAATTTGACAGTGACATTAAGGTAGCAAAGATGCAATAAATGAGCAAGAGATCAAGTGCAGAGAATTGTGGGACTAGGTGACCTCAGTTTCACAACTCAGGAAAGCCAGAGGACAGACAAATGCTAACTCAGGGACAAGGAAATGTGCTGTAGGAAAGTGAAATTTTGCAATTCTATTCCTCTGCACAGGAATGTCCTTTCCTATTACACCACATGACTCTCCTTTATATTTTTTACTTCTCTATTCAAATGATATTTTCTCAGAAAAAAACATCTCTGATTGATAATGTCAATATCCATAACATCCTGATTACTTATCCATTAGCATCCATAATCATCACCTGATTACTTTTTTCATAACACTTGCACCTCTTAAATTATCTTACTTAGAATTCTACTTTTATTTATGTTTCTTCAAATATAAGAACAGGGACCTTCTCTAACTTCCCTAGAGCCCAGAATATTGAAATATTCTTATACATGAAGGAGATACTCAGTAAATAACTTGTGGCATAAAATAATGAATAAATGAATGATATAACACATTCAGGTAAAACCAATACATACATTGACATGTACTGTATGCACAATCTGCTGCTTCTCAGTTTTTCCATGATTAGATGTATTTCCTCCCAGGAGAGAGTACAATGCCTCTCTTGCATTGCTGTGCCCTGTGCTATAGAAGGCTTCATTTAATCTTCATAATACTCTATGGCAATCATGTTATTCCCTATCTTGAAGAAGAGAAAAGTCACACACAGGACATGAATTGAGATTTGCTGCCTTCAAATCCTTTGTTCTTTCCTCCAAATGAAATCTTGAGCCTCCCAGTATCTGTGGTAGTGAAATGGAGGCATAAACGTTTGTAGAAAACTAATCACCTTTGACTTTGTTTTTACTTTTCTTAGTTTTTAGGTCTATAATATATCTGAGAGTCAAAAAAGGGAGAGACTGTGTGTGTGTGTGTGTGTGTGTGTGTGTGTGTGTGTGCATGTGCGTGAGCGCATGCGCATGCATGTGTTTACATGAGAGAGAGACACAGAAACATAGACACACATACACAGAAAGATATACAGATACTGAGACATAGGAACAGAGAGATTAGACTCTGTGACAGTCTCCAATATTTGTTATGTTTCCTAGGGTTAATCAACTAAACCCTAAGCCAATAACTATACTGTTAAACTGAGTTAAGGCAAAATATTAGGAAGCTCATTAACTCTAAGGCAGAAAATGTAAATTCCAGTAGTGGCATTGATATTTACTATCTTCATGTTCATGAGCAACTTACTTGCCCTTTCTAGACCTCAGTGTCCCTATTTTTTAAAATGAGGATAATAGTAACATATACCTCATACATTTGTCATGAAGCTAAAGTGATGATTTCTATTTTAATTCCCTAACACTGTATTTGGCACCTATAAAATTTCTATAAACATTCATATCCCTTTGCCTTATTTGGGTTATGGTTTTTCTTCTCATTACCCTAAATATATTATGTGTATACATGTTATATACACACTGTGTTGTATATAAATACACACATGTATAGATTCCTTGCTGCTTAGTTGGGTCTATATTTACCCAAGAAATGGACGTTTTGTGTTTTGTTCACCATTTTATATCTTCTACACTAAGTTCAGACTATTGCAATGTTAGTTATCTATTTTGTTTTATTTATAACAGCTTTCCCCAGTCCTCCTGATGAGGGCCAAGTATTGAAGTAGATGCTGTCTGTGATGGTGCGTCTTTCTCTAGCTGTAAATTTAAACTTAATAAGAATCACAGAATCTTAAATTTTGGAAAGAGCCTTAGAGGTCTTTATTTCCAAAAGCCAATTGAATAAAACTTGCCTGGGGAACTTGGTCAAAATACAGATATTACAACACAACAACATAAATTTGAATGTAGTATGGTATGGAAAAAAAAACCCAGAAATTAATACTTTTATGAATTTCCCCCAAGAGATTTTAATGCGCAGCCAAGTTTGAGAAGCAGTTTTGAAAACTAGCCATTTTCAAATGAGTTGAGCACCTTTTTGCTTCTTTTTGTGGAACCTTAATCTATGAAACTAAAGGTGGCAAAACTGCCCTAAATGATGGGAGGATGAGAATCTTCTCTGCCCTTTCCTTCATGTATCCTGAGAACAACTGAGGAGTTACAAATAAGGGCAGAGTTTGGAAACTTTTGATCCAGACAAAGTCTCCCATAACATTATTGAGGGATAGTGATCCTGATCCAATGTGAGTGTTACTAGTGACATAAAAATCTCCCATTACAATCACCTTCACTATTGAGATATACTATTATATCTAGTATATTATAAAATAATATACTATTATTTTTATTTGCTAATAATGTTGTTCATGTCTTGACATAATTTAATGATCTGAGTAGGCATAAAAAACAAAATTCTCTCAGGAATAAAGACAGTATTTGATTTTCTCCTCATCTTTGCCTCCTGGTATTTAAATCACCCTCTTTTTGATCTTTCCTAAATCAATCTTATTTTCACTAATATAGTCATATGACAAAAAGTAGCATGCAGAAGAAGAAAACATTTAAAAATATTTTTTAAATTATAAAGCATCGCTTTGACAAAAAAGTAAAGTGGTTTGTGTAATCTTTTGATATAATTTATAAATATCACAAGATTTTCTATTTTTGCTTATACAATAATGGCATTTACAGTGTATTTTGTAGCATTTTCAACATTAAAATATGAATTTTTCCAAATTAATATATGTTTTAAATTTCAATCTCAAAAGTCTTTTTGTTTTGTTTTGTTTGGTACTGAGGATTGAACCCATGACCTTGTGAGGCGGGCGTGGTGCCACTGAGCTAAAGAGTCAGTTCCAGATCTGGTTTCAAAGTTCAACCCCGTCAAGGTCCTGGCATGGATTTTCTATAATTTTCCATTTTGTTCCCAATAAAATCATGACTATGCCACACATCTTGGAGCACACAACCATCTTCGAAGCTAATAAAGGAAACATGTTGCCACTTTCTTCTCAGGGATACTACCCATCAGCTTTCTCCTTAGATCCCCTTTCCTCTCCTACATTCTGCCCAACTTTCCTATGATTACATAAGAGACTGCTACA
This sequence comes from Fukomys damarensis, assembly GCF_012274545.1. Classification (NCBI taxonomy): domain Eukaryota; kingdom Metazoa; phylum Chordata; class Mammalia; order Rodentia; family Bathyergidae; genus Fukomys; species Fukomys damarensis. The sequence goes on from NW_022900945.1 coordinate 38,596,445, forward strand.
GGAAATCACAATAAAATTAGGATTCTGTTAATCAGAAAAGAGGGAAAAGTTGTGATGACTTCTGAAAAAGCAATAAAACTGTCAGCCACACTCACTGTTTTAGTTTCCAGACTCACTGTTTTGGCTGGATAGAGAGGCCAATGGAGGGGAGGGGAAAGAGAAAAAAGGAGAGAGGTGGGGGGGAGACAGAGAGACAGAGACAGAGACAAAAACAGGGACTGGAGAAGAGAAAGGAAGGGGGAAGGGGAACGAAGGGAGATGAAAGTAAAGAAAGATAAAGTAAGCAGCTCTACATTTGCATGTACGTCTACAGCATGTTTATTTTTACATCAAAGAAAATCAGAAATTCAAATACATAGTTTATATGGTGACAATTTTTCTTCTTTGAATGCTTCTTTGGGTTTTGCTGTGAAACAATGAAACCTGTGGTAGACAGTATGTTTGAAATACTTCGACCCTTGACGAAATTTATCGCGCAGTGATAGTTGTCTCTCAAATTTTGAGAATGATGTTAATACTAGCTTTTAAAATACACTTTGTGGTTTCCACGTTTAAAAAACTGATGAATTTCAAAACTTGATGTAGTTTATATCCCATTTTTATACATTCAAATGTGGTCTTTTTTTTACATGCTCTTCCTCTTTAATCTTGTGACATATTTGCGATGGAGAAGGGTGAAGCAGGAAAGAACCCAGGTGACATTATACTGAAACGAGAACACGGTAACCAAAGAACTTCATATACCAAAGATTAGAATTGATTCCTTCTTTGCTTTTGAAGAAACTCCTAGCTAAATAGTTTATTTACGGTACTGGAAAAGCAAACATAAGCCTTATGAAAGAGAAAACTACATTATAAATTACAATTCTCACTTTAGAAAAGTAAAATCAAACATGTTGAAAAAAGGTACTTTTTTTTAAAAGAACGTACTTTTAATTTGTGTGCATATTCCTTTGATGCAGAAAAGCTGGTTTTGTTCCTTTCTTAAAAGAAATTTCAGACTTTTGAAGAAACATTCTCACCAGAGTATAAGATTGAGTTTGGATTAGGAAAAAATTACAAGTAATGGAAATGGGTGGTATTTAATTGCACTTAAATGTTTGGTTGTCTACAAATTTTCATCATTTTTTATAATCTTCTAGAGATAGCACTTAGGAATGTTGGGTAATGTTTTGCTGTTAAAGAGTACCATTTTTGTATTACATAGAAAGTGTTGGATCTCTTTTTACTTAACCCCATCAAACCTATTGTGTGAAGGACATATTAAAAAGCACACAGTAGCAACCCAACTGTGCAGAGCAATTTAGTCAAGATGAAATCCAGCATCCAGAAATCAAAGGGGAGATTAATAGTAATGTTTCTTTTCCTTCATAAGAAAATTAGACCAGATATTTAAGAACATTAAAAGAAAGAAAAGAAGGGCCGGGGATTTAGCTCAGCGGTTCGGGGGCCTGCCCCACAAGCGCAAGGACCCTGAGTTCCTCCGTACCAAAAGAAAAGAAAAGAAGCCAGGCATGGTGGTGCATTCCTGTAATCCCAGCACTCGGGAGGCTGATGCAGGAGGATCGCTGAGCTCGAGACCAGCCTGGGCTACAGGTCAGTCTCAACTACATAGTGAGACCCTGACTCTAAAGCAAACAAACAAACAAAAAAACAAAAGAAAGAAAAGTTAATTAAGAACATTGATAGTAAGAAGACTGTGAATAATCAAGCAATTAGGACATAATCCATGAGCAAAGTAAGTGAGGTGATTGGAATCTGGTCAGTGGACACACAACCAGCTCCATACTTTCATTTTTATCTCCCACTACTGTCTGTCTGCATGAAACAAATACAACATTTAGGCAGAGATTTGGAATAAGATGTGGCCATGTATGTTCTTGAAATCTGTGTGGAAAGTTTTAAACTTCATCTGGCTCAAATGTAGCTTGAATTTGAACCAGTGACTGAGGCTTAATATTTTCTATAATTTGTCTAAATTTAATCAAATAACCTTGTCATTTTCTATTATTTCTGGAATCCTTCCATTGTGTGACCTAGGGCTTTGTTGGTGACTTCTGCTAAGTTCTGTGGTATTCTCTTGTTTATGTAGCTCACAGAGTACAATTTGGGTTGAGAGGTTTAATGAAGACAAGAGTCATTTTATAAAAGATTTGGCAATGTTCTTTCCCTGAATGGTGCTTCAGTGGAACTGCTTCACGAATAGTGAACACAGAAGACTGATTTCGTTCTTGGAAAATGAATAAAATCGGGATCAAATCCCCCCAAAAGAATTCTCTATGTCTTCCCCATGAGGACACACTAGAAAGGCAGCCATCTGCAAGTCAGGAACAAAACCTTACCATAATCAAACTGACTAATATTAGTACCATGAAGCTGGATATCCCACTGTCCAGAACAATGAAAAATGTATTTCAGTCATTTAAACCAGAGTCTATTGTATCATCATGACAGTTTGAAGAGACTATGAACATGGTCAATAAGAAGGTGATTCACACAAAGCTTTCACTTGTAGAAGAAAGGGAAGATTAATGCTAGCTGTATCTGACCCTGTGCAAATTATTAAAATGTCTTAACCTATTTCTTCCTGGAGATTTAGCTCAGTGGTTCTACTGCCTGCCTTGTAAGCACAAGGACCAGAGTTCGATCCCTAGGACCAAAAAAAAAAAAAAAAAAAAAAAA
>NW_022900945.1:38599197-38603518 GCF_012274545.1 Fukomys damarensis
TAAGACAAAAAAAAAAAAAAAAAAAAAGGAGGTGATAAAAAACAACCAATGCACAAGAGACTTCAGAGCATGTCTGGAAAATAGCAAACGCTGAGGTAAGGTTGATTATTTGGCCCCATTCCAAGCAGTTCCTAAAGTCATAGCTTCTTAAAGTTGAAAGCAAGGAGCACAATTTGATCAATCTCCTGTTATTCTGATTTAAAAAAAACTTACACATTCCATTCTTATTACTACCAGTATTTCACTGCACATTAATAAATACTTTGCATTTCTTTTTTATGGTGCCAAGAACCATTTCACAATTTAAATAGATCTTCTGAAATGTATTATCATTGTATTGAAATATGTTACTCTCTAAAATCTGGTTGTTTTCCAAGAGCCTTGAAGCAGAACTCTAAATCTGTCTGAATAATATAAAAATACATCAACATAGTAAATTTTTTAAAATACTTGATATACTGGAAAAATCTTAGTGGCTATTAAAAATACAAAGATGTCTAAAGCAGGGCTTTGTTCTCAAAAAGCCCAAAACAATGAGCAAATAAACACGAATTGAACATCTTTTAATGTATCAATGGCTCTGGTAGGCATAATCATAAGATACAGTGAAGGTATCAAAGGAAACCTCAGCCTATATTAGGGAAGATAGGAGAGCCATCGTATAGTAGATAGAAGAGCTTATTTGGTGACTGTTTCAGCATTTCTTAAAACTTGTACTTTACTTGAAGAACCAATAGCAACTAAAGCAAAATGAATGAATTTTTTGGAGGTTCCATTATATGTAATGCACGCTCTTAATAGTTTCAGTTATGTAACTGCTCTAGGATTCAGCACAGGAGATCGCACTGCATTGAACAATACTGAGCAAAATTTACTAGTAAAATACTAGGGCTACTGTTAATATTCTTGCTATTGCATTGCATTATTCCTACTAATAATGTGTCAGTTGTAATAATGGTACTTAATGTTTGGATAGCACATTACACATTTCATTCAGCTCTATTCTGTAGTTTGCATTCTTCATTCAGTCCCAGATGAGGAAACTGAGATTCAGATAAAGGCAATGATTTGAAATGTTCATTTATTTTTCAATAAGAATAGGGAGAAAGCATGAACCTCACTGAAATTTTTTCCTAAAAGTGATGAACATTGGAAACCAGGAAGCAGTTTATGCCATCCAGATGCTTCAACAAACTACTGTCCTAGCTCCCGCTGTACTTGTTCTTTACAACCCAAGAAACTAGTTACCATTCTCATTTGCATCAATTAACATTCTGAGAACTCTAACAAGTGCTGTTCATAGCTGTGTTTATACTACATTGCTTTTTCTTTTATCACATTTTTAATTATGAAGTTAAAATATGCTCATTCTAAGTAATTAAAAATAAAGATATTAAGGGAAGAAAAATTAATTTGTATCCGTAAGATGAAGAAATAGCCATAGTTAACATTTGATGATACATCTTCTTCTAATCAGTTTTTCTTCTGTTTCACTGCATCTTATGATTAGGAAATATATTGTTATGTTACAAACATTTTAAGTAATTTAAAATTTACAGGATAGCTGCAAAATTAGGAGAGTTGCTATGAACTTTTTACTGTTTCCTTCTCTATTCACATCTTATATTATCATGGTGCATGTTTTAAAACTATGAAATTAAATTACTAACTACACTGTATTTTTTTTCATATTTCACTGGTTATTACACTAGGAATAACTCTTCCTGTTGCAGGATACAAACCTGGTTACTTCACTGCATTTAGTCAACATATTTCAGTCTTCTCTATTCTGACAGTTTCTCAATCTGTCCTTCTTTTCTGTAGCCTGAAGACTACCAATCAGATATTCATAGGCTGTTCTTCAGTCTGGTCTTTTCTGTTGCTTTTACATAGTCACTGACCTTCTTATCACATCTTAAGAAAAGAATACATTGTAACAACATAATTTATCACTGGAGAAGATAACCTTGATCTCTATGTTAATGGTGTTTGTCAGGATTTTACATTTTTCTTCTCTTGATCTGTTCTTTGGAAGTGAATCATTTTAGCCAGATACACAAAATATACAGGAAATTAACTTACACCTAGAGGAAGAACAGCTGCATCTATTATTTGGAATTTTTCCCATGATGATTTGTCTCTTCTCTCATTTATTTATTTATCCCATTGCTTATGTAAGTACAAGCCCACAGTATTATACTCTGAGTTATGCTTTATTTTGTAACACAAATGTAGCCTAAGTTAGCCATAAGAGCTCTCATGTTGACTCTTGTATCCTTTTGAATTGTTCCTATTCTCTCACTCTTTTTCTTTTCTCTTCCTCCTGTGCGTGTGTGCGTGTGCGTGCACGCGCACATGTGTGTGTGTGTGTGTGTGTGTGTGTGGTTTATGAGATTTTCTTTACTTTTTGGCACTATGAGATCTTTCATAATTATGTTATTTCAGCCCTGGAACCAGCCATTTCTACAAGGAATCTTGATTCTTTGTGTTGGAGAAGGGTATTAGAAACCAAGACCCAACTTCTGGTATTAACTTTTAAATGGAAGGACAATATCCAATAACCAAATAAATTACTCACCAAGTGCAAGACAACATGCTATTGCACAATCTGTTTTCTTATCTGACCTAAAATTCATGCCTCTTGATTTTTTTTTCCTCACTATAACTAGACTCTATGTACTATAACATATTGCCTGAGAGTCTGTATCTTAAACCAGTCTGGGTTTAATGCTGTCTCCACCACATTCTTACTGTTTCACCTTGGGAAAACTGCAGAAGATTTCCGTATCCCAGTTTGATCATCTGTCCAGTGGAGATGGCAAAGTAATGCCTTCCTCACAGGGAGAGAAGTGAGAAGCTTTAAATAATATTTACAAGTCACTTGGAATTATACAGGGCAGTCAAAAATTATGACACAAATATTAATGATCATTATTATTTAACAACTTTATGTGAAATAGGAAGGCAAGGACTAAGGGTGTAGGGGTAGTGGGAGGGGTGGGGGAAAGGAAATAAGGGAAAAGAAAGAAATATGAGAAAATGAAAAAAATGGAAATAAAGTCTTTGTAAATAGGGAAGGGAGGAGGGGGGTGAAGGGAGGGCAGGACTAAGGGGAAAAATTGAGAACCTAGACCAGTCATATAAAGGTACAAGATCCCAATGATGCATGTAACTGTACTGTATACCTAAAATGTACCAATAAACTCAATGAGAGAAAAAAAACTTTAACCAGAAATTCAACATTGAAGGGTAAAATCCGGTAGTAGCCAACACTTATTAAGCCTATCTTTTGAGAAAGGTATTCATTAATTTTATCTTTGAAATATGTTCTGTTTTAAATGATAGATCTTCATATATTATTCATTTAAATTTATTTAAATTTATATATTTTAATCTCTATTTTATTCTGTAAGTTTTATGTTGAATTTTTCAACAAAATTTTAAAAATAAGTGAAACAAAAGTTTTATGGCAATCAAACTACTCTTCATGATTAACAACACTTTTCATTATAAATCTGTTCAGTAGGATGTACAACAGCAAGAGTGTTACTTAATGTAGGTAATGGACTTCCAGTGACTATGTATCAGTGAAAGCTCATTATGTTTTACAAATGTGCTGCTCTGGTGAAATATACTGATAAGGGAGGAAGTGAGGCATGGGTGGAGGCATGGGGTTTATGGAAATTCTATCTTCTGCTCAATTTTGCTGAAAACCTCAATCTGATTCCAGTTGACTACTTAATTTTTTTAAAAAATGTATGTTTCAACTCGTGATTTATCTCAGTGGTTCTGCCGCCTGCCTCACCAGCACAAGGACCTGTGTTCGATCACTGATACAAAAAAAAAAGTTTGCTTCAGGGCATCTTCAAGATGATCCCTGTGAGTTCCTTCTCTCCCTGAACTTGACTATTGCTTCTGACACCATAAAGAGAATCAAATTCTTCTTTGTGTTCAAGACTTTCTTAGTGAATTGTTTAAGCAGTAAAATGCAATAGAAGTAATGTTCTTGGACTTTAAAAACTAGGTTCCATAAGGAGCTTTGCTACTTTCACTTGGGTCTATCCCACCTTTATTACAGCTGGGTGTGATGGCACATGTATACAATTTCAGAACTCTGAGAGGCTGAGACAGAAAGATCACAAGTTTGAGCCCAGCCCGGGCAAGTTAGGAAGCTCCTGAGTCCTTTGAGTCTATGAAGCTCATGAGTCCTTTGAGTCTATGTCTTGAAATGAAAAATAAAAAAGACTGAGGATACAGCTCAGTACATTGCCCCCTGAATTCAAATCCCAGCACTGCAAAAAAAAAAAAAAAAAAAAAAAAA
>NW_022900945.1:38603880-38616974 GCF_012274545.1 Fukomys damarensis
AAAAAAAAAAAAAAAAAAAAAGATCTTATTTTGGGGCGGACTCATGACAAAAGAAAGGTGCCATACAGCAGAAGCCAGTGCTGTTTGTAAAAGTCAAATATAAGGCACTCATGCTGACAAACACTCCAATTGGGTTACCAGTAGATAACAGAATCAACTAGCCCTTTTGGGTGCCCAGACTAAAGAAATTTCAAATGAATGTAGACAAGCTGATACCTGATTCTACTACATAAGAGATTCAAAGCATTGCATTTAGATAACCTGCAGAACTGTGCACAATAATAATTATTCTTTTCAGTCATATGGCTCTTACTTTGTTATGTAAAAAAACGAGTGACCTGAACAGATGAACTCTTCAATGTTTTATATTCAATCACTGATGAGAAAATTTATTTACACAACTAAAAGTAGCAACCATTAGATGGTTATTAATGACGTTTTGACTGACAGGAGAAATTTTCATCATTACCATAATTTGGATTATTTATTTTCTTTAACTTATTTGTCATGAGCTCTAATAGCAATGTATTTTCATTCAAGGCCAATGTAATTTTGAAAAATAATGCAATAATGTGATTAGATTTCATATTGAATACAATTTTTCATTTTGAGTATTGCAAAATATTGATAAAGTCTTTCCTTACATACAGCCAGCTGTTTCCCTATTGGGCCTTAATAATTCATCATTAAAATTCAAATTATAGAATATATTAAGCATTATTAATGAATGATTTTTCACTCCATATTTTCATGACTTAATGTTTTGTTTTGTTTTGAAGCTATAAGCCCTGTACATTTTAATATCTTCATGGGATTCTTACTGTTTTCCAATAACTTCCTTTAGAGGCTCACTAATGTAAAGTTTAGAAAGCCAATAACTATGCTTCAAAAATATCTCACATGAGAACCATTTAGAAAAAGTGTGTTTGAGTTTTATAGCTTGCAAATTCATGAAAAAGTCTAAATTTGGATGAGCAGCACAATTCAGTGCAAAATAAAAAAGAATGGTGTTTGATCTTATTTTTTCTTGTAATGTAAAGGCAGACAGGGTAAGATAGCTTGGATTTTATTACAGTCGCCATTTTGATAACATCATTTAATGTGAAAGTCTGATCCATAACAAATGTCTACATCTGAAAACTTCACTGTAAAGAAAGAACATATTTCTGGAATCTTACGTTTGTAATATGAACTGCAGCCAAAAGGCATCATAATTTGCTGTCATTGTGTCCTAGTTATCAGGACAAATAAATTGATCTAGGGTTTCCATAATATCTGGTTTGTATCAAAATACTTAATCATTAATTTAATATTTTATCTTCTGCAAGTGCTTTTGCTTTTTCATACAACGAATAAAGTAAGTACAAGGAGTTTCTCTTTAGGAAGTCACACATTATTATTACAGAATTATTTTCAATCTGTGATGGAACTGTTTTAAATCTGACAGTAATCTCCATTTGTCTTATCTCTCCATCATTGAACATGATCACTAATGTATCTGCTAATTCCCTTAATCAAAAAGTTGCATATTTTCTACTTCCTTTGTGCTATGGTTTGGATAAGGTTTGGTTGTGTCTCCTCATGTGTTTATAGGATTGGTTCCCAAGGTGGTGACAGTGGATCGTACTGTGGCGCCTTTAAGCAGAGGAGAGACTAGTGGGACAGCCTACGGTCACTGGGTAGGAGCTCTCAGAAAACGCTCTCATGTGACCCCTTGCTTTCTCACAAAAGTTGTATAAGGAACAAGTGTGGCCTCTGCTGTCCTCATTGCTCTGTGTTTGAGATATAAGCGCTTGCTTACATCTGCACTTACATCCACAATTGCTACTCACGATGAGGTGACACAGACCAGGGGGAAACCCAGTCCCAGAGCCCGTGCCATGCTGTTTGGATTCTGAACTTCCCTAACTGTGAGCTAAGTAACCTTATTTCTTTAAAACTAGTATGCTACCAGGTATTTTATTACAGTAATGAAAGCTTCATGTTATATTTTGCATAATGGATCCTTTGTATTTCGTTATCAGCTTCAAAGCAGGTAGTTAATATAAGCAGTAAGATATTCTGTAAAAGAGAATTATAGGTTTTGTAATTTGTTCCTTGAGCATAATAAGTAATTTAATATAATAAAATGTTTGATCATTCATATTTATGGAGAACCTACTACATGCCATATACAGTCACTTGCCAGCGGCCAAAATGTACATGTATCCATGGTTTTCAAAGGACTGCATTTCAACAAGGCAAATAGCAAACTCAGTTAAATTAAAAGGTAAATTACTATATATTTTTGAAAGATGATATATTTGATTGTTAGGGCTGCCATAGCAAGGTACCACAAACTGGGTAGCTTAAACATCAAAACATTTTTCTCATAATTCTGAGTCCTAGAAATCCAAGGTCAAATGTTTACAGCATTCATTACTTTAAAATCTATGAAGGAGAATCTGTTGTGTGCTTCCCCCCTAGTTTTTGATGGTTTCTTTGTAATCTTTGGCATTCCTTGGCTTGAAGGCTGCATTCTCCTGTGTGAGTGTCTGTACCCAAATCTCCCCTTTTTATAATGACAACACCCACATTGGATAAGAGTCCACCTCACATCAGTATAGCTTCATCTTAGCTAATTACATCTGTAATGACTTTTTTTCTTAAAAATGTCACATTCGGACATAATAGCATTAGAAGCTCCACCTGCTAGTTTTTCGCTACAAGAATGCAATTTAAATCTTGACAAAGTTACAAGTCCCATGGGAAAAGAAAGAGTAGATAAGGCTGATGATAAGGAGGGGGAGGTTAAAACATCAAAGGCAATGATTAAGAAAACCCCTACTAAAGAGGTTTAAGAATTAACTGAAGTAGTAGAGAAAGTCAGCTAAGCAGATATCCAGTGATAGACTCTCCCAGGTCCATGGGAAAGTTATACACATGTCTTCTGGGCCAGAGTGTGCCCCTTAGTTTGAGGACTAGCCAGGGAGTCAGCATGGTTGTAGGGAAGCATATGAAAGAACAGAGAACTAGAGGAAGTCGTCAAAAAGAATGTCCAGCCAACTCATGCAGAACTTTATGAGTCATTATAAGCTTTTACTCCTTCTCTGAGTGAAATGGAGAGTTGGTACAGAATTATCACAGAGCAACATGAACTGATTTCTGTCTCACTGTGGTCACTCTGAATACTGTGGGGAGCAGAGACTTTTGGTTGGTAAAGAAAAAAGGGGAAAGCCTATTAGGGGATCATTTCAGTAATCCAGACACCAGGTCGTAGTTACTAGGACCAGAGCAACAGGAAAGGAAGAGAGAGAAAGAAACAGAAGTCTCTGTTTATTCCTGATGTGCAGCTGATGAGATTTCCTGACGGTTTAGACGGGCAAGTGAGCAATGAAGACAATTCAGGAATAACTCTGAGGTTTCTTATTTTGCAACTAAGAAGGTTTGCAGTAACCTCCACAGTAGCCAGCCTGGAAAACAGTCCTTAACAAGCCTCAATTCATGGTAGTCATTTTCCTTTGTCATATTTTCCCTGCAACACAGGCTGCACCCACTAATTTGTTTTAGTGACTTATCTTAACAAATACATCACAGCAAAAGTGATAAGATGTCAAGTCCAGTATTAGGTAAAGAAAGACTATGGCTTTACTCTTGTATTCTCTTTCTCTCTCTCTCTCTCTGTCTCAGGCGCGTGTATTTTCTGATTCTAACAGTCTTCTTAAGGAAGCAGTTGTCTCAACAAGAACTATCCTACGGAGATGCTCAAGTGGTAGGCAATTGCGGGAGTTAATGGGACAAGAGCTACTGAGGAAGTGGTCCAAAAGCCCACCAGAAACTGAATCCTGCCAACAACCACAGAAGATTTAGATGTAAAATTTCCCCCATCAACCTGTCCTAAAGCTTGATCATAATCAAATGCGTGATTCATCCAGAGTCAAGCCATGCCAGGATTTCTAACACACAGGAATATAAAATAATATTTACTGGTTTAAGCCTTTACATCTAGCATAATTTATGCAGTGAAAAGACATTTTTAAAAAGTCAAAAACTTCTTTTTTAAGTACTAGTAATTGGATCCAGAGTCTTTGCATTGACCTGCATCCTCAGACCTCTTTTTTTTATTTTGAGATGAGTTCTCACTACTGTCACCAAGTTACTCAGGCTGGGCTTGAACCTGTGGTCCTCACCCCATCAGAATGCTGGGATTACAGTAGCTCATCATCATGTTTTTAAGACAAATAATTGTAGCCGAGCACATTGTCGTGTGTCTGTAATCCCAGCACTTGGGAGGCTGATACAGGAGAATTGTAGTGACTTTGAGGTCAGCCTGGACTACATAGCAAGACCTTGTCCAAGACAAATGATAATGCCAAAGAATCTGCTTTTTAACTATTGATTTATTAGCTAATATTCCATTTAAATTTATATTTCATGTAAGGAAGAAAAAATTATATTTCATCAATATGTATTGATGAAATTCTCATATTATTTATCAAGACTTTTGTCATTAGACTTACCTTGGGAATATGATAATTTCCCAATTTTAACAAAAACTTTTTGATTAATATGAGAAAACAAGTCTATAAAAATTCTCTAAATAGAAAATACTTAAAGGTACACAACTATGAAACAAACCAAAACTTAAAACTTGAAAAAAAATCTTATATAATATTTGCATTATCTGGAAATTTTAAAATAGTTTTAAAATATGAAGAATTTTTCAGTAAAACGGGAAGTAATAACAATTTTCACATACTCAAAATTAAAATTCTGAAAATATTTCATAAAAATATTCTTAACAGTTATAAATGTATAATAATGTATGTGGCATTCCATATAATTCTTGTGACCAGCAGTTCCTTTAAAAAAACAATTTAATTGAATTTTAATTATTATTTGTAATGAATAATCAGCAGTTTAACTCTAATGAACAAATATGTTTTATAAAATTTAACCAAGCACACAACTCTGATCCATTGTTAAAAGTAAAAAAATAAAAATCATTACGTAAGAAAAAGTACATTTAAAAATGTTCTAAGTCAATTAGGTCTTATTTATGCTTGAAAATAATTATACTCACAACCATAAGTTCTTCTATTTGCTGAGCATGACTATCAGACAGGCATTTTTCTAAAGTATTCACATGGCTTATCTTCTCAGTAAACCTACCAGGTAGATGATACTATTATCTCCACTTTAACGGCAAAATTATATAATATTGCCTAATGTCAAATGACTGCCAAGTGATAAAACCAGGGTTTGAACCCTGGTGGTACAGTTTCACCGTATGTGCTCTTGAAAAATTACACACACACACACACACAATGAAATAGACAGAATGGGAATGAACCAATGGAAAGGTGAGAGGAAATCTGTTCAGTCACCTAACAGCACTTACCTTATCAAATATAATACCAACATTTGTCAATTTATATTTTAAACGATATAAATTCTTTTCACTATAAAAAATATACAGCACTGCTAATTTGTAGGATTCAAAACGTAACAGTTAGGAAACCCAAACTAAGAAACATTACATGAAGCTGAGTGTACACAGCAAGAATCATTTTTCAACCTGTATTTTATTATTCATATTACATTTGTTTAAAATTCTGATGGAGATAATGGGGGGTTAAGGAAAACCCAAATTGTATTGTCCCTAACAACTGCAAGGATAAAAAAGTGAAGAAGTTTAGAGAAAAAGGAAAACATCTAAACATTTCTGTATTTAATAGTTATCTGGACGCAGTTTATTTTTCTTCTGAATCTCTTATTTTAACTTTTATTAAATTGATTGCTGCATTTAATGTTTACAATATAATGACATTCAGCGTCGGAAATTTGTACCTTTACATAATTAGTCTTGATTCTTATTTTTTCCCCATTCTCCTGCCCTCCCTTCAACCCCTCCCTCCATCCCTCCCTATCTACAAACTTTGTTTCCGTTATTTTTCATTTTCTCATATTGACTTCATTCCTTTGTTTCCTTTCCACTGCCCTCCCACTTCCCCTTCCTCTGTGTCCCTTTTCTTCCTATTTCACATTATCTATTATACCTTTTGGTCCTTACTTGCACTTTCAATTTCTCACACTAGAGAAACCACATTAATTTATGCACATAATTATACACACAGATTTAATGTGTCTTCAGTGGCCTCATGGTTATTCCCACATTTTTCAAACCAGACAGTAAAATTTTAGAGTTTTCTTGTACCCCCCACCCTTTTAGTCGGTGTCTGTTCCATAAACATCATCTATATTCCCATTTCTAATTTTCTGTTCTTTTATTGGCAGCTGTAAGACCCTACCACGTGATTTTTCTTAATATCAGCCAGTACAGATGATATAGAAAAACAAGAGCATTATGCAATATCATGAGGGAGGTACAATAATTTTTAAAATATAATCAGTGTGCGGAAAGATGGAAGGGAATTTCATTGTGTAATATGGAAAAAAGCGACCACAAAATTCCCACTTCATTGTTAAAATTAAAAGCTATTCACGTTGTCACTACAGTAGCAAATTCATCCCATCTTGAAGTCTTGGATATATCTGCTATTTCCTTCCCTCAATGGTAAATAACTTTCTTTAGAGAACAAATACTCTGTTGGAAAATGATAGTGACTATGGGGAACATCCTGCTTTGTTTTGTTTACATCACATTTTGAGAGGGAAAACTTTTACTACTCTTCCATTTAAGACTTTTTTGAAAGTATTATTTTTAAATTAATCAGCTCTTTGGGGAAATACATTTGGCTAGAACCTTAATCAATGAAGGCATAAGATATCTGATGCGCAATGAATTAAAGCAGTTTTCAACTTTAAAATTACTGTTCAAATGCCTTACATGGCAGTACCCATGGCTATACAATATTGTATTTTTGCATGTACAATCTCACAGAGTATAAGAGATAATTTATTTGTTTGATATTTAAATTCACCCCAAAATATGTAATGAATAAATGTGGCATTAAGTGAGTTCCAGAATTTAACTCATGCAAACTTTGCTGGATGCCTGCAATGAGTGTCTTCATGCAATGCAAAGAATAATGCAAAGGTGAATGAGACCTGCATTCCACCCTAATAGTTCTCATTCCAGAGAGGAATTAAATGCAAGCACAAATAGCAATGACATAAATGGAATGCAAGAATGACTAAAAAGAGATGTACAAGAAACTGTTAAGGGATCATAGAAGGAAGAGAGATTAATAGTTGCTAAACCCAAAAGATGACAATTTAAAGCTTCATTAAAAAAAGGAGAGAACTTAATAAAACCTCATTAAAAACAACAAAATTAAGTTACAGAAGTACATTTTCTAAGCCATGGGTTATTTCTATAATATGGTAGCTCTGTATCTGATATTTATCTCAGCAACTTAAGAATCATGGAGTTTGAAAAAAAAAAACAAATTATAGCACAGTCATAAAATAGTGAAATTATTACATAATCATTATTTCTCATTCCCCAGCCTTATAGCAAGCACCGTGAATTTAGCAAAGCCACTGTTAATGTTATTTTGACGATCTTGGATTTAGGCTAGGTAAAGATCATACCCACATTATATAAGGAATTGTATAACAAGGAAAGGACATGGATAATTAACCGTTTACCTGGCCAACAGCTGGGGCCCTTCTACTGTCAAGTTGCCTCTGCTTATACTCTGGCCCCAAGTAGAAACTACGAATATTAGAGGAGAGTTTATTTTTGCTCTGGGATTCATAATAGAATTTCCCAAGGATTTCTCATAACCCACCTTGAAAAGCAGGAGCCCTAATATTTTCTACTCTATTGGATGCATTTGAAGAATTCTAGAAAAAGAAGGAAGACATGATGTCCCCTAGTAACATCACAGACTTCCACTTACCTAACCATCATTAAATAATGCATTTTTTTCTTTATAAAATATTTGGGAGTGAAGGAATAAGATATATCCACCTCTACACTGTATTTGAAAACTCAGAACCTGTGATAGGCACATAGCATCTACTAGGTAACTTGCTATTTTCAGGCCCTTAACCTGAAGAAGTAATGAAACTCCACTATGACTTTGGGTGTATTTTTTAATCATTCAAATAGATAGACATGATTATCACCTACTTTCCAAAGCTACCTGTGTTGCCTCAAGGCCAGAGGAACGTTGAGTGGAACATGGTGTAGCAGGAGGTAGGTGAGGAAAGTGGCCTGATAATGGAAAAGTAGGGTGACTGGAACCAATAAGATCAAGCCCTGAGTGTAGAAGTTTCCAGAGTTTTTCTTCCTTCCCAGACACTGAAATTACTCATAGCCCAGGCTCAAAAAATATATTCTATTCTACACTGAGAAGATCTGCAGATTTTTACTTTAAAAACTTGTCTCACTGACTCTGCTTCTTGGAGGAAGTTTAATTCTCCAGGGAATGCATCAACTTTCAGATAGGTAAGGTTCCTTTCAAGGTACTGCAGCAATCAATTATGAAATGGTAGCCAAGAGGGTCAGAAAAATTTGTGTAGCTCCCTAAGCTACTACATTTCTCCTAGAGAATATTTCAGGTATTCAGAATACAGAGCCCAATGTGCAAGAAGAGATTCATAACCAACCTGGAAAAAGAAAGCTTTGTTTAAAACAAAAGGCAAGTACCAAAGATAAAATTGAGTACAGTAATTCTTAACCTAAGAAATAATGCACATAATAAAATGCATGTCTATTTAGTAAACATCTAGTACATCGTATCAGTCACAAAAAATCACCCTGGTTTTGCAACTGAATAATAAAGATAGCATCTTAAAATGTCTGACTGGCAAGATGAAGAAAGGAGTGAAGAAGCCAGAATATACTGACCTCAAACCCTGAAGCCATCCTCTACCTCTGGGAAACAAGATGCTAAGAAAGGTGAGTGATTAGGCTGCACACAGAGATGGCAACAGTACACTGAGGCACTGAATAATGGATATTCGTGGGAGCCCTGGGTGGAGACTGTAAAACTGCCAAGAGGGAAGGGGAGGGTGTCGAAGTAACTTAAGGGTCCTGTGGCGACCAGGAGAAAAACCAAAGAAACCCATAATAAATCTTTCACTACCCTCCAAAAACCAGGATACCAGACAGAGACGTTATTCATGTTAGCGGAAGAGCATTTATTCTCCTGTTGAAACAGCCACTCATTTGAGATGAACGCAGGAATGCTATGAGACACAGCCTGAGAAGGTCGGACCCATAATTCCCATTCAAAACCATTAGTTGTTTAAGAACCATTAGTTGTTTAGCACAAATTAATTCACACGACACACGTTGCAGGGAATATTCAGGATGATTTCCAAATGGTTAAACGGAGATGGTTTATCGGTCATGAAAGGTTCTCAATGTAAGCGAAGGAATGCTGAGGTGGCACTGCTGCGGACAATAGGCCGCCGTTTCCGGAGATAAACTTCCCGTCCTCTATGAAGCCTTCAGCATGCTGCTCACCGCGCCGCCATTATCTTCACATGCTGACACCTGTAATCTAACATCCTCACTTCGCCCCAGTCAGAGCAAGTGCTTGACAATTTGATTGCAGTTTCCTGTCAGCTCATGCACAGAATATTTCTGTGAGCTTTCAGCAATTGCAAAATATTTTGATTTTAAAATGATAGTAATCCATGATGAAAAGGGGTCTTAGAAATATTGATTTCTGATAAGGAATCAAGTTCTTCATGAAGGAAATGATTTTAAAGTCATACGACTAGGCATATAAACCATGGGTCTAGGTTGTGGGAACTCCTGAAAAACAGAGTTTGTGACAAAAGCCACCTCGTATCCAATAGCCTGGTGGAGATAATTGAATTATCCCTCTACTGGCCCAGCATATATATTTATCGATGTCATTTCAAAAACACACATTTTCCTTCAAACAACTAAAAGTTATTGGATGCATACATTGGTATTGGAAAGGGAAAGAAGGAATGAGTTGTTATCATGTTGAAGGCAAATTGCCTCTACAAATAACACGTGTTTGTATTTAAGTGATCTAACTCCAAATGTTTAAGGTATTATCTATATGCAAGAATTTTTGTTCCTTACTACAACATGTGACATTTTCAATATATAAGTATGCCTGGCCCTAGGTGTCCCCTAATAGAGAAGTGAAATAGGATTTGTCTTGAATTATTGACCTTCTGCCATGAAATGAGAATGTTACAAGAAAGAACTCCACATTCCTTTTTGTTCCCTCAGAACTCAGTCATTCAAAATAGTTACTACCCGCATTTTAGGCACTTCTATATAATGATAGCTCTCCACAGAATAATACGCGACTGAAATTATTTCCACAAATGAACGAGATAAAAATGAGCATAAGATCAGACTGAAAAATCATGGAATTTTAAATGGAGGAAAATGTTCTAAAATGCAAACCTATTACTATAGGCCTGGAGCGAAAAGTAATTTATGGGTGGGCCAGTAAAACATGTGTACTTCAATAATGCAATCAATCATTTTACCTGGAATCTAGCGGCTCGCCAGTATAATACTCTAGCATAAAATCTAGATGTTTTTTCAAGTTGCCATTAGACAAACTGCTTTTAATGACTTCTACTTCTAGTTAACAGTTAGGACTATTTAAATCTATCATTTGTCCTACATTTCTTCAACAGGCACCCGTACGGACGACACTGTTTGCATTCAAAACAGGAAAGGCAAAATGGTTATTGCACCTGTGCTTTGAAAGCCTAAATTATGCAAAAACATTCCGCCATTGACATTTATTTTCATTTTTATAAATTTTTTACCTATAGTAAAGTTTATAATCTTTTTTTTGGTGGGGGGTACCGGGTGTCGAACTTGGGTCCTTGCGCTTGCGAGGCAGGCGGTGGAGCCACTCAGCTAAATGTCCGGCCCAAGCTTGTATGTGAGTTTTGACAAATATAGAGATCAAGATACAGTACTTAGGGGCACAATCAAAATAATGGCTCAGTAATCTGAATGGCTCACTGCCTGCCAGTTCTTTCCTACTTGTTTGTAATGAATGCGGCTCTACTCTTTCAGTCGTTGAAAACCACTGGTCTATTTATATCCTTATAGTTTTGTCCATGCTGGAATGTCATATAAATGACATTCTCCAATATATAGACTCATAAGGCTTTTTTTCTCTCACGTAAAAATGTGATTGGATCTCACCCATGTTACTGTGCATTAGTAGCACAGTGCTTTCATCGCTGAGCAATATGCTATGGTTTGGAATGTGGCTTAATTCCAGTCTTCTAGTTACTGATGATTATGTTAGTGAATACACTATAAATATTCAATACAAGTTTTTTTGAACATAAAATTTCATTTAGTTTAGGTAAATGTGTAAGAGTAGCACCTACTTACTTGCATAGTAAGTATGGTCTAACTTTACCTAATTTTTAAATTACCTAAATTACCTAATTTTTAAGAACAGTGCCTGCACCATTTTACATTCTTGTAGGAAATACAGAATAATTTTAGCTGCTCTACATCTTGGCCAGCACTTTCAATGTTAGTTATGTTTTAGCTATTGTCATGGACATGTGGTTAGATCACGTTGGGGCTTAAATTTGCACTTACCTAAGAATTAATAATGCTAAACATTGTTTCGTGTGCTTAAACTTTTTTTGTGCAAATCTTTTGCTTATTTTTAAAAATTGGATCGATGGCTTTTTTATTATTGCCTTGAGAGTCCTTATGTAAGCTGGATATTAAGCCTCTTCCAGTTCTAATATTTTGAACATTTTATCCAGTACTGTTACCCATTTATTTATTTATTTATTTATGACATCTGAGGATTGGCCTCAGAGCAAAAAGCTACATCCTCAGCCTGTTTGGGTTTTCCTATTTACTTTGAGACAGGGTCTCACTGAGTCACTAAATTACCCAGGATGCACTGGAACTTGTCATCTTTTGGCCTCAGCCACTTAGAGCACTAGGATTACAATTTATGACACCATACCCAGCCAATTATTTTAATGGTGCCATATAAAGAGCAAACTTTTCATCTCAGTAAGGTCAACTTATCAGCATTTTTAAAAAACGCATTATTCCTTGTATTTTGGATCTAAGAAATCTCTGCCTAACCCAAGGTCAAAATTTTTCTTTTTTTTTCCTAATGCATAGATTATTCACAATATAGCTAAAATAGATTTAATATCAATAAAAATTAGTAAAATCTGAGAGTAAAGAAGATAGACAATATTTTTTCCAAAACATTAGAAAAATATTGTCTTCATTATTTCACATATTTGGAAACCAAATCATAATCTGTTCCTTAAAATGTGAAAAATCATACTGATGTAAGTCATTTCATTTATCAAGCATTTATTAATAATTTCATAAGAGCAAGGACCCAAGTTTAATCCCCAGTACCACACACACACAAAAAAAAATAATAATAATAATTTCATATTCTAATTACTGTGCTAGATGGCGGAATAGTAGTCAATGGTGTAGTTTAAAATTTAAGTGGCTGGGGATTTAGCTCAGTGGTGCTGCCACCTGCCTCGCTCTGAGTTCGATTCCCAGTACAAAAACAAATACATAAATAAATAAAATGTAGGTGGTCCTGGAAAGTAATTCTGAGAAGACAGAGGAGGAGAAAGCAAGAAACAGTCTCCCCACATAGGAAACTGTTGCACAGGCAGGATTTGTCTGATGTATTCTGGACCTATGGAGTGTATTAAAGGTCTGCAACTTCCTGGGAAAAAAACTGGACAGCACACTGCAGTTCATTTTAGCCTTTAAAACAATAGAAGCTACCTATTTCCCACTTCCAGCCCAAAGGTAGGCAGCTGTGCATTTCTTCTGGGCATCCTGCATGCTGCACGTACCTCACAGGAAGTAGAATGGGTAAAAGGATGCTGTTCTCCAATCTTGAGGATCCATGCTCTCATCAGTGATTTTTGCTTTTGATCAAGAGGAACAGACAAGGGGCAAGTAGTCCTTTTGGTGGCATGATCTTTATTGTTGCAAGCTACTCTGTGTAAAACTGAAGTGATTTCCAGGATACGTAAGAGCTATGTAATTATTCTTTTTCCCCCCTTGGGGACATATCTTAAAGATAAGGTCAGTCCAAACATGTGCACAACTGGGAAACATCAGAAAGTGATCAAACAGGAAAGAACTTATTTTTTTTTTTTTTTTTTTT
>NW_022900945.1:38617223-38635778 GCF_012274545.1 Fukomys damarensis
TTTTTTTTTTTTTTTATCTCAGGTCAATGTTCGGCACAGGTATAACCTGTTACGACAAAGACAGAACAAAATTGGCCAACCCTAGGGAAGGAGAACCCTGATTTCCAGCGTTACAATGTTATTATATTCTAACAAGGCTCGACTTTTAACAGCAGCCAATCACACGGTACACAAAACAACAGGAAAGCGGAGTTCATTCAAAGGAAAAGAAAAGAAAGAACAGAAACTTTCTCTGAAAAGCAAAATCTTTGTCAAAGAGTTTAAGGCAAGTGTTTAGAAGATCCTCAATAAGTAAATGAAGATATGGAGAAAGTAAAAAAATGCATGAAGAAATTGTAAATATCAATAATAAATTAGCATAAAAAGACATTCTGGAGCTGCAAAGTACAATAAATGAAAAAATGACTTCATTAGAGAAATTTATAAGCAGATTTTAGCAGACAGGAGAAAAGGAAAAAAAAGCAAGAAATCTGAACCTAAAGTTAGAAAAAAGCAAACCATCAAATTTGAGGAGAAAAAAAGAAATAGTAGAAAAGCAGTAACTGCTTAGGTATCTGAATAATAAAATGGAACACTATCAAGTGAATCAACATATATACTGTAGGAATACCAAAGACAGAAGCAAGAAGTAAAAAGAACAAGGAGCCTATTTGAAGAAATAATGCTGAAAATTTCCCAGACTTAAAGAAAAGCATGAATATTAACATATTAGAAACTCAGCCAGCTCCAACTGTGATTAACTTAAAGAGATCCACGCTAAGAAACACTACAATGAAACTTCCTGGCATAGTCTATGAGGCTAATACCTCTGTTACCACAATCGCACAAAGACACTACAAAAAACTTAGACTGTTACCCTTTCTGAGCATTAATGCAAAAATAATTAAATACTAGCAAGCTTAATTCTTCAGCATAAAAGGATTGGATACCATGACCAAGTGAAATTTATTCTTGAATTGTTCAGCATACATAAATCATGGGCTGTAACAATTACATTAATAGAATGAAGTGAGTGACAAAAAAGAAAACACAAAGAACATGATCATCTTAATTGGTACAAAAAACTGACAAATTCCAAGACCATCTGATGTTTACTATAGTCCGTACACTAAAAATAAAAGGAAACTACCCCAAAATAGTAAAAGCCAGATATGAAAAAGCCATGGCAAACATACTCAGTGGTAAAATTCTGAAAGCTTTTCTCCTGAAATCACTAACAAACAAAGAGGAACATTTTTGTCACTTCTACTCAATGTAGGATTAGAGGTCTAGGAACACCACTAGACAAAAATAAGAAATTGAAAATATCCAAATTGGACGCAGAGCCCAGTGGCAGAGGTGGCCCTGGGTGTATGCGTCAGGACTGGCCAAGGGCCATCCAAGGATCCTGGCACTGGGTCAAGTCTCAGAGACTGGTGGCAGTGGAGCAGAAGAACTGTCCTGTGAAAAGGACTGTAGCAGGCAAGGAAAAACTCCAGGCCACAGTTGGCATCAATCCTGGATGTGCCTGCCACTGTGATCTGTGTGCTGTTTGCCCAGGCCTTAGTGGCCATGGGACCTGAAGCGACAGATCCAGGTCACTGTGCCTGGGCCCTGGAGCCTCTTGATACCCATGTGCCTCCCTGGTGCAATTAGAGATGGGATGAACAAGCCCAAAGAGGACAATCTCTCTGAGAGAATCCGCAACATACCCTGTGGCCTTTTACCACAAGACATTCTTGAGCAATCTCCCCCTGGCACTGGTATTCACTTCTTTCTGAGACTTCTGTAAAACATGACTGACACCAGCATCAACCTTCCACCCCAGAGAGTTTTGAAGGTACTGTCAAACACTGAATGTAAAAATATTTTAGATGGTAACTTTAGTTGTTACTAATTCACTTGTCACCCTATTTCTTTCTTTCCTGAATCCTTCAGAGGAAAGTACAATTGACCAGGGCCACTGAGTTTTTCTTAGTTAGCTTTCCTTAGCTTCACTGTGAACTCATGTTTTGTTTTACACTCATTTAAAAGTATCAGCTTACACATAGTTTTGATTAAATAGTTAGCTAGGAATGTGCTGAATTTGGGAAACTGGTAGCAGGGCCCTAAGAAAATTTAAAATTTTCTTGAGTTGGTGGTCTCTGGGCTTCCTAAGAAAAGTGTTTCATGGCCTCCATACTGTCTTACACCTGTTGTTCCCACACAATCACACCTTGAGCTATAAGTCCCAGGTTTGGCTCAGTTAGCCTTCCTTTGCACGCACTTGCATTGTCCTCTTGGCCCTCCCCTAACAAGCTTTGCCCTCCACACTGGTCCAGTGTAGGCCAGTGTAAGTTCAAAAACTCTCCTTCCCAATATGAAGACAGAGGATTACAGTTCATTGGAAAGAAGTCTGGTGTTCTTCCAACCACTCCTCAAATTCTAGGAAGATAAAAATGCAACCACCTTTGGACCTCATTTCAGTTGCCACCTCTGGCTCTGCCTCCTTCCCAAAGTTATTGTCCTCTCTTCAACTACTCTAACTTTCTCTAGGCATTGGCCTTTCACTGAGTTGCTCCCCTGGATCTTTCCTGTGTACACTATGCCTCCAAAAGACAGTCACAACCTCTGGCACTATCCACTTTCCTTTCATTGAATATACTGTTCTTAATAATATGCCTGTTTAAAACCATTATACAGTAAAACTCTGAACTGCAAGTAACTTATTCTGTGGGTGCTCCTCAAGATGACAAAATATTTCCAATTAATTTTAACTTGATAGCCAGGCACGGTGGTGCGTGCCTGTAATCCCAGCACTAGGGAGGCTGAGCAGGAGGATCGCTGTTAGTTCAAGATCAGCCCAGGCTACATAGTGAGTTCCAGGTCAGTCTCAACTACATAGTGAGACTCTGTCTCAAAAAAACTAAAAGGAAAGAGAAAATTTTAACTTCACAATGAGCAACGTCCTGCAATGCAATAATACATGATGCTAAACACCACAAGATCACAACTTGGCCAACCATCATCCCCCCTTTCCCTTTTCTCCCTCCCTCCCCCTAGAGGATTGTGGGTCATCATCTCCCAACAACAGTGGTCATGGAGAACTCTTCTACAGAGGTCGAGGAGAAAACTGTGGAGGAATCACTCACTTCAAGTGAGATAGGGAGAAAACTAAAATGTGAGAAGCTGTGCAGAATTTTGTAGAAAAGCACCACCCGAATAATGCTGTAGCTGCATGAGTGATAAATCTGTTTAATGACATTGATTTTAATGTCACATTTCTCTGAAATCCTCAGAAAGAGGCAAAAGCAACTGTCATTGGATAAGTTTCTGGTTAGAGTTGAATGAAAAGAAAAAGATTCCATTGAGCCAATAGGTAGCAGTGATTCTGTTAGCAATAGTGAAAGTTGTCGTACACAATTGTTTTCTACTCTCTTCTCCTTCACATCAGCCACAAAGGTTCTCATAGGTAAGTGTAGGTTAACTTGTTTATTTTTATTTATGTTTTGTAATTTCTTTATTATTTTGTATTACAGTGTAATTATTTTTATGTGACTATTGTTTGGTTTGGGAGCAAATCATCTGAATTTCCATTATGTCTTATGGGGAAATTTGCTTTTATACACAAATGCCTTGGATTATAAGCATGTTTCTGGAGTTAATTATTCCCACAAACCAAGGTTATACTGTATTTGCCTTCCTATAAACTGTCTTGCTGAACCTGCAACTTTTGATTCTGAGTTTCTGTCTGGAGACCTCCTTAAGGTGACCGCATCACAAAGAACATCTCCCAGTCCAGGCTGCCCTCAGTTTTCAAGGAAATTTCATGTTTCTACTTTATGGTTTCCAAGTTCTCTCTGTTTGTATACACACTTGAAGCCAAAGTCCAAATACAAAATTTCTTTGGATAAGACCTGTTTCAGAATAAACTTTATATTCTAATCTTCAAACATTCACAATTGGGTTTTTGGTGGAAACAGCTTCAGGTTTTTAAACTTCACATAATATTACTTTTCCTAGGTATACAAATAAGTACATGCTTGGGATTATTCAATTCAGAAATTTAATTAATATATTAACTATTCAATTTTGTACTATATGTTTTTCATTCAGTATTGCAAAAATCAATGTTTTTCACATTATTAAAACTCTATGTAAATTCCATTTTAATGGCTATTTTTCCATTTACTAGGTTCTACCATATTTTACTAAACTATTAGTCCTACTCTCAGACATATGAGTTATGCCCAGTTTTGCACTATATTAAACAATTACTGTGAATGGGAAAAAGTTAAATTGAAATGGAAGAAACATAATTGTCATTGTGCACTGGTGATGTAATATTTAATGTAGAAAATTATACATATTCTACAGAGTATTGTTAAAACTAGTAAAAGAAATCTTTGATATAGCAGGATGCAAAGATAACACAAAAAGTCAGCTGCATTTCCACATAATGACAATAAGTAATCTGAAAAAACACTTCTGTTCTGAAAAGCCTTAAAAAGAATAAAATGCTTAGGACTTAGCAAGGAACTGAAAGTTTTATAAAATTAAAAATATAAAACATTGCTGAAATAAATTAAACAGAGCATATTAAGTGGAAATAATCCTAAGTTTGTAAGTGGAAGTCCTAATATTGTTAATATGTTAATATTGTCCAAAGTAATCTACTGATTATTTCAATCTCTACAAAACTCTTAATGTCACTTTTTGCTGAGGTAGAAAACTCCATTCTAAAATTCAAATGGAATCTCAACGGACTTCAAATGCTCAAATCTATCTTTGGACTTGCTTTTCTCAGATTCATTTCTATTCCTTCCTGTTCCTCTGCTTGGAAATAGAAATGTTTACTCTATGCCATTGTAAGTTGGAAATACTTAAGTTTTTTGTAATTTTTCACAGAGGCTCACAGCTAAGAGTTTGCCTAAAGTCCCAGAGGGGCTTTTGGCATTAGACTCTTCAGCAATGGAATGGTTAAGACCTTGGCAGCTCTTAACGATGAAGTAAATGGCTTTTATGTAATGAGATGGACATGAGAATCTGGGATCCAGTAGAAGAACATGATGGGTTAGATCTAAAATGTCCCCCCAAAATCAAAAGTACTAAAACTATAAAACATTGCATTGAGAGGTATGACTTTTAAAAGATGGATTCATTGGTGAATCAGTGGATTGGTTGGTGAGTTTATGACTGGAAGTGCTGTTAGAAGGGGGGATCTGGTTGGAGGTGAGTCACTCAGGGTGTGACCAAGAAAAGTATTTCTTGTCACTGGCTCCTCCCTTCTTAACTCTGTCTCTTGGCTGCCAAGAGATAAGAATCCATTTAACCATGTCGTTTCTGCCTTAGATCCAGATTACCATGGACTAAAACTCCAAAAATGTGAATCAAATTAAGCCTCTCCTCCTTTAAATTGTGGCTCCTGGGTATTTTGCAACAGGCAATCTGACTAGTACATTTAATAATCCTATCTAAGTTATCCCCAAAGGAGTATACAGTTGAGTGAGGAGATAAATATATAGATACACAAATAAATAATTACCAATATTCTAAGTGCTATGGCTGAAATTCATAGGAAGTGAAATATATATACATATATAGATATATGAATGACATCATTTATTCTGGGAACTTAATATCTCCAGTAAGATGTAAACTGGTAGCTGATGTATAATCAGAAATTAAAGTAAGAACAAGAGGAAAAACTCAACATGCCAGAAGAAAAAAATCCTGTATTTAAATAAATTCTGAAAGAAGAATAAATTAACATATTTGAAGAACAGAAAAAAGGAGGTCAGGTCAATTGGAATTGTATAGCTATTTTCTAATTCCAGTTTATAAAAGAATCATCCAGGAAACTTACTAAAATTAACATTAGTAGTGTCCATGTGTTTATTTAATTCCTCTAAAATAGCAAGGTAACCATGCTGTGCCCAACCTAGTAACACACTTCTAGAGTGGAGAAATAAAGAATGATATGCAAGAAGGTATCCAAATCTTTCACAGTAAGGATAACTGGGCTTATCTTCATCTTAACAATCTTCAAAAGTCTGAAATCCATAAAATGAAGACAAGAAATGATCCACTTTGCATTTAAAACAAAATGACTCTGACTGCGAGGCAGACAAGAAATCAGAGGGGTGCAAAAGTAGATTGGTAAAACCACTAAGAGCTACTGCATGGACTTAAAGTAAGTCCTTAGATAAAGTTGGAGTGAAAAGAGAAAAAGAAATGGACAATGTTCCGGATGAGACAACTAAACCCAAACTTCCAGGCATGGGTTTGCCATCTGTTTGACCCAGAAAGAGATGAATTAAATGTCTCTTAAATGCTTTATATTTTCTTTTCATACTGTAATTCAGAATTTTTTAAAAAAATTGATTGTAGATGATTAAAACACAAGATCCTTTGTAAGAATTTTCATTTCACAGAAAGGTCTCTCAAATCCTCTGAACTGTTCCATACGACTGTAAAACCCAAATTTATATCTACTGCTCTATATTGATCTACAAGATTCTTTAATCCTGCTATTTTATATTCTTTCCACACACCAGTATCACCACACACATATCCATGGCTGAAGACATTGCCTAAGGGCCACACAAAAAGTAAGAATTACAATTTATATGATTTTCCTATCCTTACACAATGATCTATATCAATATATCTGTGACTCAAAGCCTTAATTGTGAAAGAGTTTAAATGGTAAATGTACTTCTTTCTTTGCAGATTATTTTATCTGAACTTCCCATGTGTGTGATTGTAGTGGTGTTCGATATGTAATGGATAACTGCTAGGTTTTGTCATCAATTTCTTCATTAGATCTCTGCCAATTTGGGTTAGAGAAAAAGTCAAAAAGAAAAGGAACATGACTCTTTCCTGACATGCTTCTTTCTTCTAATACTTTGAACATTATCACACCTGTGATCTTTCCTGGAACTGGAATTTTCTCCCTGCTCTGGTCATCCATTCAAATCATTAAATAATGGCTCAAGGCCAGCTCTAATTCTCAGAACGCCTGTGAAACCTTTTCAGATGAGGCTATCCCCCATCCATTCATATTTATTCAGTCAATCTGCATATGTTTAGGGAGCATCTATGAGGTGGGATCAAACATACATTGAATAGTTAAAAATAAAAGGAATTTTTACAGTAAAAGAGGCATTACCACTAATCTCCCTTCTAACACATCTATGGCATCATCCTTGCCACTTTCTGAAGCATTTCTAGAGGTTCTCTTCAGTCAGTGTCTTTTCCTGGCTACTTCAATATCCTGAATCATTTGAAAGCATTTATGGAAATTTCTATCAAATAAAATCAATATAGGGTTTCCTCATACACCTTACTGAGTAGACCGGCACTGTGCAACTTCTGAGTCTTCCCAAAATCAAAGTGACCACATAAGGTAAACATTTTGAATCTACTCAGGATGCTGAGACAGCCTGGACAGAGCAATGAAACACTCTTGAAAGAGGACTTTCAGAATTGCTTGAAAAAGAAGCAAGAATGATGAGATAAGTGTGTTGGAAGCAGTCGGGGTTACAATTCTGAGTATTTTATTGTAATAATCTTTTTTAGTTTATACGTTAACTAAATCTTTTGATCACACCTCATCCTGCTGTCATTGGAATCCCGAAGACTTTCCTGATCCCTTTAGCTCCCTCTCTCTCCTTTTAGCTCCTACAAGCCTAAACCACTCATGTGACTCTTAATCTTCACTTACCTTTTCTCTTGTCTTGTTCATGAACTTCTCCAGTACATATGCCATATTTTTACTTAATTTGGTGGTTCCTTGAGGACAGTTTTATATCCAAAAGGCTGAAGTCAGGAGGGACTTTTGTAAACTTTTTTTTAAATTTAATTGTGAGATCATATCTTTCTTTCTTTTATATTTAAATATATTTCCTTTTTTAGGTGCCCTCAGTGGCCAAAATAAACAGTTGAAAACTCTCTGATTCCCAGTCTTTCTTAAACATCTAGGTTTACATATGTGAACCTTTAAAATAGCAACACAGACATTGGTCAAATTATGTGTTTATGATCATTTTTCTCTCTGTATGTTGTTTTTATTAAAAACAATCACAGCCCTTCATTGTTTTTTCTGACATATATTCTGATAAGATAGTGAGTTCTGGCTAATTCTGTAGTTTGAATCCCTGTATTTCTACCATATCTACAAACTCAAGCTTACGCAAACCAAGTAAGTCCATTCAGAAGAGGGAGAAAAAAGGGAGGAGGGTATGAGGGAAGACTATATAAAATTCTGACAAGGAATTTTTCTGAAAGAGAATAATCTTAGTCAAGACAGCAAGGATCCAACAAACAAGATCTATAGGCCTAATTTAACCCAGTAACCATTTGTTTACAATTCTATGCTACCATAATGCTATCACAAATAATTCACTTTTTAAAAAAACATTTAGTACATTTTGACAGCATGTTTACATTTCTTGTGTGTTATTAGTGTACCAGTGTGTACTAATGTGTTATTAATACATCTTAATTCAAAATAAAAATATAAATATTGGAATCCATTCACTGTTTTATGTTTTGCAAATGTAATGACTTTCTTTCTTAAGCAATGCAATTTTTCTGAATCATGAGAAAACACAATTTTTTCTTTGTTTGAGAGAAAATATTCAATAGCTCCTAACATATAAAGATATCATAGCATGAGGCCAAGTCTATGCCTGGAATTTTTTTCTTTCTTTTAATCAATGAAAAATGTTTTCAGTCACCAGTTACCTAGAAGTTAAGTTATAAATTAAATGAAATAGCTTTCTAAACTTGGAAAATAGGTTGGATTTTTTTCTTCATCAGATCATAATACTAGATTATCAACATGAACAGTTTGATGGTTTCTCTGTGATAGAAAGAAAACACTATAGCCTCCCAAAACTAGATTTCCACATGACTCCAGAAATTTTCATCATAGGATGCATTTTGGAGAGAAAAATTCATGGTTCTAGCCATATAGATGTTGGCAGAGACTCATTTGACTTTCATATACACAACATTTGAAGCCATAGCTTCGAGAGTGAGCCCTAACATAATTATCCTATAAATACCAAACCTATTTGCTCATTTCTGTAATCATTCAGGGAATGTAGAAACCATCAAAGGGGAATAAGTGCAGGAAGGCAAATTGTACTTCTCTGACTGCAAGGAATGTGGTGTTCAGTAGAATGGAATTACTTTTCCAGCAAAATAAATCTGAGCACCCCTCCAATTTTTTAAAATTTCAAATCATGAATAATGTTTATATTTCTTGGTTTCTAATTTTACATCCAATTTTTGGTAAGGAAAAAATACCCAAACCCATTGCACAAAAGAAATGCACATGTTGTCTTACAACTTGATTTATCCCAAGGAGGTGGTACCAGAGATTATAAATTTACCCTTTGCAGAAGCAGTCTTTCTGATGACCATGTCTTTTTCAATTAAAGCCATCATTTGAATAACTATTGCATAGTAATAAAACCACCAATTGGAGAAGAAATATGTAGGCTGATATGTGCATAAAGGTGGGGAAATTTTCATGGATTTGGAATAAACTTCCATACATAAGAAGTTATAAACTGTAATCTTAGTCAAAGTGGAGCAAACCAGTGGGTGACAGAAAATATGCAGGAATCACTGTTCTGCAGAAATGAAAAATTTTTCATTATAGAAAAACCAGGGAGATTAATTGATATTGACTAATAAGGTTTTGAGAATGTTGCTACTCTGTATTCAGGTCAAGGTCGTAGGAAAACTGAAGCACACGTGCCTGCCCAACGACCTCACAGGACACATTCCCACTCTCATTCTTTAGGAGCAGCCATCTCTAAAAAAAGAAATGCTTAATTACTCTCCTACATTATATCTATTTTATGTTTCAAAAGACTTTCAAACCATTATTTATAATTCACATGCAAAGCTATCTGAGCAAACGCCTGCATTTTAATTACACAAGTTCAGAGTTCTATGTTGTATTTTTTTTTAATCTTCTGAGATATGATGCTGGGGGTTTTCAAAGGTACAAACTAATCTACACAGTGGGGGTGCTATGTGCAATCCAAAGATCATGAAATTAATGAGGTCAACTTTAAAGGGGCCAAATTTTCTTGAACTGGTTTTATTTGAGCAAAAAGAATTCATTTTCATGTAATCTTAAAACATTTTTATTAGAGCTATTTAATTTTATGACACTGGCCTAAAGCCAGGGAAAATCTCTCTCTCTCTCTCTCTCTCTCTCTCTCTCTCTCTCTCTCTCTCTCTCCCTCTCTCTACTCTCTTCCCCTCTCACCCCCCTCCTTCACGAACATATGTAGAGATTCTAATAGATAGATAGATATAAACTGATTTATAATTGACCTTTATGCCTTTTTTTTACTAGACACTCAAATTTAAAGGATTCTTAAAGACTCGGGATGAATTTTGAAACTTGATTATCAGGTTACACACCAGTGTAAATTTTCTGTTCATATGAAACATATTCAGTAGTTTCCAAACTTGTTTTAGAAGTGCCTATTATGTATATTTAAACTTTTCACTTCTGTGTGTATGCACATGCACGCACCCATGTGTACGCCCTTGTGTGCTGTATGTGTTAGTGAGGATTGAACCAAGGGGCCTTCTACCACTGAGCTACGTCCCCAGATTACTTTTAATTTTTACTTTTATTTCAAGGCAGGGTGCTGTTAAATTACTACATTGTCCAGACTGGGCTGGAGTTTGTGACCTTTCTTACTCAGCCTCCTACAATGTTGGTATTATATGTATGCACCACCATGCTGGCCAAAATTTCCTTTTTAAAAATATGAAACAAACAGCAAACAAATATCTGCAACTATTATTTTTAACTTAAATAAACTCATTCCCACTAAAATGAAAATTAAGTTCTTTCAGTTCTCTTATCATTCATGTTGAGCTACAGTGCAAAGACAAACATCCTGTTTTCAAACCCCAGTACAGAAAAATGAATGAAACATTGAGCTAATCCCCATGAGGTGTAAAAAAATGTTTAACTAGAAGTCAGAAAATCATGTGGAACAGTAGAGAGAACTTTGTATTTGTTGCAGATGATTTTATTATCACTCTTACCAATGACAAATTTTAAAAGTATGCCATCATCATCCCCTCCCTTCACTGCCCTCCATTCTTGCCGGTCATTCTTCCATTCTTAAAACCAATAAATAGTATTTTAGTAGCTGCTATAGTTCTAGGCACTCATAAATACAGTAGAAGGAATTGCTGTTCCCCTGGAGAAATGTGAAATCTAATTGCCAAGCTGCAATATACACACATGTATTTGTGTATGTATTTGATTAAAATTCAGGATTAATATAATCTGTGCCATGTGTTCTGAGTGTCATGCTAGGGTGGAAGCATTTTCAGCTGAGTGATGGTTCAAAGGAGGTAACTTTGGCTGGCCTTGACTTTTGGGTATGGAGTAGTACGTACACACACATTGCAAAAGTGACAGGATTAAAGGGTTGTGTTCCAGGAGTGGGGCCAGTGGGATCAATGGGCCTGAACTGTTAAAACCATCTTAAGGGGACAACAAGGACACAGACTGGCTTTCCCAAGGCAATATGTGTGAATTTTATTTGCTGGTTAGTTAGAAATGTTAAGTGTTTTTTGTATGGGAACATATAATTCCTGTATGTTTCATCTGACAGTATTATAAAGAATGTATTAGATAGAATAAGTCATATTAGATGGGGTAGGAACCAAATTTTGAATTTTGCTCTAAAGTAAACATTTGGTGATTAGGACCTGAAGTGGAATGACAGCACCAGAAATGTGATGAAAAAGACAACAGTAGAGATCTCTTATTTCAAGGTCACTTGATAATGGTTGTATATAGAGTGAGTGGCTGAAGAAAAATTAGATGGCAAGCTGAGAAGGCCAGGTGTTAAAGAGAATGTGCTACTAATTTTTCATTTATTTAAAACTTCACTATTCCAATAAATATTTATAGAGTACACACTTTTTGCCATGAACTGTGCAAAGCTATGGGCCTCACAGTTAGCATATAAAGACACACAGCAATCAATCAGGTAACCAACAAATAATTACATACATTTATAAAATGAATATTCCATATGCATGTGTTATACAATACATACAATCTTATACATACATACACCCACACTCTTAAGGAGATTGACATTAATTAGCAAACATCAATTATAACCCAACAAATATATAATTATAAACTATGAAAGAAACAGTGATGAGAAATAGTGGAAATTATGAATGTGTGGAACAATATCAATTGAGTGCCTCTGAAAAAGTCTTGTTAAGTAGGCAATTGATGAAAAGAGAAATCCAACAAGAGGGAACATTATGGGTACAGCTTAGAAGGAGAGAAAGAGGACAGTTACTAGTCAAAGCTGAATGTGATATGCCTTTGAGACATCAAACAGGAGTGTTGAGAAGGAAGATGAAAATATGGATCTGCTACTCAGAGGAAAAGCACTGACTCCAGATCTGCATGCAGATCTCTAAATACCCAGTGTGTATATACATGGATGATATCCACTGAGATTATGTACAGGAAGAGCCTCAGTATATCTGCAAAGTCTGAAACGTTCAGAAGCCTGGAGGGAGAGAGGCTGGCACAGAATTCTCAGAAGTTGAGTGTGAGAGGGAAAAAATGAGATGGATGTGGTATGGGAAAGTTAAAAAAGGGATTCTTACTAGCTGAGGAAGTTCCAGAAGCTACTGAACGCTATTTGGTGGACAAATAATCTGAAGCCTGAAAACAGTACCAGATTTACTTACATGATGGGCACTGGTGACATAGATAAGAAGAGTTTAGGAAAATCTGAAGGAATAAAACCAAATTATGGTAAGATTAGAATTAAGTGGGACAGCCAGGCATTGTGGCACATGCCTGTAATCTCAGCACTCAGGTAGCAAAGGCAGAAGGATCACTGAGAGTTCAAGGCCAGCCTGGGATATATAGGGAGTTCAAGGCTAACCTGATCTGTATAGTGAGACCCTCATCTCAATAAATAAATAAATAAATAAATAAGTTTGAGTATTAAATAATGAATATTTATAAAAAAAGAATTAAATGGGGCATAAGGAGCTAGAATGGTAACAGACAGCTCCCTCTGAAGCATATAATAATTAACCAATTTTAGTAGAAATGACATTTTGAAAAGAAGAACAAAGTATTATGATTATTATTATTATTGTTGTTGTTTTTTGTGTGTGATGTACGGATACAGAGTCAAGGTTTTGAGATGACACGTATGAAAAGTGAATGGATATAACAAGTACATGGAGAAGAAAACTGGAACTCAGATGAAAAGACAAAGCAGGGGAAACTCATCATGTGGTCATCTTAGAGGGGAGAATCGAGGAGGCCTTCGTCCTAAAAAGAACCTAGAAGAGGAGACACGGGCCAGAGGAGTGGTATCTGGCACTACACCCATGTGAGCGAGCATGTCTGTGCTGCAGGAGGGGTGCCCTGCAGAGGTAAAAACTAAGCCACCAACCCTATCCTGGATAAGGACAGCTCTTGGGGAAACAAAGGAGCAACCAAATGCCACAACTATCAACAAACAATCATTCCAACCCCTACCGTGTGACCTATATATAGTAGAGAACAGAGGACTGATGACATTCCCCATCCTCCAATGGGAGCAAGACATACCTTGACGTGGACAGTAACCCCGGGGTGGGAGGAACAAAAAAAGTGGCCCACAGAGCAAGGAGAGCCCTGCAAGGACTGATCATGCCTAAAGCTACTTACAGAAAGTTGTGACTGTCTCAATCCCAAGACCACAGATTATGGGGAAAAAACACTCATTCAATAACAGAATTGTTTTTCATTTGACTTAATCTTTTTTTTTTCATTTTTTATTTTATATTATTTTTATCTTTTCTTCCTTGAGCTTTTTCAGGACATGAGGCTTTTCTCACACTTTCTTTTCTCTTCGTTTAGTTTCCTTTCTTTTCTTTTTTTCTTTTTTTTTTTCCTTTTATCTTTTGGGCTTACCTTTTTTTTTTCTTTTCCTTCTTATATTTCCTTTATCCCCTATTTTTACTGTTTAACTTTTTTCTACTTTTTCTTGTTTGGTCTTTCTAGTGACTGTTCTCTAGCACTATTAATTTTCTTTTACTTCTCCCCCCTTCTAATATTTTTATTTTATCTTCTCCATTTCCTCATGCCATTCACTTTTACAAGTACAACTATTAAGCTTTATGAATCAATACACAAATTGTTAACTTTACACTTTTTTATTGAACAATGTTATTGTTATTAGAGGTACAGCAGTTTTGTTTAATATATATTTACTGTAGATCAATTACAGGTCAATATTTGGTTTGTCTTACTGTTCATACTATAATTATAGATCTCTTTTCTATGGATAAGTGTAGACTTTACCAGTCCATAAGCTTTATTCAGTTTGTGGAAGTTTGTGGAGAATCCAATGAGAAGCTTGTGGTGACCACAGTGGTGTGGTTGTAGGCAGGTCCCAGCCAGGGTCCCTACCTGACCCCAGCAGCTTGGACCAGCCAAAGGCCTCCCTGGAAAGATGCACAGGTTCACAAGCAACAACCAGAGGCCCACCCTGATACCACTGGTAGGTTTGTGCAGACCCCAGCTAGAAGCAGGCTCAGACACCAGTGACTGGAGTGCACAGCCCCCAGCTAAAGGCCCTCCCAGACAACAGCTACATAGCGGGGGAAAGCCACAGCCACAGTCAGGCCCAGATACCATTCCAAGAGTGCACTGGACCCAGCAAGAGCCCCCGCTATACAACAGAGCAGCACCGGGATCCAGGGAGTCATCAATCTGAACCCAGGAACCAGCACTGGAGCAAGCAGAAGAGAAAAGGACTCTTGGTGGCTTGCTGAGACTTAAAGATCACTGGGTGAGCAAAAAGTTGCCACAACAAAGGCACAGAAGGCTGCAACTGTTGAAATGAGATGACACATAAACAAGTCTCAAAACCAGACTTTCACATCACCTAAGGCAACCCCAAAGGGAAACAAGGTGGAACAATCTGATAATCAACCACCTGGACTCCCTGAACTGGCAACAAAAGAGGATCTTAAAAAAATGAAATAAGAAAGGATCTCTCAGATAACAACAGAGATTGTGTCCATAGTGCAAGTCATGATTAATAAATCTAGAGCAGACACACAGATAAAAAACCATGGAATTCCAACACAGGAAACAAATGAAATCCCTAAAACAGATGCAAAGATATTTCCAGAAGATTAAAAACTCCATTGAATTTTATGCAGCAGAATGAGCCAATGGGTGGACAGAATTTCAGATATAGATGACAAGATTGCAATTAGTGACCAGGGAAAGAAAAGTTTCTTTAAAATAGTAAGAAATCAACCCAGCAGCTGCTAGATGATGCAAAGGAGAATAACATAAGACTGATCATAGTAAATTAAGAAACAGGAAAGAGTGCAAATGACATTAAAAAAACAAAACAAAACAAAACAAAACTGTTTACATAAGTGATGGCAGAAAACTTCCCCAGCAGGGGAAAATAACTTGATATACAGATAAGTGAGGCATAAAGGACTCCAACTAGCCCTGATTTAAAAAAAAAAAATCTAAATTTTAAGATTCCAAAAAGCCAACAGAAGAACAAAATTGTACAAGCAGTTTGAGAAAAGAAATCATATACAAAGGAAAGTCCATCAGAATCACATCAGACAGCTCAACACAAACCCTGAAGATAAGAAGAGCCTGGAGTGAGGTATTTTAAGCCCTAAAGGAAAATAACCTTCATACTAGACTGATATACCCTGCAAAACTACTTTTAAAAATTGAAGGAGAAATAAGATATTTTCATGAAAAATAGCACCTTGGGAACTTTATGAATACCAAACCAGTAAACAAACAAACAAAAAAAATTTAAACAATATCCAAGGAAGGCCAGCAGAATGAAATCATCAGGCATGAAAATAAATTAAATGCAAAGAGAGAGAATTAAAAAAAAAAGAAAAAGTCATGACAAGGATAAGTCAATACATATCAGTTATAACCGTTAATGTTAATTGTCTCAATTCACCAATCAAAAGAAACAGAATAGCAGAATGGGTCAAGAAGCAAGATCCAACAATATGCTGCATACAAGAAACACAATTAAAAAAGAAAGTCATAGTCTGTAAGTTAGAGTGGAAAATAATACTCCATGTGACAGGAACCAAAATAAATAAATAAATAAAAGCAGGAGTAGTTACCATATTTGCAGATCAAATGGATTTCAAACCAACAGTGATCAAGAGAGAGAAAGAAGGACACTATATCATTGTAAAGGAAAAAATTCAACAGGAAGAGATGACAATCATAAATATATATCCACCAAATATTAGTGTGCCCAACTATATACAACAAATACTAATGGACATGAAAAATGAAATAAGCACTAATACAGTAGTAGTGAGGGACCTCAATATCCCACTGTCCCAAACAGACAGATCAACTAGACCAAAAAAAAAAAAAAAAGAAAAAATCAACAACAGAACACTAGAACAAGCTCTTGAACAAATGAACTTAAATGTTTCCAGAGTGTTCGACTCCACAAAATCAGAATATACATTCTTTTCAGCTGCACATGGTTTGTTCTCCAAAATAAGCCACATACTTGCTCATAGAACATTATTTTTTTTTCTTGGTACTGGGGATTGAACTTGTGTCCTTGCGCTTGCAAAGCAGAGGCAGCAAAACCACTGAGCTAAATCCCTGGCCAAATGCTCACTGAATATGTTTAAGCAAATGCAAAGGAATTGAAGTTATCCCCTGTGTATTATCAGATCATAGTGTCATAGAACTGGAGATCAATTGCAAAAGAAACTGCAAGAATTTCACAAACATATGGACATTGAATAACACACTTCTGAATAATCAATGGGTTACAGATGAAATTAAAGAAGAAATCAGACAGTTCCTACAATTAAATGACAATGACAATACAACATATTGGAATCAATGGGACACAATGAAAGCAGTCTTAAGAGGGAAATTCATAGCAGTGAATACTCCTATTTGGAAAACAGAGTGAGCTCAATTAAATAACCTGATGCTGAACCTCAAGCTTCTAGAAAAAGAAGAGCAGGACAAACCCAAAGCTCATACAAGGGAGGAAATTGTAAAGATCAGAACAAAAATCAATGCAATGGAGACTAAGAGAATGATACGAAAAGTCAATAAAGCAAAGAGCTGGTTCTTTGAAAGAATGAACAAAATTGACAAACCCTTAGCCAATTTTATCCAAAAATAAAGCAAAGAAGAGACCCAAATCCATACAATTAGGAATGAAAAGGGTGAAATTACAATGGACACAGCAAAAACCCAGAGGATCATCAATACCTACTTTGAGAACCTATGTGCCAACAAGATGGAAAACACAGAAGCAATGGACAGGTTCCTAGATATGTATGAATTACCAAAGTTGAAGGAAGATGACCTAAAAATTGTAAACAACACAATATCAATCAACAAAATTGGAAACATAATTAAAAACTTACAAACTAAGAAAAGCCAAGGCCCCAGTGGCTTCACTGCTGAATTCTACAAAACATTTAGAGAAGAACTACTGCCACTACTGTTTAAACTCTTCAATAAATTAGAAAGGGAACCCATACTCCCAAATTCATTTCTGGAAGCAAGCATCACCTTGATCCCAAAAGCAGAGAAAGACCCAACCAAAAAAGAGAACTATAGACCAATTTCACTAATGAAAAAATAGATGAAAGAATCCTTAATAAGATATTGGCAAATAGAATACAGAAGATCATGCAAAAGATAATAGAGAAGATCACACACCCTGACCAAGTGGGATTCATCCCAGGGATGCAGGGATGGCACAACATACACAAATCAAAAAATTCAACACACAGTACTAATAGAGGCAAGGACAAAAACCATATGATCATGTCAATAGATGTAAAAAAGGCATTAGACAAAACTCAACACTCATTCATTATAAAAATCCTATAAAAATTTGGAATAAGACAGTCTCTACCTCAACCTGATAAAAGCAATTGGCGAAAAACCAACAGCCAATATCATACTAAATTGTGAGAGACTGCTTGGGCCTGCATAAGATGGCTGCCCTCAACCTTAGCCTTTGCCTCGGTGGAAAAATCCCACTAGACTACATACGTGACCTTTGGCAGGTCTAGCCCCTGGGCAAAACAGGAAATCTTACAGAAAAAATAGCCCTTTGTGCTAACCACAGGGTCACCGGATCTGGAGCAGGAAGCAGGTGGTATTTTCCCCGTCCTACTTGCCCCTAGGGATTGTGCACTTACCCCTCCCCACATTTGGTAAAATACTGATTGCTGTATGGTTAAATGCTTGAATGACTCATGTGATTGGTAGAGGATTTGCTTGAGCTGTCCAATAAGCTTGCTGAACCCTCCCCCTGGGATAACAGTATATAATCGTTTTGCTGAGCCAATAAAGCGCCTTTGATCAGAAACCAGACTTGGGCCGTGTACTCTAACTTCTTAAAGATTTCCTCCACAGACATTCAAGATCGGATCGGCCTCTGATGACCCACGAATAAGAGGCGGCTCTCACCTCCTATTCCCCGCGGGACGGGGTCCCCCCAGAGAGCCGCA
>NW_022900945.1:38636239-38637300 GCF_012274545.1 Fukomys damarensis
CCTTCCAAGGCCAAAACAGGGGTAAAACATGCTTTCAATGCGGCCAGCCCGGCCATTTTGCCTCCCGCTGTGGAAAGTATTACCTCAGGGCATGGCCAATAGCCCTACCTTATGTCAATATTTCGTAGCTAAAGTTTGTTTAATAGTAAATGAGACAGAAAAATATTAGAAAAGCTATAAGTAAGAGTTGTACTTTTAACATGAAAGGTTTTTGTATGTTCCTCTTGTCTTTACCTAAGAATGTAGAGAATGTTTATGGAAATGATTTATAAAATGTTTGCTTGTTGGTTTCAAGTTTGTTATAAAAGGTTTACATTTATAGTCAAGAAGAGTATTCGTTCCTTTAACCCTAATTCTACAAGAGATCTCTGTTAATTTTGATCTGCAAAAATTTTGACTAGTCATAACAAAAAGATTTTATAATTCAATTGGCCAAAACCATCTGAGTGCACTCATTAAAATTGTCTTATATGTTTGTCTGTCTTAAATGTTCAAAGATGTTTGTATGTTTTTGATCAGAATGACATCAAATACAAATAGATTGTTGGTTTCTACAACCTGGCTTTATAGGATCAAATAAAAAACTTAAAAGATAATTAAATACGACCTTTAAGTTTGGATACGCTCCTGTTGGTGAATAAAGAAGCAGCTGCTCAGAAAATTTATTCTGATCTTTGTTCACTAATGGAAGCCACCAAAATAATTTTCATAGCCCTATAAAAAAGATATGTCTTGTTAAATATGTTAAAAAAAAAAAAAAAACCGGGGGAATCCTGTTAATACAAAGCTACATTACAGTACATAAGATTTGATATAAGTATTATTATTGCTACTTTTCTGGTATACAAAACGTATTCATATTGTTTGACCATGCAGGTTTTTCAACATATTGTTTATAACAATAACCTTTTGGTCAGTATTCATATTTTGACCATGCAGGTTTTTCAACATATTGTTTATAACAATAACCTTTTGGTCTAGGTGTTCTCCCTTTTCTTCTATTCCACCTAATTATGGTTACAGATATGTTTATAGACCTATCACTATCCTTGAGCACATCT
>NW_022900945.1:38638611-38684567 GCF_012274545.1 Fukomys damarensis
TGTGAGAGACTGCTTGGGCCTGCATAAGAAGGCTGCCCTCAACCTTAGCCTTTGCCTCAGTGGAAAAATCCCACTAGACTACATACGTGACCTTTGGCAGGTCTAGCCCCTGGGCAAAACAGGAAATCTTACAGAAAAAATAGCCCTTTGTGCTAACCACAGGGTCACCGGATCTGGAGCAGGAAGCAGGTGGTATTTTCCCCGTCCTACTTGCCCCTAGGGATTGTGCACTTACCCCTCCCCACATTTGGTAAAATACTGATTGCTGTATGGTTAAATGCTTGAATGACTCATGTGATTGGTAGAGGATTTGCTTGAACTGTCCAATAAGCTTGCTGAACCCTCCCCCTGGGATAACAGTATATAATCGTTTTGCTGAGCCAATAAAGCGCCTTTGATCAGAAACCAGACTTGGGCCGTGTACTCTAACTTCTTAAAGATTTCCTCCACAGACATTCAAGATCGGATCGGCCTCTGATGACCCACGAATAAGAGGCGGCTCTCACCTCCTATTCCCCGCGGGACGGGGTCCCCCCAGAGAGCCGCACTAAATGGTCAAAAACTGAAATCCTCCTCATCAAAATCAGGAACAAGACAAAGATGTCCACTATCACCACTCCTGTTCAATATAGTTTTGGAAACATTAGCCACAGCAATTAGACAAGCCAAAGAAATAGAAGCAATAAAGATAGGAAATGAATAAGTCAAACTGTCATTATTTGAAGATGACATGATACTCTATGTAGAAGACCCCAATAACACTTCCAAAAGTCTTCTAGAGTTAATAACCAAGTTCAGTAGAGTAGCTGGATACAAGGTCAACACACAAAAATCAATAGCTTTCCTGTACACAAACAACAGATTCACTAAAAAAGGAACTGGAGAAACAACTCCCTTTAAAATAGCATTCAAAACTGAAATACCTAGGAATCAACCTAACAAAAGAAAACAAAGACATCTACTCTGAAAACTATAGCACTCTGAAAAAAAGAGACTGAAGAAAATATCAGAAAGTGGACAGATATCCCTTGTTCCTGGGTAGGAAGAACCAATATAGTGAAAATGGCCATACTTCCAAAAGTGCTACATAGATTGAATTCAATACCAATTGAAATTCCAGCAGCATATTTCACAGAACTTGAGAATACATTCCAAAAATTCATTTGGAACAAGAAGAGACCTAGAATAGCAAAAGCAATTCTAGACAACAAAGGCAAAGTAGGAGGTAACATATCCCCAATTTGAAACTATACTACAAAGCTACTGTGATAAAAATAGAATGGTACTGGCTAAGAAACAGACCTCAGTACCAGTGGAACTGATTAGAAGACGCAGAAACAACTCCAGACGCACTCAGCCACCTCATTTTTGAGCAAAGGAGCCAAACACCCTCACTGGAGGAAAGATTGTCTCTTTAATAAATGGTGCTGGAAACATTGGGTTTCAACTTGCCCAAGATTAAAACTAGACCCGTATCTCTCACCGTGCACTAAACTAAAATTGAAATGTATTACAGATCTAAATATTAAAACAGAAACAATAAACTGGCTGAAGAGATGGTAGGTAGAATTCTTGAAGACACTGGTGTAGGATAAGATTTCATGAACAAAACCTCAGTTGCATGTGAAATAGTATAAATAATCAACAAGTTAGATCTTTTATTAAAAAGCTTCTGCACAGCAAGAGAAACCACCAACACCATAAAGAGACAGCCCACAATGTGGGAAAAATTTTTTACAAGCTGTTCCTCAGAAAAAGGTCTACTATATAGTAGAATATATAAAGAACTTTAAAAAAATTGGACCTCCCAAATTTAAAGACCCAATCCAAAAATGGGCATCTGAAATGAACAGACATTTCTCAAAGAAGTAGAAATAGCAAATAAACATGAAAAAATGTTCAACATCATTGATCATCCAAGAGATGCAAATGAAAACAACATTGAGATTCCACCTCACCATAGCAAAAATGGTTGTTATCATGAAAGTAACCAATAGCAAACTGGTTGGCTGCTGGGGGTGTGGGGAAAGAGGAACCCTTCTCCACTGTTGGTGGGAGTGTAGACTGGTGCAACCACTGTGGAAATCAGTATGCAGATACCTCAAAGAACCAAGGTTAGAGGTACCATTTGACTCGGCTAGTCCCCTGCTGGGTATCTTTCCAAAAGAATTAAAATAATCATACCAGAGAAATATGTGTACCCATGTTCATAGCAGCATAGTTTGTAATAGCTAAAATTTGGAAGCAACCCACTTGCCCATCAACTGGAGACTGGATAAAGAAAACGCGTTTTTTAAAAAATATAAAATGGAGTACTACTCAGCCATAAAGAAAGAGAAATTAGAGACTCTTAAGTGAAATAAATAGGATGCACATGTAAATGTCAAATAGTTTGTTTTGCGAAACAAACTGTAAATAAGGTGTAAGAGATATAAAATAATGTTAAATAGGAAGAAAATATGCAAAGGAGAGGGGTAAGTGATAGGAGTAGGAGAAAGGAAAGAAGAGAATGAAATTAACGTGAAAAAATGAAAATATAGAAACAAAGTCTTTGTAAATAGAGATGGGTGGAGGGGTTGAAAGGAAGGCAGGGGATGGAGAAAAAATAAGAATCAAGATAAAAGATAAAATAAGAATCAAGATTTGTAAAGATACAATCTCCAATGATAAATGTCATTATATTGCATAACTAAAATGTACCAATAAAATTAATTTTAAAAAATAAAGAAATCAAGTATTAATAAATGATGAAGAGTCTGTGGGGAAACTGAATCTTCTACACTATTGGTGGGAATGTAAACCACTACAGAAATCAGTATGGTGATTCCTTAAAAACCTGAAAGTAGAAATTTCATCTGAATCAGCTATTCCCTTTTCAGGTGTCTTCACGGTACAGTGAATCATGCATACTCATGTTTATCGCAGCACAATTTATATTTGCTTGGAAATGGCCTTTATGTCCATCAACAGATGAATGGATAAAGAAAATGTGGTATTATACACAACGGAGTACTACGCTGTCATAAAGATATACAAACTTGAATCATTTCTAGGCAACACAGATGCACTTTGTGATCATTAACGTTAAGCAGAATAGGTCAGACACACAAATTTGAATATTGTATTGTTTGTCCTATATGATAAAGATAAAGAGCAACATTAAAAACAGGTAATAAGAAGTAGGGAAACAGATCTTACTCAAAGAAGAAGGGGATGAAGAGATGGAAGGAGTGAGGATGGAAAGAGGGATACGGGATGCAAAAATGGAGTTGGGATCTGTTTTGTACACGTACCGACTTCACACAAGGAATGGAAACATTACGTACTGCACACGTACGAAAACATGGAGAAGGAAGGCGATCAAGAGATGGGTAGAGGGTGAGAGCGCGAAAATCGGGAAGATTAATAAAAGGAATTTCTATGTGTTATATACATGTACCAACTTGGCATAAGAA
This sequence comes from Fukomys damarensis, assembly GCF_012274545.1. Lineage (NCBI taxonomy): Eukaryota > Metazoa > Chordata > Mammalia > Rodentia > Bathyergidae > Fukomys > Fukomys damarensis. The sequence continues at coordinate 38,642,067 of NW_022900945.1, forward strand.
ATGTAGATATGATGTACTAACGAGTGTCCTAAAAACTAAACTAAAAGTAAAAGAACTGAGAGAAACTATGGAAATCTAGAACTAAATTTGATGAAATTCTATGTTTATGAAAAAAAAAAGAACCACTGCTAAGTCTGGAGTCTAGAAAAGTAGACACAGAAAAGAGATCCAAGGAGGAGGGTGAAAAATAAGTTGACAAACAACAGAGAGATGAAATTTTTAAAAAATGCTTCTAGATAACACGTAGAAACTTTAAAGTTGTGATATTTGCATTCACTACCACTCAAGGGCTATGTATTCAATTAAACAAAAATATTCTTATCACTATTTTAGAAATATGATCCAAACTCTTTTGCTATGTTATCCAGTGTTGATTTACAAAAAAAATAATGAAAATAAAAGATAAAACACTAATAGAAAAAAATAAATAGAATGTAAAATGTAGTTAGTTCAAACCAACAGCCAAAATTTCCGCATCAGCTTCCCAAGGCAGAAAGCCCACAAATTCCTCTCTCAGGTTATGAGAGTCTTCAACAAACCTCACCAAGACAGGTAAGAGCTCTGCCCCTGCTGTATCCACCACATCCACCGTGACAATGGAAAAGAAGTGGGAGTCTCTCACTTCCCTGAGGGTTTCTTCCCTGATACGGCTCTCACAGATCTCCAGCATCTGTTTCTGCTGGTTTTGAATAGAACAATGTGTTAATGGCTGTGTGTACCTGAATAGGCTAAGTACTCCTGTGATTAATATTTATTTTGATATCAGTTGACTGACTATTTTCTCTATTTTTTTCCTCTGCGGTTTATTTGTTTTTTTTCTAGGGTTACTCAGTTTAACAGAGACTGGGACCTGTTGAAAAATATTGCAGAGGAGGTCTGAGGAGAATGACTTGTCACAGAACATTCTGAATGGAGCCTACCTAGACTAAAATCTGGGATCTCAAACACCCTCACACATCATCAATTCTTTCCCCTTCTCCTGAGTACCAGCCTCGCCTTAGTGCTCAAGAAATCATCATGCCTCACAGAAAATACTTTTTATGTGCAATCTCCCCTGGGCTGCTGCCTCCTTACCCACCTTCACCTCAGACGCTCACCCTGGCACAGGAGGTACAGCTTGTCTAGCAACAGCGAGATCCTTGCCGTTTCAACTTCTGTATCACCTCCCCTGCCATTCCATGTTATCAAGCTTGTACTTTACGGCGATGCTATTCACGTTTGTGCAGCCACTATACCCCTTGGTTCCTGTCAATTTTAATCAAACAGTCACTGCATATGTCTTTCTGAACTGTAACATTTACCATTGGAACAATCTATAGCCATTAATGTTCAAGGAAGCATGTGTTATCTCTCAGCATCCTGCCCTGTTTCGGTCCAGATTTCACTTCATGTGGTGGATGTACAAATAATGTTTATACCTTCTTTCATTTTAACGAGAAATTACCTTTTTTTGAAGTACCTTATTTTTGATCGATTTGAATAAGGAGAAGGAACGAAATTCCTTCCACTTTGATATCTTAAACGTGAAAATCAAGCGCATTTATTTAAAAGTTCTGAAACAATGTAGCCCTTTGAAAATTATACAAATAGGTTATATTAATGTGATTCCTCAAACAGCTTAATAGGATGAAAAACTACAATTTTAAAAAACTCTCCCTTTTTGAAATCAGGGCCCTTCAGGTAGACACAGGCAAGTGAAGGAAAGACTGGCCCACACATGGGGAGAAAGAGTTATCCCGGCATTATTAAAAGAGAATTTCAGACGAATTATTTCTAAAGCAATACCTGAGAACATTTAAAGTCATGAACACTTTCATCTATTTGATTTTAAGTGCCTGTCCTAACACCATCTATTTCTTGTTACAAGGAGAAAAAAAAGTTTCTGCCTGAAAGATTTCCCTTACAACCCATTTGCTCCTCAGCCTGACCCTGCGGTGAAGTCAAAATGACAAATTTGTGACATCATAATAATTTTTTTTTCTCCAGGAACAAACTGTGAAGCCATTAACACAGGATGGTGACTTCACTGCAGGATCAAACAGAGCAGCTGGCTAGAGAGGGAAAAGGGAGCATTCTTATTCAAACACACATATATCTTCAATAAAAACCAGAGAAATTCAGAAAATTACTGTCAGAGTAAATTGCATTTTGTATAAATGCCATCTCCTTTCAAGCTTGCCCCAGCATGATCATACTTCTTTATTTACTGGTGTTGCCCTTTTCTCCCTACAGACCTTTAGCAAAGTCTTTCTTTATATTTCATGTATCATTAAAATAACTTAAATGAGTTGGATATTTTTAATTATTTACATAAATAAAGAGATGTTCCTATTTTATGCCTACCACAGTTCTGAAATCATGCTTTACCAGATGGATATAATGCTCAGGCTAGTATGAAGCCCGGAACAGGTAATATCTATTTAGTATAAGTTCAACAGGCCAAAAAAGTATATATTTTGATATACAAGAAGGCTTTTGATGTGATAATGACCTGTCAGTAATTATTGTTCATATCTATGTTCAGATCTCTGTGCTATATATAAAATGATGAAAGGTAGTACATGTTCTCTACACTTGAAAGACAGGGTAATATAAATGACAGATTACAGCATAATGCAAGAAAATATAAGAAATGCCAAAAAAGCAATTCAGAGGACACTTACTGAGTTTAGAGGAGAATGCCACAGATATGGAGGCCAAAGGAACTGCAAGCTGAGGAGCTGGAGTTGAACAGACCACGGCTCAAATCTCAAGTGTACAAATTGCACCAAAATGTGGCTGTGATGTCCTCAGTGAGAAAATAAGGATCTACTACCTACACATCACAGGGTGGATATGAAATGTAAATGGATAATCTATGGAAAGACCTTAGAAAGTGTGTAGCACAACAAAAGCCCTCAATAAATGTAAAACTATAAGAGAGTGTAATTTTTGGATATTAATGAAGGAAGCCAGAATTAAATTTTAAGTGAAAACAAGATTTAGAAAATAGAAATCTAAGAAGAAAAATGGAAAGGAAATGACTGAGTGGATAGTGGATACTGTATATATACAGTATACTGTATTTGTAAAATGAGGTTGAGCCTATTGGACAGTACTTAGAAGATCCTCAAGAAGAGTAACGCAGGGTAGTTTTAATGTATTACACTGGGATTAACCTGCAGAAAATACCGAGCTCACACTATATTGACAATATATACTTTGTTTTATTACTTATTCAATAATTATTGAAAACTTTGTATTACCCAGGCGCTTCTAAAAAGCGAGGGTGTACTAACAGATAAGGTTGATAAAGCCCTTGTCCTGGATCTTACACTGAGCACAAGAAACATACAGATGGCTCTACTCTAAACAACCACATGGTGCAAAACAACTTTACTCTAGAAATACTAATTACAGTCATTAGCATAAGAAATGAAAGCATTCAGGGACTAAAGTTTTCTTGCAGAATGCTACTTCAATTACCCAAGTGAAGGGAGGAAATGCAGGATTAGATTAGAGGTAGTCAGAATAAGAAAAAAAGTATTAATTTGAGAAAGATTGTGAAGAAAAAAAGTATAACCATTAAAGCTATGATTCAAATTTCAGAGGAGACTCTATCCTGATTTTAACTGTAATGGTACATAAAGGAGAAAATCTAGTAGATACATTCAGGGGTTGGGGGGGTGAATGTGTTCCTTCCTGGAAGTTGTCTTCTTAGTAAAGGTGGCTGGAGATGTGAATAGGTAAAAGTCTTTGAGAGAGAGGTTAAAAGAACAAAAACTGGAGAAAATGATCCACATTCTTAGCAAGCTCTTAAAGAAAGTACAAAATAAAATATAAGACACACAAAAGAATACATACTTCAAAACACTGTACTGTTGTAGATACCATGGGGAAAGTTTTATGATAAAGTGGTCAAATGTGTTAAATGTACCAAAACATCAAGAAAAATGAGGAACAAGAAAGGACTGTTGGACTTGACGAATGAAGAAGTTGGCTGAAGCCATTTCAGTGAGCAATCTCACTAGGGTAGTGAAAGAAATCATTAGATTGCAGGAAATGGTGGCAGTAGATAGACCCTATTCATTCAGTAAGTCTGACACTAAGAGATACAGAGAAATTTAAGTTTGTGTTGAGCAGGTGAGTCAGTAACTCCCACTTTTCAGCTTTTAACTGAAATCCCATCCAGGCCATTTCAGAAATGCTTCTTTTTGGTTCAGGGGAAAACTGAACAGTTGTAAATAGCTAGATGCAGATTCAACACTTTTGCAGGAAAAGAAGAATACAGTTTAGTTGTGTTTAATAATTATATTATCATCATAGTTAGGGCGTGTGATTAATTTTATTTAATAGTTTACATAAATCTAAGGACAAAAATTATGATTAAGAGACTGAATCAGATGTAGAACCTCTTCTCTGCACTGAAACGCTCCTATATGTACAGAATTCTAGCAGGATTTCCCCCATCATAGACAGATTTATGAAAGAGCCTCCTTATTGGTAGATATCTTTTCATTTCAAGATGACAGAAACCTGTCAATTGCTAATAAGGGCAGTTCTCTTGCATTTCAATGCACTCTACTATGTGTTTTCCTTGTAAAACCCCAAGTGTAAAACAAATATGATACATGTCTGCAGCTGGCTACAGTGAAACTGTCAAACGTATAAGCTGATTTGTCTCTGTCTCACGTCTGAAGTGATACATACAGTTTCAGGGATGTTTATGTCTGCCAACACGATGTCAAACAATCCTTCACATTTATAATCCCTTCAAATCCATATTATCACAAAGCATATTATCTAGCTTCATCAGATTTGCATTTCTTGATTAGATACTACCTGTGCCATTGCTTCTGAGTAGCCCTTCAGCATTAATAACGGAGGATTAGAGGCCCGAGTAGAAGATTCATCTATCAAGTCACAGACCACTCGGTCCCAGTAATTTTTCAGTGTACCAAGATTTATTAGATTACTTTTCGTTGTCTACTTTAGAGTCCCCCCCCACACACACCCTTGTGGCTACAATGGAAGGATCCAATCTATGTATAAGAACTACGCTGGTACCAAAAGAAAACCATTATATACTGTATACTGGCTGATAATTTTTTAAAAATAGATGCTAACATTAGTGTCTAGATCACCATAACATTTTTAAAAGATTGTTTGGAGGACGTGATATTTCTCCTGCAGTTAAAATCCAATAATGAAAGAATGCCTTACAGAGAACCTATGAAAGAAAAGAATCACCTTCACAAAGTAACTTGACTCTGATACAATTCTGATTAAGTGTTTCTGTAACATCAGTGGTAACATTAGTCTACTTGTCACACAAAATGGAGACATCAAGCTGACAATAAACATAGCATCCTCTTGTTTAAGCCCAAAGTGCACTATGTTGCCAAAACAGACATAACAAAAGTTTTCTTCACGAAGAGTATATTAATTTCCTGTGCCCTCCACTTAAAATGAAACATGTCCAAGATATGGTGACTCCTTCTAGGAGCTCACCAAACAATATGAAAACATGTACACATGAAGCAACTGGATAATGACCATGCAATAAATAATGATAATTCGATGTTTTAAATTTTTCTTACACGTTTAAGGAAAAGGTGTTGTGCACCTATGTACAACAGAGTAGGAAAAAGTGAGTTTCTAACCTCCATTGGAAAAGGTAATGGGCATGAACAGGTAAAGGGAGGAAAAAGGAACAAAGATGACTATAACAGTAACAAGAGAAAAAGATAAAGCTGGTAAGATGTGAATTGGGGTGTGACATATTTAAGTGAAAGTCAACTATCAAACTATACACATCATGACACTAAATAACATACCAAAAATTCTTAGGGATGATTCAGATGTAATTAGAGACAGTCTTCAATGTTTGCGCATGTGTGTATAATATATTGTGATAATGTGACAAGTAGCATAACAAAATTGGGTCTTTATGAACATACAGTACAGAAATAACAGATTGTAAGGGAGAATCAGAATAGAAAGTGTGTATGTTCAGTAAAGACTCTGAAAGACAAGTGCTTTAAAATTGATTTGATAAAAATGATTATTTTTATTTTAGAGTATGCACCAATTCAGAAGGCTTTTCTATAATTTCATTCAATGATGACATTACTTCTCATTCCTGATTGCATATTAAAATTGCTTGCAGAGATTTATATACTATCTGTGTCTCAGCTATACTTATTACTAAGTTTAAAAATGTTTCTTAAGTGTTCATTATGTTTGGCAAACCTTTAGAACACTGTGTCTACAATGAACAAATGAGATAGGTAGAGAAGGTAGCACCTAATGTATCCATTAAAAAAGTAAAATAGTTAAAACAACCTATGTAAGCTTGCACAAGTGTATTACTGCAGTCCTACATGGCATCTCCATTTGTGCTCTTAAAATAAGTTTGTACTGTTTCTAATACCAGAAATTTCCTGAATAACAGGACTACTTGTAAAGATTGTCTTTGCTCCATATGAGCAACGCTGAGCAAAGAGTGCTTTAAAGAGTGAGCAGCAAGTAGAAATACACTGTAACATTCTGGGTACAAAAGGATGCCTGTCATCTATACAAGCACGACTTGAAAGTGAAGACAGGGAACTACTAGGTAGCAATGTGACTTCATGGTAATGTTTCCAAATTGGGGCATAAAAAAAAGCTTGGAAAAACTAAGTGCATACATTTATAATCTATTTATAAATCTTTATACTCATAATTCTTCTAATTAGTGGTCAGCTTTAACTTACTGGTGATGATTATGCAAATTAAACCTGAAAACACTACTGTAGGTCAATGAATTATAATTAAATTTTGAAACATTTGGCCTCGTGATGAAACTGCAATAGCTTCTGGTTGATTAGATATCTTGGAATGTCTGCTAGATGAAACTTCTGCCTTATAAATCACTGAGAAAAGAATGAGTCACAATACATGCATAGATAAGACAGTCTCAACATTTAACCATGCATGTATTATTAACAACACATGTTGCTCATAAACTACTTTAATGTTTGTTATCAAGTACAATAGTTTACCTTGAGTGTATCAGTCTTCTATGATGTTTCAAAAAGCAAAATGCTTCTGAATATAAAAGAATTTAACAGATAAAGGGTTATATGTTTGTGTATATGTAAACTTTGAAAATATGATTTATGTTGTGGTTTTATCAGTAATTTTTTAAATTTTTATAGGGAGGGACTGAATTTGATTCATACGAAAACCTCACACATGGTCAAAAATATTTAATCCATTTAGCTCAGAATTTAGTAGTTGATGAAAATAACAAAAAAAATGTATTATGAAAGAAAACTACTTGACCTCCTTGTCATTAAGTTGAAATCATTCATAGAATCCTTCAGAAGAGTTATAGATCTCAGATGTGATATAAAATCTAAGTCTTGAAATATATGATTGTATTTGCCAATATGACACAATATTTTATTATTATTTTGAATGTGGATAAGGCTTCAAGGTAATGAGTTTCATTACTGCACCACAAGCTTGTGACCCACTATGCAAAGAAGTGCTTTCATTTATTTGAAATGTTTGAAATGTTCTGAATGCTGTTAATCATCTGTACAAGAATAGATACCAAACTGTAATGCCTAAAGTAAAACAAGTTTCTCTTGCCATTCCTCTGTCAATGCACATTAGTATTGCTTCTTATTTGAGATTAGTAGGATTAAAGTTGCTAAGACCACTCCTATGTAAATATAATTTTTCTCTTGGATCAGTTAGGATTGCAACGTAGGGGTCATACTTTATATATACCTATCTTTATTAAAACTGTTGAATACTTTTCCAAAAATATTGCAACATTTCTATTCCTACTAGGAATGTGTGAGAAATATCATGCAGTTTCTTATTGAAAAGCAAGAATATGGATTCAGTATTATCGTATCTGTTAATTATTTCAAGAAATACAAAGATTCTAATTTTAGGTGACAGTTGCTGATTTTTAACTATTAGCAGATAATTCAAGTGTTTTAAGTAAACTGACATAGCAAAATATATTCATTAGGGAGACTTGGATATTTGTCATAAAGGCCACCCATTTTATAGTTCTAATATATTACATACTTCTAATCTTCTAAGCAAAGAAATATTAATAGATTAAGTTATTCCTTAAACAATCTATAAATCTTCACCATTGTTGTATATTATTACAAGTTTGCATGTCACTGAATATACTGTGGTACAAAAGATGGTCTATCTTGGGCCAGGGCTTTAGCTTAGTGGTGCCACTGCCTGCCTTGAAACTGGAAAGTCCTGAGTTCAATTCCACGTAGAAAAAAAAAATCCATCTCAAAAGATGGTCTATCTCAATACAAAAATACTCCAACAGCCTAGAATTGTTTTTATGTCATTTCCGTATTTTATAATTTTTCTATTTCTTTTATTATCATCAAGCCAACAGCTATATTCTTGATGATACAGATATGGTTATTCTCGTATTTCTAATCTTTTTGTTTTCTCATGTTCATTTCAAGAAACAAGGTAATGTCTTTTTCTTAAAGAACTACATGACAAATAAATTTTGAGTGCAGCCCTGAAAGACACTTTTGTAAGTGAAGTGGACAATTTTTGGAAGCAAATTTTGTGCCATCTCTTTTCCTGCTTATTTATTTTCTAGTGCTGAGTCATGTTTCAGAGAAGGGAGTTTGCAAGTCAGTTGCAATTTAGACAGCTAAAATATGAGTCTTGCATCAATAAGGATTTAACCAAAGTGCAAAGATCCAGCAAAGGACACACAAGCAGAAGTATATGATGTTCCCATAATGTAAATTTCTTCAGGAAAATAAAAGCATTTCTACATGTTTTAGCCTTTCATTATTGTGCATATTTATAAATCACAGCTGATATGAACCACTTGTTTTCAAGTAACAGTTAAATATTTTTGGAAGTGCAGAAATCACTCCAAATTTCTAAGTTTTTGTTTGTTTGCTTGTTTTTCATTGTTTTTTGTTTATTTTGTTTTGTTTGGTGCTGGGGATCAAACTCAGGACACTGCACTTGCAAGGCAGGTGGACAGCACCACCGAACTAATCCCCAGCCCTCTGGTTTAATTTTAAAACAAGTAATAGCTAACAATAATTGAAAGCTTGGTACTTGATATCTGAACATCTAATATGCATTGTCTGACTGTCTCATGCATAGTACCATTATTATCATTATGCTTCTACTCCATGCAGCCCTGACAAGTTAATAAATGGGATAAATACAATAAATACAATAAATGGAATAAATACACCCTGGTAACTAGTGGTAGAAATGGAAATTGAGCCCAGAATTTTTTTTTCCAGAGCTCATGATACTATCCACAAAGTTACACATTTGTATTTACATCCTTTTCTAAGTTAAAATTTTTCAGAAATATTTTAAGTAATGTCCCATTGCAATGACTTAACAGCTTGCTATAAATCATTGTCTGTTTCCTACATTCTACTATCAACTATCAAAAATCATTATTGAATGAGCAACCTATTCTGAATAGGTTATTTTTTAAAAGAAACCTCCCTATTAAAGAATAAATCACTATACCTACATGCTTGCCTACAGAAGAGATGCCTTTCACATGCTGTAAAGAAGACTGTAAATGAATGATCCATTCTATTTATTCCCATAATCACTTCTGCAGCATACTGACAAGTAGGCACTGACTATGTAAGTTAGTGACATAAAACATAGGAAATCAAGTGCTTTCCCTTCTAGGTACTTTATAAAGAACATTTACCTTTCAATTAGAAAAACAATACAATCTATACAATTGTATGTAGACCTAGTACAAGCTGCAGAGTTTTGCCTTGTGTTAAATAATTGAACATATTTCTAAAAATGTTGAATTTACTGATTTATTAAGAAGGTCTTTCCATGTTTCTTTGTTGGTTTGCAAGGCCCTGCCTTTCTGGAAACTATTAGGTATTAGTAGGATTTTGAAACTTATTGTGTTACTTACTTGGCAATTAATTTTTAATTCAAATATGTAAGTGGGTTTGAATATGAGGTAATTTTTTAAACATCCTGCAAGAATAAAAAACATGAAATCCTTGAATATAGACATTTTCCACACTTAATCTCAGTGAATTTCAACCTTCTCTCACTTTGAGTAGAATTTGAGAGGTCAAGGAGATGAAGAATGCTCATTGTTTGCCGGGGCGGTCCCTACTGATGGGCTTTCCACGTCCCATGTGGGTTCAAGGAGGTCCTGACAGGAGCCTTGTCACAGAGCAGCTGGGTTCCCATTACTCATTCAGCTCTTTACTGGTGAATGCAGAGTGCTAGCTCCTTTAAATGCACATATGAATAAAGAACATGCTCATGATTCCCCAAAGATTTGACATCTCTTCATAAAAGAAATTATTATTCTCTCTGATAGATGAAAGTATCAAATTTTCAATTTTTTTCTTTAAAAAAATAATATAACTGAGAAATTTTAGTTTCAGATATAAATCTAATGCACTCTTCTTTAACAGAGTGCATCTTGAAACTTTCTCTGATACTTTGAAATAATAATCATTTATTTGGTTATCAATATGTCCTTATATTGTTGTTATAGTGGAAAAGATTGAATAGGACTAAAAATACTGAAAAATAGTATTATTTAATAAAACATCAACTATTACACACTGGTAAAATATTTAAGGCAGGAGAATATCAGGTTGAGTTCTCTATCAATTCATGAAAACCAAAATTCAGTTTCTGAATGATTGTGTTTATACCTACATGGACATACTTAGGAATACAGAAAGCCTGGTGATTTCAGCTCATTGCTTATCCGAAGCAATTGCCATCATGAGGAACAGTCTTTGAGGTTGTTTCACTTTATGGCAATGTGTTTTGCCTAAGTATTCAATGTTTTGGGCTGATTAAGCAAATTTAAAGATATCAAAAGCTTTTAGCTCAACCAGGAGTTCTTTTAGTTTTAAAGAAACCCCACTGAGAGAAGATATGGCTCTTTCCTGTCTTAAACTGGGTCCCATTAAATCCTCTTAGCTGAAATCCTGTGAAAATTGTATGTGAGCAATATTTTAAGAATATTTTGCTACCATTTCACGGAGAGATTAATAGGTTCTCTATGGGGTTGCTCAAGTTTTTAAAAGCAATGCATTTTTATGCAAAAAAAAATGGATCATAGTCACTGTTTTTCTCCATAAGAACAAAGCAGAAAAAAAAATCAGGATAAGAATACATACTGGTTTTATAGTATTTAAATGGAATAACTTCTTTTAAGAGCAACTAATAACTATTAGAATGTATCATGGAATTTGTTTCTCTACAGGTAGCCTGTGAACTGATTCTGGTCATCAGACATATTCTTTATAGTTTATAAAATGCAATGATGCATTGAAACCTGCCGTGTAAAAACTTCAGATTTCATGCTTCCATCAAATGATCTGACAACTCTGATCAGCTGGAGATAAGCATCTGTTGTCCCCTATATATGGAGCAGCCACTCCCCAGTTGACCTTGATGGCCTCTACTTTCCATTTGTCCAGTTTTCTGCCAGTTTTAAGTGTGACATTGTCAGAACAAAGGCATCCAGTAAAAAATTATTTCCAGCAGCAATTATAGCTCTGTACTAAGGAGAACAAAAATGACTCTAGCACACAACCTCAGGTAATCAAAAAGGACAGATACCCCTGCACTGAACAAAGCCCCTTCCCGTAAAGATGTGTGGAAATGTTGGCCACTGAATATCTTTTTACCCAGTGGAGGTCAATTGTTAATAATCATTTCTGTATAGGAGAAATTAACACCAGTTATAATCTTGTCAGAAATACTTACAGTAGCCAGTAGAAAAAATTAGATAATGAGAACTTCTGTCATTGAACTTTATATGTACAATCATGCCAGTAAAAATGACTTCAAAATTAAAATAAAATAAATATAGGGCAAAAATGAAAAATGTGATAGTTTCATGCTTTTTCATTGAACAACTTCTTTAAAAGGGTAAAAATTACAAATCTGTAGCAGTAATAGATAAATGTTAAATAAATTCAATAAAACCAAAACATTTTCTCCTAATTTACCATTGATGTAACACTTTATTTTCTTGATTATTTTTAGTTTTAAAACAAATGGTTAATTTTGAAAAGATAAACTTCATTTTTAAAGCATTATTCAGATTCCATACAATATTTATTGTATAAACTAAGATTTGTACTTTCCAAACAAAAATATTATATATCAATTTGTACTCTGCTACACTATCTGTAATTTTTTTAAATGTCCTAAAAGTTCACACAAAGCAAGAGAACTATAGAAATCCAGTTTCTAGGTTTTTTTGTTTGTTTTTTCTTGTGAATGAATTTTTTATTTACATATTGTATCTAGAAGCAGATACATAAATTCTTATGTAATTAATTTCCAAAAATGTGCAAGAAATTACTCTAATTTGTTTACAAACCAAAACACATATTAAAATCAATGGACTTTGGATAGTTCATTCTGTGTACTGAGATGTACAAATGGTATACACCTGATTTGAAGCATACAGAAAAAGTGTAAACTACAGCAATCTGGTTTGCAAGTAGCTGCCTGCTTTGCAAGCGAAAGGTCCCGAGTTCGATTCCCAGTACAAAAAAAAAACAGAGACAAAGAAGATATAAAAATGACCTTTAGTTTTGTTGTTTTAATAGACCATCCAATTTGTGTTCCAGCAATGACTCCTAGAACAAGGTCTCAGCCGCACAACTTCACTTTTGTTCTGACAGGAATGCTCCACATGAACTCAAGTAAGATTCTTGGTCAGAGCATTTTAAAAAATGATTAATTCCATCTGGTCTGCTCTCTCGGCTGTTGCGGAAAGCAGCAAAACTGTATGCCTTTGGCCCTCACTGTAACAGTTATGAGCCTGAATAAGTAGCAGGTGTGAAAACTGAGGGTCATTCTCCTGTACAATAATAAGAAGAGGACATTTCACACCCCATCCCAAAGCGCTTTGTTTTAGTTGCTCTCTTCCTCACAGGGATGCAATACCCAATGTCCGCAATTAAAGGAGGAAAGTTTGTTTTGGCTCAGAGTTTGTAGAAGTTGTCATCCATCGTTGGCCCTTAAAGAAGGCAGGCTTGACAGAAGACAAAGAGGTCATGGTGTGGTGGTGGGATCAGGGGTGGCGAGAGGGAGATACACCCTTACAGGCCATGACTTCGGTGACAACTCCTCCATCACAAAACACTTTTAGTTATAAACTCAGCAATGGACTAATCCACTGATAACTACCTTGCCCCAGGATCCAAGAAACTCCCTAAAGCCCCACCTATGAGCACATGAGGCTTTGTGGGAACATCAAGATATAAAACATAACGTTCTGTCTGTGGCCCCAAAAGACTCATGCCCATCCCTTTATGCAAAATATCTTTAGTTCATCTCTCAGAATTGCCCAAGTCTGAATAGTTTCAGCACTGCTGAAAAGTTCAAATCCAGAGACTCCTCTGAGATTGAAGGTAAACTCTACCGTGAGTCCCTATGAAAATGAAAAGAAAGTTAAACACTGCTGACATACGAAGACAGGTTAACATTATCATACCGAAAGGGAAAAGTAGGGGGATGGCAAGGAATGGGACCGAAGCAAGACCTAATCCAGCTGGACAAAGTTTAAATCCTATAGTTCCATGTCCAGCATACAGGGGCAAGTTGTGGTGAGAAGCAACGCGCAAAGAGCTTGAGTGGCCGTGCACCCTATGCCACTGCTGGTGGTTGTAGCCATCATGGCTCCACTCCGGGGCTTACTTTGCTCACTGCTTGCGGCTTTTCTCAGACATTCCACATTCCTGACTTGTCCAAATTGCTGGAGTTTCCACTGTACTTTTGGCTTCACACTCATAGCCTTCACACACTTCTTGGCCCCCCTGGCCGCCTTCTATAGTCTAAGTGGAAGTCTTACTGAGCTCATTACTCTTGAATTCCGCACACACGTAAAAACAGCACCACACGGATGACACCAAGGTCTGCCAGTCGCTGAGTCCATTTCAATCTTGCTAGTAGCTGCAGAGGGCTATGAGTGCTTGGACGGCTGAACATAGTGGAATGAATCCTGGGGAATGGATTTCCAAGGCCACTGCCATCCTGGAACATGGCGCCATGGGGCTCTCTTTCGAAAGCAAAATCTTTCACCTCTGATCTTGAGCCAGACAAACTTATGACTTTACTGGTTCCTCACAGACCCTCAAGACATCCTTCCTATTGTTCTGTTGCAAACCTAGCTTCTTTCTAATGCTAACCTTTTCAGCAAACAAGCTCTCCTCTACTGTAATATTACAGGCTTCAATTTTACCAGAATTTCCTTTCTGGCCAGACTCAAAACTTTTTAAAATCATTGTAGTAGGATGTTTGCTTTCAATTCTCAATGTAGAGCTGGCTACCTAAGCCACAGCCTGAATACTGGCTGCCTTGATAATTTCTTCAGCCAGATTAATTAGTCCACCATCCTTGATATCAGTCTCCTGCAAGAACTTTGGAGAGGAACAAATTGCTGACAATTTTTGTGCCAGAGCATAACACACAAGGCCTGGAGTCCAACTGCCAATGGAGTCCTTATTCCCAACTGAAACCTACTAAGCCTTGTATTTACTGATTGCATTTTATGAGCATTCTGATCTTCTGAGCTCTGACCAGAATCTCCCTTCAAGTTCTGCACATAGCGTTCTAAGACTGCTTCTTTTGGTCACTTTCTTCATAGCTGGGAAACAATCACCCCCTAACTTACAGAAAGAAAGGTTTATTGTGGGTCACAGTTTGTAGAGGTTTCAGTCCATAGTTGTCTGGTTCCATGGCAGGGCAGCACGGTAGAGGGTCATGGAAGAAGAGAAAGAGCTCATGGTACAGCAGGAAGCAGAGAGAAGCTTCAAGAGAAGGGGGGGTGAATATACCCTTCCAAGTCACACTGCCAGTCACCTACTTCTTTCAACCAGGCTTCAACACCCAAATCACCTCTAACTATAAATTCATCAGTGGATTGATCCACTTACAAATACCATGCCTGCATGATCAAGTCACCTCCCAAAAGCCCCATCTATGAGCATATGAGGCTTCAGGGGACACAAACCATAACACCATACCCCATTTCTAACTCAAGATGACCAAGAATAGGCTTGGTCAGGAATGGAAAGGTATGTGGTAACAAAATAGGTTCTGAAGTACTCACGGCATCCTCTAGAACAATGTTTCTTCGGTTCTGTGTATTGCACACATGAACTAACCAGGGATTCTGCTTTAATAGGTAAAAGATTGGGTGGACTTGCATTTCTAACAAGTTCTCCCGTGATCTGCTATTTCAGATCTATTAACTTCTCACCATTTCCATGATTCTTCCAACAGCTTCTGAGTATCTTTGCTAATGCACAACAATGATCCTAGCAGTTAGAGACATAGAAAAAAAAAGAAAGCACAAAACTGTGTGGAAGGACAAACAAAGGTCTGAGAAGCTGTCCATGTAAAGGTTGTAAATGGTTTAGACTGAATTTTCAAACATCAACATGACAGTAAGTGACTAAGACTGGTTATCAATATTTGATTTCATAAGATTAAAATTTCACATTTATTCTCTTCTTATTAAAGATCATTTAATTTCTTTTCTAGTGATTTTCATAAATGAAAATCAAACAGTGTTAATGATTTCACAGTCTATTATGATTGTGAATAATGATAATATAACTGTTAGTGTTACATTTAGACAATTGCTCATATTTGATCACTTCAAATGCTATAAAAGTCCAAATTAATTTGTAGTTTATCAGTATACATTAACATAAATACAAATTTTTGTAAAACTTTAACATAGCCTTTAAATGAGTGTTTGACATTTCTCTGAGGACATGGGTTAAAATAGCTCATCAGTTCTAGAATTTTTATGATATTTTTCTATATGGTTACTGGAAAGCTTTCAAGCATTATTTCTTTATTCTAGTTTGCAAAATCAATTCCTTAGTATTCTTATGTCTTCCTTCCCTACAAGGTAACCAATTTATGTGAAATAAAGTGATTTTTAATGGAATAGACTGTTCAAATGACCCTATCTCCTGAAGAGGGCATTTTCATGAATATTTATTTAGTCTCTCTTACTTTTCTCAGGTTTTAGTTTAAATTATGTTCACCAGTATAACCTCAGAAGTTGAAAAATCTATTTTTTTCATGAAAGCTTTGAATATTAAAAAATATAGCTGTTTTGAAATAAGTAACATATATACCTTCCCTTTGTTTCAGATTTTTTTAAAACATAGAGTAAAAAATAAGGCACACAGAAATAATATGAATGAATAAGTAAAACTAAAATTATATTATTTAGAAATCCATTTCAAGTACACAATATTCATGTTTGTGCTAAAATAGAGTAAAACCCGTTTACTCAAAGAATAATTTTAAATCTTTGTAATACATAAACAAGTCAGATAAAAAGTGTGAAGACTGCTCATCCCACAGAGGAAATTTGTAAAAATTGTTAAAGCTAAGCAAAGATAATTCATTTAAAAGTTTTCTTTGAGGATACTTTAGTCAAATCCATTAAACTGTTTATGTAAATTCTAACTTCTAAGTATTTTGAGTATCTGAACATAATAAGTGAGTAAATTTGGTCTATGATGATTCTTTTCTCCAAAAATCGCCATTTGCTTTTGTTTTTGTTTTTTTCCTTGGTACCAGGGATTGAACTCGGGTCCTTGCGCTTGCAAGGCAGGCCACCGAACCACTGAGCTAAATCCCGGGCCCCTCACCATTTGAATTAGTAAAAAAGAAAACATGCAATCACCAAGAAAAAAAATGTATTACAATTCTTCTAAGTCTTAGCAAAGAAGATAAATGTATGCAAGAAAATTATTTTCCCAAACACCTTACAGTTAAAGCCATAACTAACTTACTTTTCTATTTGTGAGATGGCTGAGGACTTAACCACTTAACCTTGTGGAGATTCAGTATTTTTAAACAAACAAAAATAATGGCAGGTGTCTTGTGCATGGTTTGACTCTAGCTGACTTTTTAAACTTTTATTTTCTCAGCTTCTATTCTTTGGACTTAAGTATTAAATGGAGTGATTAAAAGAGCTAAGCATTGTGCCTGACATACAGAAAATGATCCGTACAGCAGATGTTTTCTTTTTCTTTCCTCTCATATTATTCTCTCTGCCAAACAGATCCCTAAAACTGATGGCTGCATGAGGTTGTCACTCTATTAAAAAAATCTACCTGCCAATTTTATATTTTAGAGATAGAAAAACCCAGAAGTAAATCTTAGAGATGCAAATTACTATCTGGGTGAGCCTTATATGTGATCCATTTTCTTGTTAGTAAAATTAAAAAACTAATAATCTACACCCCATTGGGCCATTGTGCAAATCAAATTAGCTAATATACGAGTGTGGAAGTGCTTTACAAGCCACTCTGGATAACAACTATCATGAAAACAAGGAGAAAGTTAATTCTAAACTCAAAGGTGAATGGCTCCAGAAGTTCCACTAGAACACTATAAATAGTGTAAAAATATAAACAAATACACAAAAGCAAGAATAAAAAATTGGCACCCTAAGAAAATCTCTGCCTCCATCCATTTCTTTATTCAGAAAAAAAAAATTCTGAGGGAGAAGACAACTTCAGCATTAT
Source organism: Fukomys damarensis (assembly GCF_012274545.1). Taxonomy (NCBI): domain Eukaryota; kingdom Metazoa; phylum Chordata; class Mammalia; order Rodentia; family Bathyergidae; genus Fukomys; species Fukomys damarensis. The sequence goes on from NW_022900945.1 coordinate 38,659,646, forward strand.
ATAAAGCAACACAGTGCCAGATCCACTTCAATGCAAAAACCTAGAATCAAATTGCTATCTCTGTTCACCTTCATATTTCTTTTCCTCAGGGCTGTGGATAAAGGCCATGGGCATTAAGTCTGGTTCGCCTTAGAATTTCCCATCAAAAGAACCAAAGCACAGCAAGGACTGAGCTTATTTTGTTCATAGGTATAGATCACAAAGGAACTGATTTAGATCTTTGGGCAAAAAGTCCTGCAGCTTTTAGTTAACTTTAAGCTCAATATAATCTTACTCTGCAATATCTGCAACTAGTACTAGTAACAGCAATACCAAGAATAAAATAATACAAGAGCCCTCTGTTTCCAAAGGGCATTAATTTGGTTCCCGAACATACACTCCTCTCTCCAAGCCACCAAAATCCACAGAAGCTCAATTATTTTATATAAAATGGTAGGATGTTTGCATATCACCTATATACATCCTTCTATATACTTTTAATCATCTCTAGGTTACTTAAAAGAGCTACTACAATTCAAATGCTCTGTAAATACTTGTTATACTAAATTACCCAGAGACTAATGAAAAGAGGCTCTATATGTTCTAGTGCAATTTTTTTTCTTGACAATCTTAATTCTATCATTGGTTAATTCATGGTAGTGATGCCCATAAATATGGAAGACCAATTGTAATATATATTTATTTAATGATTGCAGTACATGAGGCACTGTTCAAAAAGCCTTCTGCATACTAACATATTTAATCCTTACAATAATGATATTAGATAGTATGTTATTAATTACATTTTTCAAAGAGCCAACTGAAAATAACAGCTAGTACTGACTTGAACCTTATCTAATCATTTGGTGACCTAGGTATCTTATACACCTTATCAAATTCTAAATGTAATTGTTAACCAAAAAGCAAGGAAAAAAATAACAGTATGACTACCATACACTAAAATTCAAACCCCATAATTGTTTCTCACTGGGGATAAAGCACTGTTCAGAGTGTTTAAGGATATTTGGCAGCCCTGACTTCTAGTCACTAAATGTTAATTGTGATCATTCTCAAGACTTTGTGACAAACAAAAAAACATTCTACTCTTTTCTGAATCCTCTATAAGGAATTACCATCTCTGTTTTGAGAATGAAATCATAAGAATAGAAAAATAGTTCTTCAGATTTAGCTACGCATGGATTTTGGATGCTTAGTCATAACCCATTAAGTCAATGAATGTTTTTTGGGTATATTGTCTTTGTAAAACAACAGAGTAGATATCATTGGGCCAAAAGTGAAGCCCACACAGTTCATACCATGCTTACTGTGTAGAAAGGAAAGTAAGACATAAATAGAGATAACCATTAATAAGAAAGTGGCATGCATTGAAAGAAATGTGCACATAATAATGCACTCAGAATACAATCATCATTGTTAAATGGAGAGAAAGCTTAGCGGTTGTATGGAGAAGATAGCATTTAGGGCTAAGCTTTGAAGGAAGGGTAGACATTGGATAAGTAGTGTCTGAAATGAAGAGATTCCAATCAAAAGAGTAGCATGACTTGAGACATCGATATGCAAAGTATGGAACATTTGGAAAAGTCATAATAACATCATTATAATTGAAGGAACCTAGGTGGGAGGTGGGTGTAGTTGAAAAGGAAAAGGTTGGAAAGAAAATCAAGGAGGTCCTGAGATGAGGGTCAGGCTATAGTGATAAAGGAAAGTATGAATATTTTAAACAGAGAGCCATGACAAAAGACCCAAACTGCTTTATAGTTATCTTATAGCTGTATTAGAATGAACTGAATGGGTCACAGTCCAGGCACTGGAACTTCTGGAAAGAACCTTACCTGTGTGTGCAACAAATAAACAAACAAACACCAATAATTAGCAGTGCTGGATGTGGAAGTGTACACTGATAATCCCACTTACTCAGCACGATCCATCCAGGCAACTTTGGGAGACTCCATTTTAAAAAAATGACTTGAGGCTGCAGCTCAGTAATAAAGTGACAGCATGGGTTCAATTCCCAGTATGGGGAGCAGCAGTGAAAGTGTGGAAGTGGCTCAGAGAGCACCTGCAAAGCATGTGGGGAGCCCTAAGTCAGTCTCCCAAACCACCTAAACAAACACAAAAAGCAACAACAAGCTGTACTGGAAAAAGGAGATGAGCACAGGAGGCCCTGAAAAATAGCCTCGAATCTTTGTCCACTGACTTGATGGGACCATGTCATTCACAATGAGGTTTTGCACTTGAATTCAAGGGGCTATTTATTCCCCAAAAATTATGTAATTTGTAGGCCTGTGTAGAATACTGTTTTAGGTGGTGAAAATGAGAGGTATGTGGTTCACAGCCTTGGGTAAATGAAGAGAATTACTTTCAGGTCTAGAAAAATAAGTCAGTAAGAGGAGTACATTTCATGAAAAAAGACTGATGCAGTTATGAAAACACTGAGTTTGAAAACCTCCAAGAAGATGTTTCCAATAAATAGCTAAGACTTGTCACAAGCCAGCTCAATCATCTTTTTATGAAATACTTTACTGACTCTCATTCCACAAATCATTTTGAGTGCCATCAATAGGCTAAGAACTACATGAGACTCTGCAGATACAAATATTTAAGTTTACTGATCTCTAACTCAAATGTCTACTGAACTCATACCTTTCGACTCTGTATAGTTCTTTTCATAACTAAACAATTAACCTCATTCAGGCCTCTACCTCCTCTGAACTACAGAAGTTTTTCACATGCATTCTGTTTGTTTATTTTTGTTTTGCAATACTGGAGACTGAAGCCAAGGCCTGGAGCATGCTAGGCAAATACTCTCTTTAGCCATATCCTCAACTTCTTGCTATCTGCAATTCAAACTGTCTACAGATCTACTCTTTGTAATAGAGCCTCAGTGATTTTCTAAAATCCAATGATTATATTCTTCTATTGTGTAACACCCTTCTGTGATTTCTCACAATTTAGAAAATAAAATCCAAATAAAAGACCCATGACTTTATACCTTCTGCTCATCTCTACATCTGCTCCCTAGCAAGGCTTGACTCACTCACTCAGACCCTCAAATATGTCATCATTTCTCTCACTGCCTGGTCTTCTAGTGTGCTGCTCCTTCTGTGATTTATTTCCCATTTCACTTTCCTGGCTACTTTTCAACTTGAATTATCAATGTAGATGTTTCTTCTTTAGCCAAAAGTAAAGACCAGTTTTTCCTATAATACCCTCAATACACTATATCTTCCACTCACAGGACTTACTGGACTGCCATTGCCTGTTAACTCTTAAGTGGCAGCCACCCTGTAGACCACAACTGCCTTAGGGACAGGATTAGTTTTACCTAATTCACAGTTGTATGTTAATCTCTAACATAGTACTTAAAACGTAGCATGAACTTGATACTTTCTGAATGAATAAGGAGCTTATTTTTCCAACAGTTGAATATTTTTTCTACCAGTGAATCCCACGATATAAGATACAGTTTTCAGGTCAATGCAATTGCAAGGTGTTTCTTATATTTTCTCTCCCCAATGTATCATAATTTCCTTGAAATCAAAAATGCATTCCATGATGTCTGCCTGTGTCATCCAAGCTGACTAGAATATATTAGAACTCAGTAAATTTATACTAAGTGAATAAGTGAATAAGTCACTGCTTTACAAAAAAACACTGCATCAAATTCCCCCAGCTGTCCTGTGTTATGTTCATAGATGAATCATCTGATTCTTTGTAGCATAAGTGAAGACTATTTTCAAAAATTATACATAGTTTTGATAAATTCATAGTAATTCATATCCGCTTCTCCTGGATCTCCAATCCATTCAGCCTAAAAGTCCCTTACATGCAGTTTTAACCATCCACAAATCCATTCTTTTTAAGTTATCCTGATAGACTGAAACAGTATCCCCTTGGGCGGGCCATAAACCAACCACCTTCCTAAGAAGAGCTCCTCATGTTCTTTTAAGCATAGAGCCCTGATTCCTATTGGGAACGTTTGAATCAAAGACTGTGACTAACAAAATACTGGGATAAAAGAACAAAAGAATTCTCTGACCTCAAAGCTTCATTTCTGATAATGTAACAAAAATCCAAACAGTCTTCATGACAGAATTATAATCACATCTGCTCTCAGGAATCTTTATTTTAGAATCTAGACATATATCAACTACCAGTTAAAGGACAGAAACTCCAAAACGAAAAAAGAAAAAAAACAAGAGCTGCATTCTTTGAGCATTTCCAACATAAAATTTGTTCTCTTTTTATTCACTACAGCAATCACATTTTTGACATTATTTAGTAATGCACTGCCCATTTAGAGGAGCATAATTGATCTCTGGTAGGACACAAAGCTTGTGCTGGGAAGAAGACGTATTTACTGTCTAAGTACATCCATATATAGAAAGATGCTGCTGATGAGGCAAGGGTTACACAGATTAATGAATTACTACAATATAAGAAAACATAGTTTATTCAACTTCTGTTTTAAAAGATCTTTAGATTCTCATTTTAAGGATGAGCACCTAAAATGGTGTTCGTGCTATTTGTTACTCAAATCTCTATGCTTTTAATTAATGCATATATTTAAAACTAAATACACCCAGGAAAGTGGATGTGAAGTGCATTTACCCTTCAACAGTAAAAGTTCTAAGTGAAAATACACCATTTTTCTTTTTGTTTACTTTAAGAAGTTATAAAGGGAACATTTCCTGGCAGCTAGAACTTCATTATGACATTGCACTATATTTTGTGACCTGTTATCCTGAGAATGTCATTTTGTCGTTAATGTTTTCACTTCCTCTATCATTGAAGATTCTTTTGATTACAAGTAATGGACAAGAACTTTCACTTAGTTTAAGAAGAAAGATAAAGTATTGAAAGCATATTAAAACAAATGCATAACATGCTCAATGCTCTGGGTAAGATTCCCAGCATAAAAGAAGAAAGGAAAGAAGGGAGGGAGAAAAGGAGGGGGGTGAATATGAGTATCTTTGTTTATCTGAAGAACCTAAGTGTGATGCCTAAGGAGGGCTGCCCTGCAGATTAGAAAAGCACTGCTCTGGATGTGTCAGAGAGCGTCATGAGGACGTGACGCTGGGTCTGTATCTGCTCCTTAGCCTTTCCTCTCTGGCTCCGCTCTGCTCTGCTTCTTTGCTCTGTCACGCCATTTCACCAACTATGGAACTGAAGCCCCCAGAAGCCTGAGCCAAATGAAACCTCTCAGCCTTTAAGTTGTGGGCCTCAGTTATTTGCTCCCAGGGACAAGAGAGGTGACCAAATTGAAAATTGGGTGGGAAAATGGAATTGCTGCTGGAAGTGTGCCTGACCATCTGCTTTGGAGGCCTTTGGAAATAGATCTGCATGACCTAGGCCACGATAATCAAAAGTGGAAGTACTGTCCATGTATTTGTTCTAAATCTTTTCCAATGTAACGCTGGTTTCCTCTGGAGCAGATACCCTCGTAATGTTTCTCTTGGAATTGATGTATTAGGGACAAGCTGGTGGAGAGATAGGAGAGAAAGATACAGAATCCAAGCATGATGCAGAGGCTGTTTGCAGTGAAAGTACGGGAACCAGGGTGCTTGGTTAAGGAGTGCTAGGAGAGATAATCAGCAAATGACTGTGTCTGCTATAACCCATGAGGCCCTGTCTTTTTTTCCCAGTTTTTTATCTCTTATTAGTACATGTTTGTGGTACAAAAACAACAAATTACTCACAGGGAGTTGTTGCATGTGCATAACACATCTGAATTTTCTCATCCTCTTCCCCTCCCCTCCTTCCCCACTCCCTCCATCTCTTGATCCCCTTCCCAGTTGCAAAAGATCTCCCTATTTCCTTCAATCTTTTATTTTGATCTGTTTTGTATTTTGGGTTTCTTGTACAAGAGAAAACATGCAATATTTAAGCATGTGTGTCTGACTTATTTCATTTAACATTATAGACGCAAGATGCACTCATTTTCCTACAGATGTCTCAAGTTTATCCTTTTTTATGGCAGAATGTGTAAATACCACATTTTCTCTATCCATCATCTGTTGATGAAAATCTAAGTAATTTCCAAGACTGGGCAATTGAGGTGCTGTAGACATGAGAACGTATGTATGACTCTAAGGTCCACAGGCACAATTCAGGAGGTCCAGGAGCTTCAGTGAGAAGAGAATAAACTGTATCCCTCCTGAAGTAGTACTGAAAGATCATGTTAGCACAGTTCAATGATCAGAAATACAAATTTCCAATTTCTGGGTCTTGACAGCATTGTTGGGTTGAGGAGAGAAATCATCCAGTGCACATTTATGTACATACACCAGTGAAGCTTCACAAATCAGTTTGGAGCAGATCACTGTCAAGTAAGAGGAGAAAGGTTGTCCTTGGGGACACTAACTAGAAACACTCTTCTCTGAAATTCTGTCATCCAAAAATTACATTTTCCTGGCCCTTCTGAACAACCAGGGTACAGTCAAACTTGATGCTCACTGTCATGATTATAAAGGCATTCACACGTTTCAGTCTTTTACCCAAGATGTGCCTTGGATGCCAGATACAGAGCCATGGGACTTAATGTTTTTCTTTTGGGGGTATTGCTCTTATTTTTTGTCCTGTTCTTTTTAGCCTCCATAGTCCTTCATTGCGGAATAGGAATGTTTACTCTCTGCAACTGCATTTTGAAATTCTGTAATTTGCAGTTGAATTTTCAGAAATAATTCAGCTAAGAATTTGTCTTGAATCTTATAAGAGACTTGGACTTTTGAGAAACACTGGAATTGAAACTTTGAGGAAGAAATTACTGTTTTTAATTGTATATTGGATAGTTGTGTCATGTAAGGCTGAATTATGACTTTGTATTTATATGGAGATTAAATATAGTTTGAAGAGATGCATTTGGGTATCAAGAGGTGAGATATGATGGTTAAGGTAGATTTTCAAGTTGACTGGCTTGAGAGCCACCTGTGGGATTAGTAAAGCATGTTTCTGAATGTGTCCAGGTGTGTCATGGAGATGTGACCCATATCTGATCCCTTTCCTTCTTCCTTTCTAGTATGGTTATCCTCCTCCGCTTCCTGTTTTCCAGGAACTGCGCTCTGCCTTACCTTCTTGCTAAGATATTTCTGCCTTGGAGCTAGCCAAACATAAACTCAGCTCCCTGAAAACATGTGCCAAACTAAACTTATGTGCCTTTAAGTTCTGGATGTGGAGTATTTGATCCCAATAATGATAAAGGTGACTAAAACACTATGTCAAGGGGCAATTAGATGTAGTAGTTCTCATCATGTAAAAAAAATTGTAATTCACACCCTTCTGTTATTATAATGTCTCCTTTATTACTATAATTTTCTATAACCCTACAGAAACTATTTTGCTTATTGGTTTTTACATCCATGTTATGATCAATTCTTTCAACATCAGTTTATGGCTTACAAGAGTCAACCAACAGCTTCCTCTTCCCTGGGTCATTCATTCACAAGTTTGACCATACTTAGACCATATTGTCACATGGCTTTCATCTTTATATGCCTCTGAATTTGCTACTTGTAATTTGCCACTTGGCATTTATTACTTTTGCTACTTTCTGCCATGCACTGTCTCCATACCTCTCATGTTTCAAACACAGATTATCAGGGAATTTGAATGCAATTGTCCCCTTCATTTTAAAGTCATCTAAATCTTTAACATCGAAAATCTCACTACTTCTATATTAGCATATGTCCTGATTTCAATGTTTTTGAGGATTCTGAGCTCCTTAGCTACCATGCACCTTAGTTTCTCAAACACTGGTAATGATTATGCCTTTCTAATAGTCCTTCATTACCTTCCCAAAAACAAAAACATTTCCTTTTAGCTCCTCCACTTCAGATAAAAATCTCAACCTTTTTCAATACCTGAGAAAGTTTCCTTTTATATTTACCTAATTACTCTATATCATTTATTCCCCTTCACTGATCCTTTCTGATCCTTCTAGCACACCTAGGCCTCTTCTCATTTTGAAAACGTTTGCCCTGAAGTCATCCTTTCCATGTGACACCTCCCTCCCCCAAATTTCCAGATGAGGAGTACTCATTATTTGTGTGTGTGTGTGTGTGTGTGTGTGTGTGTGTGTGTGTGCTTTGAGGCAGTATCTCACTATGTATTTCAGGCTGGCCTCAAACACTCTAAGTAGCCCATGATGGCCTTGAACTTACTATGATCCTCCTGCCTCCTGCCTCTGCCTCTCCCAAGTGCTGGAATTACAGGAGTGTGCCACCACGCCCAGTTTAGTAATCATGATATTTTTTGTTTTTATTTTCCAGATCTGGGGAATTAATCCAAGAATTCTGCACTGAAGAATATCCCTAGACATTCATTTTTATTTTTTATTTTGAGATAAGGTTATGCTAAATTCCAAAATCGCCCAACTTGGGCTAGAAATTTTGTTCTTCCTGCCTCACCTCCACAGTAGTGTGGCTACGTGTGTGTGCTACCACACCCAGCTGTTGCTATCCTTCTTAAGTGGAACATTGGAAAGCATTCATCTTCATTATAACTCAATTTTTAGTGGGACAATTGTTTAACCCTATTCCCCTTAGGCACACACATGGGGATATATACAATTGATTTCTTAGACTGTGAGACACCTTTGATCACTATCTGGGCACCTTCTTCTTAATGATAAAAGACATGGAAATACTAATTATATACAAATTTTGCTTAGGTAATTTCCTCAGTTTTTAACTGAATTTTATGAGTCCTTTTCTGTTCTCCAAAGTTATTTCTACAACACAAATTTCTGTGTTTCCTTGTCACCTAGAAAATCAATTTTTAATCTTTAGTATGGCATACAGTTGTCTAGTATGGCATATAATCTTCAAAAATGTACCCTAAACTCTCCTTTCACTTTCATCTTCTACCAGTCCGTTCTTTCCCATGTGTTTTATGTCCTAACCATATCACATTATTTGCACTTCCTGAGCATAACCTGTTACACCTTCATTTTCATGCTTTCTGTATTCTTGTATGTAACTACCAAGTATGTCAATTCTCCTCTTTAACTAGTAAACTATTACTCAGCCATAAAACTCCTCTCAAACATTATCTTTAATTTTCATGGGCATTGAGATGAATAATTATCTCCTTTTCTTAGGTCCTTCTGTTAATACTCGGAACCTGTGCTATCATAAAACTCATCCTAATTTATTACAATAAACTAAAGCATATCTATCTTCACTAGCAGAAACTATGAAGACACAATTGCCTTACTCACCATGGCACCAGCAGTAGTCAGGCAGTGGCAAAGAGGAACAGCTCAGTGTTACAGCCAAATGTTACAGCTCAACACCAGTATCACAGCTGCTATAATTTGAAGACTCCAGAATCCAAAGGTCACTCGAATACGAAGGCGAGCTCAGTGGAGTTCTTACTAGACTCTGAAGTCTGAGTGCTTCACCAGAAATGGAAGCCTCCTTGTGTAGGGTTCTCGGGTAGGTGAGCATGCTCACTGAAGCACTATGGGTGGAGTTACATAACATTCCTGAAAGGCATTGTGGGCGTGGGCGAGCATGCTCACAGAGGCAGAGGGGCGGAGATAACAGAATATTCCTGAGAGTTCTCCCATTTCAAACAGTTACAAAGCATTTTGATACATTGGGCAGGGCTTGCTGCCCAGCCGCACAAACTGTTACATTTGTGGAACAAAACATTTTGTGGAAAAAAAACATGGAGGCAAGTCAGGGGCCTGTCTTATTGTATAGTATTGCTCTATCAAAGTCATTTCATAACATAAGAGATACTTATAAAGGTGTGTTGATGAATGTGGGAATGAATTAATTGTATTTATCTTCTACCCTCTTCAACTACCCATGTATTATTTCAAAGCAAATCTGCTCAATGGAAGATTCCTTCATGGAAAATATAAAAAGCGAATGAGTGAATGAAGTCTTCCATTTTATATTGTCAAGACTCTGTCAAGCCACTTTCCTTATATTTGAATTAGTTCTTAGACACCCAAATTGCTAGGGACTCACTTCTTTTAGCTTAATGGGCCCTTAGCATAGTCAAAAATCTATTAAATGCCATTTAAAGTATATTTACAAATATATTTCAAAATAGTTTATGTTTTATTGTATTATAATAGGGCATGAGACTTGACTGATTATACTTCTTAGTTGATGAACATTGGCTCTATTGGAATTTGTTTGCTTAGTTGCTGATTTGTTGAATTCACTTCTGTAAACCATCAAATCACCAGAATACAATATTACAGATGACAGAGCTATTTCTGTGATATTTCTTATGTCATACCTCTTATTCCCCTTCTGTGTCAAAGTAACTTTTATACTGAGTTTTGTTTTTATCTTTCCGTTGTTGGTTTTGTTTTCTTTTTATTACATGTAGATATATAGTTGTTTTTAAACTATATAAAAAGTATGCCATACTATGTACAATATTTCTGGGAATTCTTCATTTCTTGAGCGATATACTATAAAGAATCAGCCAATTTCTGTTTGTCCAGTAGCTATAATGTATTTCTTATGCAGTTAAGATCAATTATATTTTAATTGTATTATTATTTACAGGATAGAGATACCTCTTTTTTGAGTAGCCTGAGTTCTTTCAGACATATGATTTCTAAATATTTATACAATGGAAAATATTAGTACAATTTTAGACTGAGACCTTTTTTTAAAAAGGAGTTAGCTGAACTCTAAGCTCATTGCCTATCAATTTATTTTGTTAATAGGGCATAATATTCAAGTATATGAGTCTGCAGCTAACTATCCAAGTACTCCTGGTATTACTCATTAACAAGAGCCCTCCAGTCTCTTCTTAGTCTCTTCTTCATTCCATGAGAATTTCTTTTTTCTAGCTGGCCTACTGTGTGCCTTAGCACTAATTATAATACCAGTTGTTCCTTTTCTTAGATAATTTTCCAGAGTTCATCTTTTACAATCACATAGGGGTTGAATTCTCCTTATCAGGAACTCAGTGTCCAGTGGTTAACATATAATTCTCAATAACCTCTAGACTACTTTTCTAACATAAAACAAATGTAGGGAACGCAGCAACCAAATTTGATGTAGTACAATGTGAAGTCTGCAGGGGGAAAAAAAGCAACAGAGTTACACAAAAGGATACAGACCTGAATACCTGGCTCTCCCATCTTTTGTCAGAGCATTTTCTGCTTCCTAAGGAAGTCCTTTCCTGAAAAAGGTTCATCACAACAACTAATAGATTAATACCCAAATCTCAAAAATCTGAATTAAGAAAAGTTTCTCTCACATATGAACTCCATTGTATTTTCCAGATCATTCTGCCTGAAATGTGGACATCTCATAGCAATAAGTAGTATCTGTGAGATTAAGCAGTCCAATAAGTAACTTAGACCAACACCTGATTTTAAGGGATCTGCTTGTGCATGAAAATAGAATAATAATGATTAACCAAAGCTTTGTCTTCATTGTGGTTGTTTATCCTAAGTCAATGCCCCCAAATCTCCCTTCCTAAGAAATAGTTTAAAACTTTTGATGCATTTACACTATTATTTTCTTGCAAAGATCACCATCTGTTTCTTCTTTTGGTTACAGTCTCTGAAGTTTGTGACCAGGTATCTAAGAGATAAAACAAGCAACACTATTGAAAACATTGCAATATATGTACTCCAGAGTTCTTGGGTAAGCAAAGGGCAAGGGGCAGGTTTTATAGCTCAAATAGTAAATTCCACAATCTCATATTCATAGAATTCCAAGGTTTTAATAAACATTTATTCTTAACCTTGCAGGAAAAGGAGTATATTACTTACATTTTTGGACTTGTCTCTATCTCAGAAGGCATCCATACATAATATACTAGGCTAGCATGCTTACATTTGCTTGAGCTATACTATGCAGCCCTTCTCTCCCTCACTTGCATCACTCTTTCCAAAGCAGCATCCTGACACTTTTTTATTATCTATTTATATCATTCTAGAACATTCCTCTTTCAAACTACAGCTTGAGATGTGCATTAACATCTGTGAGAAATCCAGGGATTTTTTTCATACATGGGGACCAGAACTACACTAAAAGCAACTTGAAAAATTCAGAATTTTATTGGTCATTCTGCTGAATAGCTTTTAGATCTCTCTGCTGGTACCTGAACCGTGTGAATAGGGCAAATAATTTTTTTTATATCCTTTAGTTTTCTAAAGGACTAGGGATGAAACTAGCCCTCATACTGAGTTGTTGGAGATTGTTAGTAATTAACTCTTATGAGACAGACACCATTTTTATGGATGTACTCATATAATTCATAAATTGATGAGGTGGGAATAATTATTTCCCTGCCTCCCATCTTACAGATAGGAAAATTGAGCCATAGAAAAATTATGTCACTCAACAAGGGTCATACTGACAGCATAGACAGGGCCAGAGTATGAATCCTATCAGTCTCATTTCAGAAATTACGCTTTCAGTGAAGGGAGGGCAGAGGTAAGGGGAAAAAATGAGAATCAAGACTTGCCATGTAGAGGTACATGATCCCAACAATGAATGTAACTGTACTGTATCCCTAAAATGTACCAATAAACTCAATTAAAGCTGAAAAAAAAAACAGAAATTACACTTTCAGCAAACAGGCTATATACTGAGAATTGCTAATTGACTCAGGATCCTTTACAAAATATCACGACCAGGCAAATATCACTGATTAGCAGAATGAGAATTTAAGTGACATTCATGAACAACCTTCCCGGACTTGTGATGTGGTCTAATTCTGAGTTTATATCTGCAGTGGAAATCTAATTGATCAAAATCCTTTGACTTTTAAATAATAATGATGATAATAATCCATACACTCACAATTTTACCAACAGTCTCAGTGTAATGTATTAATTATTCTACATAAAATCCAAAGATTTATTTTTTGAGTCAAAGTCTCTTTAGGTAGTTTAAACTGGCCTTGAACTCACTATATAGCACTGGCTAGCCTTGAACATATAGCTATCCTCTTGCCTCAGCCTCCCAAGTGCTGGGAGTACAGGCATGTGTCACCATGCCTGGCTTTTAACAGAACATTTAAATGATGATTTATTTAAAATTGAGATGATTTAGTTAATTATACATTTCATTTCTCAGGGATCACAAGAAAGGACACCTTTAGATGAGATTGTATTTGGGAAAAAGAATTTTCATATTTAGAACTTTATGCCTTGGCAGATTTTTGCATCATTAAACTGTGATTTGACTCATTTTCCCTCTAGCATTAATGTTATATAGTTTTCTCTAAACAGAATTTTAAAATGCAACATTATATTATGGCTTATATCTAGATATTTCCCCCAAAACTCATGTACTTGTCCATGGGGCTTTGGGACATGATAGGATTGTGTGTGGGGGCGGGGTACAGGATTAGTCCACTGAATAGCATAGTTCTGGATGTGGGTGATGTCTATACTGAAGAGGAAGACCCACCCTGGGCATCGGTAGCACCAATCAACAAGCTTGTACGCTGGATGAAATCAAAAGAGAAAAAGGAAATCATGTTGTATCCTTTCTGCCACATCATGAACTGTTTCTCCTCTGCCATGGCCCTCTTCTGTGCCACCCTGCCTTAGAGCCAGCTGACTATGGGTTGAAAGAAACTTTTACAAACTGTGAATTAAAATAAACCTTTCCTCCTTTAACCAGTGGGTGTCAGGTATTTTGTCCCAGCAATGAGAAAATAGACACATGATAAATATTTGAATTTAGAATTTTATCAGTTTAAAAAAAAAAAAAAGACAAACTCAGAACCTAGCAAGGGCTCCTAGTTTGATGCTGGGTCTGAGGAAAATTGGAATGGAATATTGCACAATAGTCACGTGGCTGGAGAATGGATTGTTATGCCTGTTCTGAACCTCTAGAGCTGGGACCAGGATTGTTTCATCATAAGAATGTTTGAGGAAGGTGCTTAATCTCCTTGTGTAACGTACAGTGTGGCTCACCAAAAATCAACTGCTGCTGTAGATGTGTGCCTCAGAGAAATTGTTCTGGTGTCTTCAGATATCCCATAGTAAGTTCACCTGTCACGTGACAGCACACTACTCACTATTCTAGTCCATTTGCAAGCCTCCTGTCTTCTGCCTTCTGGGTAAGAAATTGCCTGAAAAAAGCAATGAATGAATGAATGAATAAATGAATGAATGAATGAGTGAGTGTGAGAATGGATGGGTGGATGGTATGTGTATGTAATGTAGAGGATTTCTGAAACTCTTCCCCACCCATTGTGCATATCTTTCTAAAACAGTGTCAACAGGTTGAAGGCCACAGACTGTGCACCTATCACTGCCTGCAGAATACTTATTGAACAGCCATAATGTGTCAGGCAGTGTGCAGATACTTCTCAAAACTTATAATCTTCAGAAACATCTTTCAAAATGAGAATATTATCCCCACTTTTCTAATGGAAAATAGATACAAAGAACTTGTGTAGCTTGCAAGGGTATAGTGAATAAATAGCAAATGGCGGTTTAAACTCAAAGTTTGTGGTCTTAAAAAGGCATTTTAAAGGAGCAATTTTTTTCCTCAGAGTACATTATTAGTACTATCATATTTTGTAACACAATGAACATAGTGTATGAAGGTTAATGCAATGTCAAAAAGTACTTGCAGGCAACAGCAAAATAAGTTTTCTACACTCCCAAGCCACTCTTTTCCTGTCAGCAGTTGTTTTGATATTTTTTTGTTTTCCTTATTGTCTTTCTTTATTTCTCAGAACTCAGGATTTCACCCACCACCCTTCTTGTCAAGAAATATATGCAAAAGTTTAATAGCCAAATCCATTTTATTAAACTAACCTGTATAAATGATACAGATAAGCTGTGGTATATAATGATGCTTAAACCTAAGACTGCAAAGGGACTTCCTATCCTCTTACCATTGAGAACAGCAGAGCTCAAAGGATGGCCCAGCTCCACCTACCTGTCATGGACAACAGAAAAGCTGGCCTGCAGGAGCACTTCCTTTGTTTCAGCCACCCTAAGAGGTCTGCTATAATCAAACTTCGGAAGCAAGAGGGATCTTTCAGCAAACACTTTGCTATGCACAATAATTCCTCTCACTTCTTCATTCATTTCACTCCAGTGAAATTCTTACACCAGATGAGGAGGAGAAACTAAGGAGGTGAAGGGAGTTGTAGGTTCTGGTTCTAGGTCCCCTTTATGGGTACAGCACTGGGAAAATGAAGTGAGAAATTATTGTCTCCATCCAGCTTGCCCCAGGCCACAATTCCAATATATAACCTTTTGAGAAACCAGTGTATAGCCTGTTGAGCAATTCAGGTTTCAGTTCAAATGTTATCTACTCAAAGGAGTCTTTCTGAATACAAATGCTAAATTAGCTGTCCCCATTATTTTACTGCCCAATTTGATTTTCTTCATAGCATTTATTATTTCAGTCATTTAAAAAATCTAGCTATCTGATTGTTGTTATTAAAATATAACCTCCACAAAAGTAGAGATATTTTTTTAAGGACTTAAAAAGTATGGGGCACAGAGTGGGTACTTCATAATTTTTAAATGAAAAGCACATTCTTATATGCATATGTTGGTTTTATCATAAAGCTTCCTTGTATTTATGAGTAAAGGTAATGTCTTATATGTCTTTTAATGTACCCATAGAATTTATCACTTGGTGAGAATTTAATAAACATTTGCTTCTGCTGATATATTTGTTCAAGTTTTCTAGCAATTTTTTTCCAATAGACAGTCTTTTCCCATTAACTACTGAGCATTTTTTTCAATGAGAGAAATGTTTGATAATTTTCATTCAGATGACAAATTTGCAGTTAAATAATAAATTACAGGAAAATAAATGGTTTTTCCCAGACTGCAACAAGTCTTCTGGGAAGAAGAGAACTAATGAGCTTTTCTTAAGAAAATAAACAGTATTTCATGGCTCTTATCCTCACCTGTTATTATGCAATATCTCCTCCAACAACTAAACAAGGGTATTTTTAGTTTACAGAAAAATCGGAGAGAAAGTAGTTTCCATATATCCCCTTTCCCTATTCCCTGCACAACTTTCTATTTTAATAACATCTTTTATTGGAGCATCACATTTGCTATAATTGATGAACCAATACAGAAAACCTATTATTAACGAAAGCACGTTTGTTCATGCTAGCACTCATTTTTTTGAGTTGTGCACTCCTATAGGTCTCGGAAGATGCAGAGGGTCAGTTATTCACAATTATAGTACCATATAATATAGTTTCACTGCCTTCAAAATCTGTGCTCCACCTACTCATCCCTCCCTTGTAGATAGAACTTGGAATTTAACTGTTCTTAAAAATGTGGTGTCAAACCATGCAACAGTTTCTCTTTCTTCAAAGAGGTCCATGGTTGGCCTCACACCACAAACATGAAGTGATAACCCAGCCCACTGGTCTGCACAATAGAAGCTCTGGGGCATTCTGCACACAAAGTTCATGGAAGTCTCAGCGATCTTTAGGAGAGAAAAGTTACCTGTCTTCTTCTTGTATCGTTTTATGTCACATATTGATAAAGGTAGGCACTTTCACCCTGATATCTTAAAGGATCTTCAGTAAAATCACATTTCCAGATATTATTCAACATACTTAATTGCCCTTGTATTGAAAAATCTCTCTCATAGGGATATGAGCCCGGGAACTATTCTAAAGCCGGGAACTATTCTAAAGACCTTGATAAATGGTGCAAAGATGGAGTCTGTACTCTAGGCCAGGACTTGAGCCAAAGTTTTCTGTAAAGGGCTAGGTAATAAATACTAATAAATACTGTATTTATGTGATTCATGAGTGTCACATGATCTCTGTTACATATCTGTCTTTATTTTCCTTAAGCTTTGTTTGCTCCAATCCTTTAGAGATGGGGGGAGAAGCATTCTTTGAGGGCCAGATAAAAAACAGGCCATCAGCCAGATCTCATCTGTCATCTGCCAAACCCTGACAAACTTGGTTTTGATTCTGTGTCTGCCATTCACCCAACTAAATATGTAGCATCACATTTGATCCAATTTTCCTCATTTCTAAAAGGTAGATTATAGTTCCTTTCCTAATATGAGAGAATGGAGATGTGCCAAGATAATGCTTATTACAAAGCCTTCCACCCCACATTTGATAGTTGGTAATAAATGCTACCAGGAGGACATATCCTCCCTGACCACTGGCTCTTTATTACCAACTAAGTTTGTCCAGTAACATCTACATTTGTTCTCTTCTTCTTTTCCCTATGTAAATAGAATTCTCATGGCCCTATCCATCTGCCAGATATGCCTAGAAGTTTTCACTTCCATTATAGAATGTTCTTAGACATAGGCTAGGGCCTCCTCCTACAAAAATGAAAGTAGAAAGTAATAGATAAGATGGATACCATCAATTAATATATGTGCAGCAGATTATCCAATAACGAACAGATCTGTTCAGTTCCAAATGCCTCAACAACACCTACATGAGCCAATTAGCATAAATATTGGGGTGAGTGATAGCTAAATCTCATTACTTAATTTCCTGCTGATTTTAGTTACAACCCAAATCAGCTTCCAGGAAAAAAGGACACATTTTTTTTTCTTGGCACAAACTGCAGATTTTCAATTTAACAAATATTTAGCTAAGCATCTATTCTGTGAAAAAGCATTGAGCCAGGCATTCTAAAGGAAACAAAGATGAACAAATTACAGACCTACCTTTAAATAGGAAGGAAAAAGAAGATAGGTGTATAGACAGGCATCATAAAATGTGCTATATAAGGGGAAGAGAAATGAGAACGTTTCTCATTAAGCAATAGTATAACAGAACTCTGTTGGGAATTGGTATTGCTTTAGAAATGCAATAAGAAATGGCTCCAAGTAGCTTTTTGGCGGCATCTTAAAAGATAGATAGGATTTCAACAGGATGAAATGGCTATTCTATGATAAAATTAAATAATAAGCAGGATGACTTTTATTAGGAAATAGCCAGAAGTAGAGTTGACCAGAGCATAAGGATTGTGACTAAGAATAGTAAGTGCTGAAAGTCGAATTAGAATGACCTGAGAAGATGTGAGAGTTCATTCAGTCCTAACCTTGCACGATGCACATTAGGAAACTGAATCACAGAGAGATGAAGGCCAGTCCCGTGGAACACAGCTAATGGCTGCGCTAAGATGAGCTGAGCCCCCAAGCTTTCCACGCTGATTCACGTTCCATTACCTGAGTTGGGGACAGATAATGGATGAAATTGAATACTGTACTAAAGTTCTTGTTTCTCCTATGTAAGAAGTGACTTGACTCTGAAGAATTTGAGCAGCAGGGTATCAGAGTCAGGAATATAAAACTGTGATTTAAGCAACACTGTGAAAGGGAACTGAGGAAGGAAGAGGTTAGAGGCAGGGAGGCAGACATTGCTGAGATCGTCCTTTCCAGGGTGGATGCCTTAAAGTGAACAGATAAGAGCTCCAGTCTGACAGGAGAATCAAAATAAATGGTAGGGAAGCAGAGAAGAAAAATGAGAGGGAAGATTTCAAGTGGGATGCAAAAGATTTCGCAAACACCTATTCAGTGCCTCTTTTGTAGGCACTGCTAAAGAGTAACTGTACCTTCCCTTATTCTCCGTATTATTATCCCTTCAGACTACAGGAATTACCCTTTTGCACAGAGGACAGCAAAAAGAAGACTGTTCCTGATCCTAGGTCTGCAGCAGACTACTTCACAGCTCCTAGAGAGTCACTGCTCTGATCTTTCATTAAGCCTGTTCATTAACAGGAGACATTTCCCGGATGAAGTCTAAGACCCCTTCCAACTCTCATGACAGTGGCTGTAAATCTCAGGTGTGTGTGAGAGGGAGCACAGGGGTCAAGGCTGCCAGGTAGAGAGATGCTTGCACCTGGCACAAAATTAGTAGACACATCTTTAGAGTTGAAGTGAAATGGGTTTGAAGAAGGTGTTCTTTTGTCTGCACTCAAGGAGAAATCTACTTGGCTACGAACTCTGAAGTTAAACACATGGCCTGATGAGGTAGCAGAAGAGGTCCCAGAAAGATGTAATTTAGCAGTCTGCCTCCTGGTAGCAAGGTTCAGAAATAGCACACCCAGGCAGGAGATTGCCCTAATGCCCGTCCTTCTTGGCAATATGTTCAGCAAGCCACTGAAAGGTGGGCTGACACCAGCTTCATGGAAGGTAGTCAGTCAGAATGAGGAGTACACCTCATTGGGTGTAAGTCTTTATGGATACTAAGAGGACCCTTTACTTTTCATTCCATTATCCATGGCTTTGTGTCACCAACCTGTGAATGATCAATGCATCATACCTGCCCTTTGCATCTTCCTCATTCACTGTCAGGAATCACCAACAAGAGTTCCCAACAATCTTCTGGGTGCTTTTTCTGCTTCTGAGCCAATGTAGGAGTGATATGGCACATTATAATGAATATATCTTTTGGTATTCAAATAATCAATTATGCAGAATGCTTCATTAACAATAACTACCAGAGTCAATGATCAGGGTCATCACAATGGGCTTCATCTGTGCTTGAATCCACTGACCCCTCCCAATCTCCTTGTCAAAAGATATCAAGGAACAGATTCATCAGGAACAACGACCAGATGTTTGCTTGTTAATGATCCTTCCACAATCAGAAATGTGATGACCATGGGATGCTTAATCTTGTCAATTTCGGTGGCAGAAAACATGTTTAATTTATCATCATCTTTGCAGAAATCAGAGCTCTTGTTTACCCAAACTAAGCCAGAAAGCAAAAGAATGCTTTTGAATTTGGTCTTCTCTGCCATGTGAGCCCAACACGAGCTTTGCATAGGCGACCAAACTGTTTCTATCTCTTGCACAAGCCCATAAGCTATTTCCGCACCCTGCTCCACGTATTGAGCACAGCTGAGAGGTCAGCTTAATGTGATCAATGCCAGGCCCCATTCCAGCCGTCCCCATCAGTGACTCTGCCCTAGTTGCACACAGGGATATTCCTTACTGCCATTTGTCTCCCTCAGCACTCATAATTACCACTGCATTTAGTTGTGCTTTCTGCTCTCCTCCCTTACAACCTAAATATCTCAGAGACGCTGCTGAGCACCTGTTAAACTGTGTGTGTGTGTGTGTGTGTGTGTGTGTGTGTGTGTGTCCCCTCCGAAGGTATTCTCAGCGGACACTCACCATAATGTACTTTAACTATAAATGTGTCTACAGTCTACGCCATACACAAGTGTGCTCCGTGCAGAGGCATCTGGCTCTTTCAAGTCCTGTCTCCCAAGGTGAGTCGGGCAGGATCCAAGTCTCAGTTGTGTGGCAATTTCATAGGTGATGGGCCGGGTGAAAGTGAAAGACATCTTTACAGAACCGATAGGTCACATAGAACAGAACTTGGAATCTAAAGTTCAGAGCAAAGCTTGAGATTATAACTCAGCCTCCTACTAATTTTGTAACTAAGGGAAAAATCATTTAACTTCTCTGGGCCATAGATTTTTCATGTATAAAATGAAGTTCATTTTTCGAAAAAAAAAAAAAAAAAAAGTAAAGTCATACACAATGCCTAGTACATGGTAAAGACTCAAGAAATTTCACTTCTTATTTCCTTTTTGGATAATAAGTAAAAAGGAACTTATAGAGAATCTCTCTCTCTCTCTCTCTCTCTCTCTCTCTCTCTCTCTCTCGCTCTCTCTCCCCCCCATATACTTTCACAAAAACAATCCCAAGCAGTTAAAGGAAGGATGAACAAACAAAAGCATTGAAACCTATAGTATAAAAAATAAATATCTGGGGTTCCCCTTACCAAAAAAATAGATTAAAATAAAAATAAAAAATAAGAATATATATCCAATGTACTGAAGGTTTTTAATGTTATCAGTTCCTGTCAGTCTAGAAAAGTGTCACTCAATCTAGAGCAAACACATTTGTTTCAGGACTCAGAAAGTGTTATACCTCAGTAAAAAAAAAAATCAGTTTATTGATCATATTTACGTTCATATTTAGTAATATTTTATCAATATTTTGAAGCTAAAGTCATTCCTTTAATTCTTAATTTCTTAATTTCTAAGGTAAAATGGAGTGCCAAAGATTTCTTTGTAGAATCAAACATATTAGAAGGCTGCCTTAATTTAGTTGTATTAAATTAATTTTTAAAATTAAATTGTTTTTGTGTCAGAAATTATAAAAACTAGAAATAAAAGCAATAAAAAAGATGGTGAGAGGCAATAGAATTCCATATTCTCCCAGTGCATTGGGTGACGATGTTAAAATACCACAAAATGCTGCAGCCACCACCAGAAAAGCTCAGCTAAAGCAGCAGAAAAAGTAGCACCAATCTTCACGTTTTCTCTAGGTGTTAGGTCTCAGCAGTGCTGAATATCCCCCAAAGGCTCCACTTTCTGGAGCTGAGAACCATCCCTGTCACTCCTGACTCTCAACTACGGCAGCACAGCAAGGCCTGGAAAAAAACCACCTTTCCTCCTTAACCTTGCATTTCAGTGGCTGGTGACAATCTAGCAGTTTCAGGTTAACCATCTTATTCTTGTTTTTATTAAACTCTGCTCTTAAGAAAATATGTGTTAAAGACGAAGGACAACATCTGTGAGAAAGAAAGTACAGAGGCATCAAAACAAGAAGAAGAGAAAAAATCCTAAATAATAGAAAAAAATTTCATGTGTGAAAAATCCATCAAAAACACCAGAAAATTGTCTAGGAGTATAGCTCATTAATACAGCACTTGCTTAGCATGCACCAGGCCCTAGGCTCTACTCCAACAACCACAAAAACAATAGCAGAGACAACAAACAAGCAAAACACCAGCATCACAACAAAATTATGTAAAGGAAAAGAGATTTTTCACTGGATAACTGCTCTATTACTTGAAGACTTTTAAATATATTTTTCTCAATTTAAATTTACAGTACTGACACAAAATGACAGCAACCTATTTATGTAATAAGCAAATCTTTAATATCTACAAACCTAGTGAATAACACTGCTATTAATTGAACTAGCTCATCGGGATTTCACATCTGTATTTATTCACGTTTTCAGGCCAAGAGATAGGTGAGCCACATTTGAGTCCTGCCGATCTTTCTCCCAGTTGCTGCAATTCATCACGAGGCTCTAACACATCCAGGAAGCACAGCTCCATCTGTTGCATCTTCTTCATGTTCCCAGTTACCAGCAGAGCCCTGGCCTCCACTTCCTTTTAAGACTTTAGGGCTGAACTAACCTCTCTTCATTTGTTTCCCAGTCCACCCTCTAATTGTAGCCAAAATGACCTCTACTAAGGGCAGGTCTTGTTCTGTTGCTTGCTATGCTCAAATTCCTTTCAGCTTCTTCCTGGTATATCTTAAGGAGGGGGGCTCAAATGATTAAGAAAACCTACCTGTTTCTACATAGCTACTTCCTTCTGCAATATCTTTTCTCTCACCTTTTCATTATCCTACTCTGCTTCTTCTCCCCTTGGTCTGCTTTCTTTCTCCAGTGCAGTGAATTCAGTCTTACCTCATCCCTGTGTACACTGTATTCTCTGTACGTGAAGCAGATGACAACAGTTCTACTGATCCAATTCTGACTTCAGTGTTCCCTTCTCAGGGAGACCTTTCTTGACCCCAGAGTTCAATTTAGGGTGTCTCAAAAAGTCTTTCGCGGCATAAGTTACATTGTCTACAAGACCCTTGTAAATTGTAGACCTATAGATATTCGTGTGATTATCAATTTAATGACTTGAACCCCTACTCTATTCAAAGCACCATGACAGCAGAGATCAGCTCTGGTGTTTGTTACTGTGTCCCCAACACTAGCATGTTTGACCAAAAAAATCAGTTTTTCACTGAATTAATTCATTAGTAAATTTCATTTATTCCCCCCTTATCCAGGCAGCTGTATTTCCACACAGTCTTGCTCCTGTGTTAAATGAAAGTTATTATTTTATTTATTTGTAATTTCTTCACAATGCTTAGGCTTGAGCCCAGGGCCTCACATATGCTGGGCTAGCCCAACCATAGTTTTCTGAACATTTATTACTTGCCAGGTATTGTAATTAGTGTTTCACATAATTTATCTTTATAGCTGCTCGACAGTGTACAGGGTTATCATCTTCATTTTATGAATACAGAAACCGAGCTGCTAAAGGTGACAAATTAATAAAACTGAAATCCAAAGCAAAGTCTTTCAAGCTCCTCAGCCCATGTTTTTGAACAATTCACTCTATGGGAAGAGGTTGTTAAACCACATACAGTAGGGGAGAAAAAGAAACATAGGTCTTATTAAAAGTCTCCAACACTGACCAATCAGGGTTTCTGCTTCACTCTTACCAAAGGAAACAGGTTTTCTCTGACCTGTCATTCCCACTGATGATTACTCTTAGTACACCATGCAGAAGAGGGGGAAAAAAGTGTTCCCAGTTTCCATAGTATGTTAAATACAAGAGAAGATTAATGTCAGCCTGTTTCTTCCTATTTTTTTGTTTCTTTACTCGTTCACTTGTTTGTTTTAAATATGAAACCATAAGATTTCTCCTTCATGGTCCTCGGGACTGGATTCCCTCTGTTGGCATTTGTGTCCCCTAGAAATTAGGGATGGCAGAAACAGCAATATATATGTGCCAGATTCACATCACAGAAAAGCAAACAGTGATGTTTCAAGGGAAATTAAATACACTCTAACTTGGCTTTAATCCAAATTGTGAATGATGTTGTTTAATTACATTTTTTACAGGGCAACTAGCTCTCCTACCATGGAATTATCTCAAACTGTAATCTTATCTGTTAGGAATCCTGATAATACTCAACCCTCTGTCTTATAAATACACCTACAGGCCTTTGTTCCTGCAAAACTGTTCCCTTGGTGACAAGTCTCTTCCCTGGGTGATGACAGTTGCATTCCTTCCTGATGTCCCTCAGATGATGATTTTAATCAGAAGAAAAGCTTCAACTTCTTTGGAAGCAACAGAAACAGGACACAGCATGGCTTTCTGGAGGATGCTAAATAGAACTTTTCTGAAGGTAAAGACAAACTCCATTCCTTCCTTAAAATACTGGACAGTGCCAATCTTGAGATGCTTTGGGAAAACCTTCCATGCCCTTGGACATTTTGCCTAGTTTTGCTGTATGTTTGGATTCTGAGCCAGGACTAGTGAAATGTCTGCCCTACACAGAAGTATTACTAGTGATAACAGTTTATTTACCCATGCCCGCCACTGAAGTGATAGTATTTCACAGGCCTGCAAACACCCTTAAGACTATGCATTCTGTTTAGCCAATTTGTGAGAGAGAGCCTTGTTTTTTTCCATTAATCTATTTTTGCAGGAGACTTTAACTGCAGTCAATAATACCCATTGGTGTTGACTGTTTATTTATAGAAATGTTTATTCTTTATGTATTTTTTCTGCTTATTAAGTATCAGGTGATTCAAGGGAAAAAATAAAGCAATTAAAAACTTTGAAGCTAGCCAAAAAGATTTCTTATAATACAATTACTTTTCCTCTGAATTCTTCCAGATGATAAAATAGACTGATCCTACCAAGACCTGGCATGTAAAGGTACAAGATCCCAGTAATGAACATAATTGTACTATCTACCTAGAATGTACCAATAAATTTAATTTAGAAGAAAAAAAAAATAGACTGATCCACAGTGGCCGGAAAACAAAATCGATGTCCACCTACAACTACTTAATGTTTTTACAAGAATTTTAGGATGCAAACAAAATAAGTCCATGCCAATGTCCATTTAGGCCATTGTTCTGAGATCCTGTAATATTTTTTGGATTATTTTAGATAGGAATGCACCTGGTACATATGCTAACTTTCTAAATAGAGCTTTTTAGTATCACAGTTGAAATTTCATTCTAACAGCCTTTTTTGGATGCCTTAATATTTTATTTCAACCATTGCTGCCATTAAAAATAGAATTTTGTGGGCCGGGGATTTAGCTCAGTGGTTCTGCCGCCTGCGCTGCAAGCACAAAGACCTGAGTTCAATCTCTGGTGCAAAAAAAAAAAAAAAAAAAAAAAAA
>NW_022900945.1:38684791-38783392 GCF_012274545.1 Fukomys damarensis
AAAAAAAAAAAAAAAAAAAAAAAAAAACAATAGAATTTTGAAATTTAATGTATACCATATGAGAATGCTAAATTTTGGTTACTACAAAATTTGCAAACTTTAGGCCACAGATTAATACATGAATATGCTATCTGACAGAGTTTTACTTGTATATCAACATTGTTGATTTTTCTAATTACTTTTCAAAATCCTGCAATCCATAAAGCTGCTAACTTCTTCATAATACCCTCTCTTATGTGCACAAAGAAACACTAAGACATTGCATTACTGAAAAGGGAAAGAAAGTTGAGAATCCTAGGGTAAAAAAAGAGAACTTAAAAAATCTAGGTAAAACTGCAATTTTTCTTTCTTTGTTATCTCTTTCCAGGGGGTGGTGGGAACTGAACCCAGATCCTCATGCATGCTATGCAAGCACTCTTAACACTGAGCTATATCCCCAGCACCTCTTTGGCCAATTGTGTAGAACCCTCAAGACTTGACTCTTTCAAAATAAACCTGAGACCTATGGTAATTATTTTTGCTTCACTAACTCCTCAGAATAGCAATGATTGATTTCCCTATTGTGAAGGCAGAGACTTCAAAGCAATGTGGTGATACTCTCCAATTATGGAGAAATAATATATTTTTTCTGTTTTCAGTCTACTGGTGTCTCCCAAAGTCAGAAGTTATTAATACACAAGAATAACAAAGTTGACCAAGATGAACAATTCAGGGGCAGAGGCACTCATGACCCTCTGGACTTACTTTTGCCTCCTCATGTGTCTCTCATTTACGGTAGGCACTTAATAAGTAAGTGTTTAACACAAACTTTATGAATAAACATATAGTGAAGAAAGAAAAATGGGATGATTGGAAACAAAAACCGACTACAGCAGCTCCTGCTTCCTGAGGTAGTGACATAAATTTTATCTGGAAAGTAGCAGACAATTAATGGGTTGTTTGGTTGTAGATTTAAAAAACAAAACAACTCTCCAAGATAGAGAAGAAAGGGAAGAATTAAACTTCTACAGATAGTTGAGTACAAACTTCTATATTTTCAAGAGGATCAGGAAAGTCTAATGGGTTTCCAGAGAGAAATTCAGCAAATTGTGAAAGCGGATATCCTCCATCAGCCAGCCACTGAAAACAGCTCAGGGATTTTAAATGAAAGTGGTAAAATCTCAATTTCAAAGTTCTGATATATATGATACAGTGAAATCAATCCATTGCCCACAAGCTTCAGTAAATGCTGATCGCAGAGCTGAGGGTCACTGACACCTTGGGACCTGAAGGACCCAGAATGTTACACGGTTGTAAGGAATCATTGAAAAAACAGCTGCCATGCATCTGTGATGAGGAGATGATCCACAGCTAAGTGAATTCAATGAAAGCAGAATCCGGATCCCAGAGTGACTAAGCAAGAGTAAACTCTCCAAGCCGACCGTGGAAATGGACTCTACATTTCAAAGGTCAGGAGATTCAACTCTTATTTGGGTTATGAATAGGACAAATGTTATTAGTTTGGCCTCGTTTAAATATGTTCACAGTCTTTACAATATTGGTTAACGCAAGTCACATGCAATTAAACATGAGGAGCAAAATATACTACGTAACATTTTGTTGGCTCTTTAATTGTGTGGAGCTTTACACTTGCTTTATCCCTTTGGTTGGCAGTTCAAGGTTGTTTTTTGTTTTTGTTTTTGTTTTGTTTTTGTACCAGGGATCAAACTCAGGACTGTGCACTTGCAAGGCAGACAGCAGAACCACTGAGCTAAATCCCCGGCCCTTTTGTTCTTTTCATACATATCTTGAAATACTTTAAACACAGCTTTATGTGACATCACTTACATCTCGCGATAAGTTCATGTGATAGGTATTTGTATATCTGTTTTAAAGATATGAAAACTTGGGTTGGGCAACTAAGTACATTAAGAGTCACACTAACAAGAAGAGAGAGTCAGCAAGTGAAGGTATGCAGACCTGGCTCCAAAGCGTAAGGTTACCTTGTCTTTTGAATGAGCTCAAAGGAGAGGAGTTGGGTCACTGGCGAAGAAAAACAAAGACTTCTCCTGAATCAATCTCTGGTCCTATGATGAAGCTGGTCTGTGAAACAGAGGGTGTTGTTTAAATCCATCTTATAAGGAAACTATGAACCCCACTGGCCGGGTAACAGAGAAGTCTGAGGCTTTCCTCTAACCTTCAGGGGCCAAAATATAACTTAGAGAAACTGTAATATTTACAGGATCACAATTAGGATGGAACTGTCGTTAAGATCAACTTGAGGGTCACTGATTAAAAGTGCAGGCCTGGATTCAAATCCAATTGCAATATTCACTTCTCTGTGTCTCTTTAATACTTCATCTGAAAAATGTGTATTATGATAGATTCTATTTCACAGACTTGTGAGAATTAAATGAGGGAATTTGACTAAATTACCTGATATCTACACATCAAATAAAGCTAGTGATGGAGGATGATTCTCTAGCTGAAATGAATAAAAGTATATCTTGGATCCTAATATGGAACTCCTCCAGGGACATTATAGGGCTGCATGATTTTTATGGATTTTTCCTCTTTTAATTAAAATTCCTCACAATACACTGGATCAGAGGAGTCTTTATAAGTGGGCAACAAAAAGCTTTCTAGAAAGATCTTTGTCTCAATATTTTTGGTGAGGCCTAAAGACAGGAAAGTCCAGTAAAGATAATATCTTTCTCATTACATATATAATTATGCTACAAGGAGCAGGTTACTGTTAACCATTTTCATTACAACTTGTTAGTTTAAGTAATATAACTTTGAAGAACACTATGGCATCTATAGGACTGAGTATATAGGAAGAAATGTTTCTTGAGTGAACAGCATTTTTGAGAATTCTTTGTGAATTTAAGAAAATCATGGCAAACTCCAAGCTAATTAGTACAAAATAAATAAGTGAATATGCCCATATAGGTCATGAATAGAGTGAGAAAAACGTCACCTATTCCCTATCTCACTAGCAAAGCTACTTAGAAAAAAAAGCAGATACTCTGCCACCTTCTGGGTGTGTTTAACTAATTGGAACAACACTGAATTTTGAGCAGATCTCACTGTCTGCCCAGGGCCATATTTTGGCACCCAGGAATATAGCTGCTAATGTGAATTCAAACAAAGCACCGAGAACCATCTCAGTTCCTTGTAGAAAAGACACAGAACATGGGAGAAATGTGTTCTGTCTCCTTAACATGTGGACTCTGATTTAGCTATCACTTCTCCAAAAGGTTAAACAACAGTGACATGTTAAAGGGAAGAAAAGGCACTTAGGAAATAATCAATTTTCATTGCTGTATGGTACTTCTGAAAGGTTGCTACTATAATAAAATTAGGACACCACTTTATCACTGCAATGAAAGTAATTTTATTTACTTTTTTCAGTCAACACGTACACACAGGGCGGTGAGAGCAATCAGCCGCAGCACTTGTTAGTTCACTGATTAAATATGTTGTCACCTAACTCTGAACTAATTAAAGGGAATTGAAGCTGCCTGTGCATTTGCCAACAAGGTATTAACTCTGTTAACTGAGGTTTTAAGCCCACTTACTCCTTCTCTGCTATTTTTCAAAATCGCTTTTCTTTATCACTACCAATTTCAGTCAGTCACCACGTGCTGTTGGAGCCACGTTTGAATCTTTGGGAGGTGTTGTTTCTATAACACTATTTTTGGCTATGTGATTGTGGAACACATTCTAGATTAAAAGCACTAGAAAAACTATAGAGATCAGAGTCATAAAATTAATTCATAAAAGTTTCATTTTTTCCCTACAGTATGCCTAATTGTGAATGTATATCTTTCAATAGAAGTAAATATATAAAAGGGCTTTTGGAATAGGATCAGGTGGCTCACTCTGAGGAGTCATTCTGAACCACGAAAACTCCAACTTCTCTGGCCCTCAAAATCAGTCATCAGGAAGTATCCTGGTCAATGATTATCGCCATGGTCTGTGTCGCTATTATCAAGAACCTCATAGTCCAGCTTTCCTGGTACTGTAAACTTGATTAAGTTGATGTGTCTAATTTCAAAAGTAGATAAATATCAGCAGGTTGTTTTTCCCAAAATGCCAGCTCTGACACTGACTTTGTTTATTTTGTGTGCTCATGGAAAAGCACGTTCCCTCGTCCTGGGGTCTAAGGGAAACTCTCAAAGTACTTTAAGGAAAGAGAAGAAAGGAAAGAAGCAAAGAAGGAAGGAAGGGTGGGATGGCAGCGGGAAGCAGTGAGGGAGAGAGAGAGGCAGGCAGACCTAGAGCAAAACACAAACCACCACACTGTTCAAGCCTGGGTCTCACCAAAGTAACTTTCCCAAATGATAAAATACCAGTTCTATCTATATCCATCCCGTGGAATCCTGGAGCTGATTTTTATAAATGGAAAGGACATGAGTGATTGTAAGGTATTTCTAGAAATTGCAAGCCAAACAGATTACCAGGTTTATAAAAGAAAAAGGGCCCAAAGAGACTCAGACCAACTCAATCAAGCTGCATGTGGGTTAACAAGAAGAGAAAAAAATCATTGTCCATCTAAAGGTTGAGAATTCAACTGTTTAATAATGTAATAGCAATTTTAAGCAAAACTAAACATACAAGAATCAGCTGGAACCACTTTTAGTCAAGATTGATTAATTTGGCTTTCACAGCACCAGCCAGCCAAACAATTAAACAATGGTTTTTCAACTCCTACTGATTATATTGACTTTAACTCATTGTAACTTATGAGACTTTGAAAATTATAAACCCACAAAATAAACAATCTGGAATGAAAACAGGGTTTAGTTCTGGTGGATTATAAAATATAAAAAAGGGACCACATACAAAGATGGAATAATAAGCGGAAAATAATGACTCATACAGATAATAGCTAAACTACTCATTGTATTAGGTTTTGAAAATTATTTTTCAATTGCAGCATAATATCTATACATCTATACAGGGTGCACTATGGTAATTTGATACATGCATATAGTATGTAATAATCAAATTAGAGTAATAAGAATTTCCATCTCATCACATAATCATTTTTATGTATTAGGTGTTTCTTATTCTTTTCTAGTCATTTTATTTTTTATTTCATTTATTTATTTTGGGGGGGTACCGGGGATTGAACTCAGGTCCTTGCACTTGTGAGGCAGGCACCGGAACCACTGAACTAAATCCCCAGCCCTTTCTAGTCCCATTAAAATACATCACATATCGTTTTAATCAATAAGTACCCTACCATACTAGAGAAAAGTTAATTTCTTCTGTCCGTGTTTTAGTGCCCCTCGCTGAATATCTTTCCATCCCTCTTCCCACCTGCCCTTCTGAGTATCTAGTGATCTTTAATTACATTTTATTTTTCTATAAAATTCACTTGTTTTCCATAAGTAAGGAAGAACAGGTGGCATTTTACTCTCTGTGCTTGGCTTATTTCACTTAACACAATGACCTCCAGTTCTATGTATGTTGCTGCAAATGATAGGGTTTCATTCCCTCTTGAGGTTAAATAATATTCTATTGTGTGTACATCATTTTTGTGCAAATTGCAAGACTTTGGGAGAGGAAAAAAGTGCACACCAAGAACAGTTATGAAAGAAACTCTGTGATTCCTGTCTGTGACTCATTCTATAACAGTGATTCTCAAATATCAGTGAGCCATAGGGTCATTCCAGGGATTTGGTAAAGCACAGATCACTGGTCCCCACCCTCAGAGCTTCCAATTTAAGTTTGGATGAGGATCCCAAACTGGCATTTCTACAAGTCCTTGGGTGATAATGATATTCTTGGTACAGGCCCATACTTTAAGAACTACTAATTTAGAAATAGACTACTATTTGAGATCAGAGATGCTTTCTTTAAGGCATGGTTCCAAATACTTTATACTTATTATACAATTCCTCTAGAAAGCTTATGTGATAGAAATTATTAAGGCCTTTAAATTAGGGAAAAAAGAAGAAATATTTAATATGTAAAATATTCAGTGACCTGTACAGTGCTACATGATTAGAGAGGACCTGAGGCAGCATTCAAAGCTAAGTCTGACCTTAAAACCCATTCTCATTCTGTGATGTGATTTGACCACTCAGTTCAGTTCCCTATTTTATACTGTTTCGTCTATTGTGAGTTCATAATAAACATAAGCCAATTGAAATGACATGTTGAAAAATGAGAAAGAGGAAGATTTTTCTTTGTCATAAGATATCTAGAAAATGTCATACTAAATGTAATTATACCTTGAGAGTTTCTCAAAAAATTCTCAATAGAATTATTGTTGTTCATATTCCATGATATTGTACTTGTTGGAAAATAAATGTGCCAAAGAGCCCTGAAAAACCACACAGTTGAAACTGGAGAGAGGAAGGGGGAGAGGGAGGGAGAGAAAGAGAAAGATGGGGGTGGGAGAAGGAGAGAAAAGAGAAGTTGTGGGTAAGGAACAGAAGGGACGGAAATAGCCTTCCACAGTAAATAAGCAATATGGCAATAATGAAATTTCCTTAGTTGGTGGCTCCTGCCCAAACAGAATAGACCAGCAGGACAAAGTGAGAAACAATACAGTACTAACTGCGTTGCACAATTCTTGGGATCTAGACTTAGTTACTGCACTAAATAATTCTGTGGTTTTGGGAAAATAATTCAACAACACTTTTGTTATGATCCTTTACGAGATTCATAGATTATGGCTCTGCAAAAACATAGTTTACCAGCATCTGTAACCCTAGCACAATGTGGTCATGTACATTATCATTGTGTCTTTAATAAAAACAAGATAAAAAAATAATTTTTATAAAAGGAAATTTCTCAGAGGTCATCATATCCATTTCAGCATTCGACTGAGTGTAGAATCTCCCAGAATTTTCCATGAGTTTCCAGACTCAGTCCCAGTGCACCCTGTTGGCTGTTCCTTGCTATCTGCCAACTTAATCCATCAACTGCTTTAAAGGGAATCCTTGGGGAGCTGAGGCAGCCAAAGGTATTGGACTCCTCCAGCACAGCTGAGGAGACATCTCAATGGCTGTGGAGACATGACCCAGATTGCTTTTTCACTAAAAGGATGTAATTGCTAATGTAGTTATTGACTTGATGGATCTGTCCCAGCTTATTTCATTAGGGCTGTTCCCTCAGCCATTTTAGGATAAAATTTCTGAGGTATCTAACTGCAAAGAAAATGTCTGTCTTCCTTTTCTCCTTTTTTTTCAACATGTATTATAATTGATTTATTATTTTTAAGGGTTCATAGTGTACTAAACAATGTACTATAATACAGGTCATAATCCCTCAGCAGTTTGTATTCAAAATATAATTGAATGCAAAACATCTTCCTTATTTGAGATCTCTAAGATGTTTGTGAACAATTTTGCTTATTTCATGAGTCAGTTATTTTGGCTACTTATATTTCATTGATCTCCTTAAACAGTTGTTTGGTCATTTCTTTTTCATCAAAATATGGCCAAGGTTGCCAAAGAAACAGTTGTAGCCAAAAGTCTTAGGTTTTCCTCTTGTAGGATATGAGTTTTGAAGGCATTTCTCATTTCATATTATAAGGTCAAATCCCTTATTTTCAGTCTGTTACCAAAGCAAGAGCCCAGTGATATTAGTCATCAAATTCAGCTTGTAAATCCGAATCGGAGGTATGTTCACTATAACAACCTAGGAAATTGGTTTACACAGAGATGGCAGCTTGCTTGGTATCAATGACAGGAATAAAACCATTCAGTCTAAAAGTCATTAAACTCTATAATCAATATTTCTTAGAAGGGGAAAAAACTAAATAAAGAAAAATCACATACAAATCCGTGTATTTTGAGATACGAATTTTCAGAATGGAACCACCAAGCCCAACAACACAGGAAGTATCAAATAAATGAAGGAGTTAATTCCATGCTTCTGGCCACAACCCTTGGCACACTATAATTAAAGCAGTGTCAGCCTTCCACTATAAACCAGGGGTATGGTTTTCAGAGGTTTATGACTCAAACATAAAAATTCACTCTAGGCTGAAAACCGGCACAAGGCAATGAAACTTGAGAACACAATTTTTATAGAAGAAAATCACTTCAGCTTTTTTAAGGTTATGGAACTATTTTTTTTGGTTTTCATACTCACATAATAAAAATAAATCTGCTTTATACATACGAACTTTCTATGTGTTTATTGGATTTCAATAATCTATGATGTTTAAAGCTCTAAAGTATTTATTTTTATATATATGTTACTACCCTTGAATAGAACTTTGGGATGCAAGCAG
This sequence comes from Fukomys damarensis, assembly GCF_012274545.1. Classification (NCBI taxonomy): domain Eukaryota; kingdom Metazoa; phylum Chordata; class Mammalia; order Rodentia; family Bathyergidae; genus Fukomys; species Fukomys damarensis. Next base: position 38,693,028 of record NW_022900945.1, read on the forward strand.
GAATTGGAACTTTGGTGAACTCAAGTCAAAGAGAGCACAATAGTGTTAGATCTTTTCTCCTTGAAGTTTCCCTTGAGAGAATTCTCTTCCTCCACTACTTCTTTCTACACATTACTGATAAGACTAATTTCTTCCACAGTTTTCTCAAGAATTCTTTCTAAAATCTGGAAAACTTTGAAGGAGAAAGTAATATCTATCCTACTCAAAAGCAAAAAGGAATTATACTCTTTTTATAAGTCTGTAGACCAATCTGTAGCAAGAAAAGTAACATGGCTAGTGCCTCAAAGGCCCTTGATCCAAAGAATTTGTTTGGTGATTTTGAGTAGTTTTTTTTTTTTAATGTTTTTTCTTTAGAGAAATCTGCCTTGAGGCAACAGAATTAGAGGGAGCAATAGATTCTGCAGACACAGGATTTATAAACCATTTCTTGTCTTGGTTTCTTTAGGTAAAACCCTTTAAAAGTCACACATCTTTAGTTGACATTTGTCTCATTTGAGCTGTCACTTCAAGAAAACCTTAAAATGCATGAAATATCCATTTATGGATTCAAGAATTACTTCCATAAAACAACAAATAAACATTATTCTTAATAAGAAAATGACAAAGTTATTCTTTACACATTTTGTATCCTTGTAGAAACTGTAGACAAATAAATCCAGTCCTAAATCTGTTCTCTGATGTACCCTAGGTCTTTCCCTATTAAGTGTGCTATTTAAATGCAACTGATTTTTAAAAATGTAGATGCCAATGGGTATATTACAAAAATAAGTAAAAGAAAAAATAATGTTTTAATGTTAAAAGTCAAGTGAATTAGAAGAAATAAAATTATCATTTAATCAGCATCTGTTATGTGTCAAGCAGTTTGGTAGGCATCTTACATTCACATTTTGCACTTAAAATGCTCTAAGAGATTTTTTAAAAGCCTAAAGAATTGGGGGAGATGAATAAAAGATGGTACAAGATGAGAGCAGAATTTAACATTGCCTTTAAAGAACAAACCTTCTTACATTCTTATGAGTATGCAAATCTGTGCACCAGGTCAAAAGGCAGAAGGCATAGACTGTCCTCAAAAACCACATGGGGGCTTGTCATGGTGGCACATGCCTATAATCCCAGCACTTGGGAGGCTGAAGCAGGAGGATCGCTGTGAGTTCGAGACCAGTATGGGCTACATAGTGAGTTCCAGGTTCGTCTCAACTACATAGTGAGACCCAGTCTCAAAAAAAAGGGAAGCATCAATCCCTATACTGAGTCAATTAAACCATAGGTGTGCAATGATTTATACTTTCTCGATGACTGAGGTCAGTGCAGAAAGGTGCTCTTGCATTCTGGCTCTCTGTGAAGGCAAAACATGTCCAAATGGCAGAGCTCCATCCTGATACACATTTTTAAATGACTAAACTTCCTCTCCCAAGAAAAGGGCAAAATATTCTATCTAGGTGATCAAAAGAATAGCTAGAGGAAACTGAAGGAGATCTGGCTTGTGTGCAGCGAGCAAGAAAAAATGTTTCCAATGACCCAATTTAAAGTACTATAACCTTGTAGAGCACACAGAAGCCAGAGCAGCCTGTAGGACAAGTAGTTCTGTGATCAGAGGTGACACAATTCAGTTTGACATACCTCTGACTTTGAGGCCAGGACCACCAACAGAGCTGGTTTGGCAAGCAGCCCTTAGAATCCTTGCTCAGAGGACACTGGACTGAAACAAAGGTGTGCAAAAACTGCTGATTGGCCGCTGGGGTTTTCAGCCACATCAGCACACACAGAAAGGAACACTGTCAACTTGGCCATCTCTAAATGCAAAGTTCAGGGATAGAAAATGAATGTGGCAAATAAAATTGTCCTCTTAGTGAAGAGTTATTAAATGCAAAAGTATTTTTCTTGAGGATGAAATTCTTTATTTTTTGTTTAGCTGTTTTTTAAGGTAGTATATTTACAATGAGTTTGCTGAATAAGATTACTGACAATTAGAAATTTGAAGAAAGGAGCTAAAGGTGTAGGGAAGGTGTGATGCGTAGGGGAAGAACAAAAAGGGAAAAGAAAAAAATGTGAGAGAATGAAAAGATGAAAATAAAGTGTTTGTAGATGGGGAGGGGAGGAGGGGGTGAAGGGAGGGCAGAGGTAAGGGGAAAAAATGAGAATCAAGACTTGCCATGTAAAGGTACATGATCCCAACAATGAATGTAACTGTACTGTATCCCTAAATGTACCAATAAACTCAATAAAAAAAAAAGAGAATGAAAAGATGAAAATAAAGTGTTTGTAGATGGGGAGGGGAGGAGGGGGTGAAGGGAGGGCAGAGGTAAGGGGATAAAATGAGAATCAAGACTTGCCATGTAGAGGTACAAGATCCCAACAATGAATGTAACTGTACTGTATCCCTAAAATGTACCAATAAACTCAATAAAATTAAAAAAAAAAGTCATAAAAAAAAACAAAACAAAACAAAAAAAATATGGACTTTCCTCTTAATATTATCTTTGTTAAAGAAGAAGGAACTTAATCAGAGGTACTTAGTCAAAGGTACTTTCAAAGGTCAGAAAAAAATAAGTAGAGATATAGCATGGTATCCTTACATTTTTTTATTTTACTGTCATATTTGAATTTATCTCCTTATTCCAGTTATTTTTCAGATAACTATGCACAGAAAGATAAAAATATTTAGATCATTTTATGTCTTTATGAATCAAGTTAGATTTTTGAATAATGATCTTACCATTATTAAGGCAGCTTATAGTTGAACTCTGAAAAGATCTTTTATAGTTTATAAATATTGCCAAGAAGAAATTAGCTTTTAATTATTTGAACCTGAAGCTGCTCAGTCCACCCTGACTGAAAAAGCTGCCCAAACCCTTCCCCCACCCACCAGCACAGCTTCCCTAATTTATGCCTATGACACCTTGGATACTTGAAAGCTTGTGAATTTATAAACATGATATTTCCCTCCATGTTCTAGAATGTATGTATTGTCCGCTGCCTACTAAACACTGAGCTTGCAAATTCTTCATCTGCACAGATCATGTACTCTCATACATCACTGCTCAGCGTTGCGCACATAGCATTTCTCAGCTCAGGCCTGATTCTGTATTTTAGCTTCTTTTTGCAATCTATCGAAATTTATGCTGCAAGCTCCACTTTTAAACGGACAAAATGTAGCATAACTAAAGCGCTCCTTCCGGTATCTATCTGAAATTCCAGGAGCTGTCCCTGAAACTTTAGAGGAGATTAGATCTTGATATTATGTGCCTTCAAGGATTTTGTCCTTTACAAGACTCATTACAGTTCAAGTCATACCACTGCGTATTTATCTGTCTTTCCTACCACACTATAGGATACCTAAGAAAGAGAACCCAGTCTGTCTTTTTTTCTTGCTATCACCTCAGCTCCCAACAGAGCACATCACTGGTAATAAATCATAGTCATTGGTGACTTAAAGTATTGTTCCCCTCCCTATAAAGGGAGAAAGAATGTGCATCTCTATTTCTTTTCACATATCAGTACAATCATTGACAAAACCATTCCCTCATTGAAGTTCTCAATGACACTGCAATTTATGGATTATTATCCTCATTTTATAATTTACTTGTTCAAAATTCTACAACTAGGCCATGGTTCGAATGCAAGTTTGCCTTATTCTAAGCTTTTTTCTGCATCTTCTCTGCTTTAAGAGAAAATAATCTCTTTGACAGAATTCACAGTATTCTTTTCTTATCCTTTGTATCAATCAGAAACAGATTTAATGAAAGATACACAAATGAGTAAGAATTTACAAGGTAGGCTTACAATTACTTCCTGCAGGAAAAGTGCAAAAGGTCTCTCTGTGCACTGAGGATCCCAAGGATCCAACTGAAGCCCTGGAGCTCACTGTAGAGTCCCATGGAAGTCCATATCAGGAGGGCCAAACGGCCTGTCCTGGAAGGCTATAGAGTCTATGCTCTAGACAGAAGAGTGTATTGGAAGCCAGGAGAAGGTGAAGGTGAAGACTGTAGCTACTTTGAAGAGACAGGAGTGAACCTTCTGTTCTAGGTTTCCCTTTTACTCCATTCAGGCGTCAAGCCTCTAGATTGGTTGATGTCACTCATACCCAGAGTGGGTCTTCTGTCTTCTGTGAATCCTTTCAGCCACACCCAGAACTGAGCTAATCCAATTTAATTAGGCATTTCTTACTCAAATTGACACAATCAGTTAATTATCACATTCACTGGTCATATTATAAAGGTGATCATTTGATGTTAGTTATGAAATTTGAACTAGTCTCATTGCTTGTTCTTCTGATTCCTAAAATGTCCGGCTTATTAAAAAGCCAGAGTAATCTTGAAATATAAACCATGTCATGCCACTCTCCTTCCTTAAACCACCCAGGGTTTTCAATACAACCAAACAACCTGGCCACTACCTACCTTTCAGGCCTCATCTCTTACCATTCCCCCTTTGATCGCCATGCCCAGCCATGCTACTCTTCTTAATTTTTGGAGTCAGCCAAACTCATTCTTACAACCTTTATACTCTACTCTTTCTATAACGCTGCTGCCCCGACTTTCCCAAGGCTGTCTCCTTCTTGCCATTCCCATCTCAGCTCAAATTTTACGTCCTTGGGAAAACTCCTACCACTCCCAGTTGAAGTATTGCCTTTGCTTTGATCCCCATTACTGCCACGATGCTACACTGAAATGCTTTCTCAGCTAGACAAGTCTTTTCCCAACTAAGTCTTGGCGTTCAGGCCACAAAGGTTTGAATGTGTCCCACAAAGACTCACATATTAGAAACTCATTCCTCAAATTCACGTTAATGACATTGGCAAGCTGGGCCACTGGGAAGCAGGATTGCATACGGCCACTACAGTGGATACCCTGTGATGGCATCAGTGACTATTAAGAGATACAGGCATACTTGCTCTGTCTCACCGTGTGATGACTTTCACCATTTGTGGTACATCCAAAAGGTCCTCACTAGAGGCCAGTGCCATCTTCTCGGGCTTTCCATCTGCACAACCATAAAATAAATAAATCCGTATTCTTTAAAATTAATCTAGTTCTACAGTATTACACTACAGCATTAGAAAATGGACTAAGACACAAGCCTCGGCCAGACTGAAATTTCCTGACGGAAGATGTCCCTAAAGTTTCAGAGGAGAGACACTTCAATTGTAGACTTAAAGAAAAAAAAATGATTTTTCCTTGATAAGTGTATGATCAATTAAACCTGTCTGAAAACCCTTGGAACTAACTGATATTATTTTATTTATTATTTATATTTTTAAACATAAATATAAATTTATGTTCCATAAAGTAGGAGACTTATGAGTCTTTCTGTTTTACTGACATCTCACTTGAGATAAATGGTTCTTGTTTTATAGACTTTGAAATACAGAAATTAGATTTGAAATAATCAAAGTATGGTCAGTATTACAAAAGAGCAAGAACAGAGAATCTTGGGGAATATATAATAGGAAAGTCTCTGTTCTGCGTACAGAAGCCAAGAAAAACCTTACAGTTTTAAATGATAATTAAGTGCAGAACTAAAATGTATGTAAAAATGAACCAGGCATGGGCTGGAAAATGGGGTAAGATGACAAGGAAAGAACGTAAAAACATTCCTGGCATCTAAAAACACATGCACATCTTATGCTCAATGGTAGGGCGCCACTCCCTCTTTCTCCCACTGCCTGGTTCTTATCGCCATCCAAAAATACCTCCTTTTTGTTGCTTATGACCTCTCTTTCCAAACCATTAAGATTAATGTTTCCTTATGGCAGAAGAGTTGTTGGCCTTTTTCACTACTGTGTCCCAGTTCTTCCCAGTGACTGTCATTTAGGAAGTGATTAGTAAATAACTTTTAAATGACTGTGTAAGGATTTAAAGTAATAAAAGTCACTGAAAGAAAAATAATATGATTGTGAATTAAGATTTAAGTAGATAAAGTAATTTGAGCTTAGACCCAGGTAGGTAAGCAGAGTAGAACTATGATACTAAATTTTAAGCAACTGTGCTACATCTGTGATTTTAAAACATTATTTTAGCTAATGTGTAGAGAATGTGTTTGAAGAGGAGCAAAACTGGGAGAATAATAGCCCTTATAAAAAAGCTTTACAGTTGCCTACACAAGAAACATAATCTGTTGGACAAGGGTAGAGAATTGCAACAGAGAAGAGCAATTGAATGTTTTAATGATTTAAGTAACATACTTGAGTTGATATAGTGAATAATTAGAATAATGAGTGAGGAGAGATGAGACAGTGTGATTTCCAGGCTTGAGCCATACACGAACTAGGCAGGCAGTGCTGATCTAGGAAAATAACTGAAGAAGAAACAGGTTTAGTGAGTTCATTTTGGCTGGGTAGATTCTAAGGAACTCTGAAAATCTCTAGCAGGTAAAGCTAGAAGAAAGGTAGCTGTCCATGTGGAGAACTCAGGTAGGATGAAGATAACCATTTAGGGATGATGGGTAAAATTGTCAGTGACTTAAGCTTCTTTATGGTCACTGTGCATCGATGAGACTGAATTCTCCTGAACTGGAATCCTAACTTCTATTTTTTTTTTCCCCCAGAGAGGTCTTGGCCAAATTACTTGATGTCTTAAAGAATCACTTTTCTAATTTAAAAGTTAAATTAATAAAAGGACACGATTACAAGGTTTTTCTGAGAACAAAGTGACATAAATGAAGCACAGTAATATACACAAAGCCTTGCATAGAGTGATTTTCTATTAAATGTTAATAATTCATAACTCATTAGCCATTTTCACATTATAAAGACTACTAAATTCAGAGGTTTTTGTTAAGTAATGAAGATTGCGTCAAATCTAATAGACTATCACAAGTTAAATTTTTGTTGCTTTCTTCCAAATATTTACTTATTCTTATAGATATGTATCATCTATTAAAGATAAAAGTGAAAATTCTTTCATTTTGAACATTCACATTTGTTCAAATCCCCACCAATGGCACTATGAGGGTTCTTATTTCAAATCTGCTACCTTTAAGTGTTACAGTAACTATTGATACCATTTTTAAACATATTTTTTCTATGTTTCATATTATACATTTGCCATCTGGGCAAGTAATTACTGGAATACAAATATGCATTATTTTCTTAAGGAAATATTAATAAAAATTAAAGCTACATATCCTAAATTTCTATGACAATAGTTTTCCCTAACTCAACAATGAAAGACCATTTAACATGCAATATGCTTTCCAAAGGTTTATGCTGAAATCTTTCACTGAATAGGATTTTCATTTTGCCTATAATAGATATATGTCTATGCATTAGTAAATTTATGAACTGGCATTATCTTGCCCCTCTTTTTCATCAAAAGACACTCTGAAAGAGTTTCAACATTAAGACTAGCTGGAGATGAATGTATCTCTGAGTGAGTGTGTGTGTGTGTGTGTGTGTGTGTGTGTGTGTGTATTTCTACGTATGCATATAGAGACAGTAAATTAAAATGGAATATGAATTATATTTTGAAAAACAGAGTTTTAGAAAAGGTGGTGAATCTTCATCTTGGAAAGGGCTCCCGATAGGACCGAGTTCAGTGGCTTTATAATAAAGATGCGTGTATGTGAGCTCTGAAGAGGTGGGCTGAATTATGTGAGATGAGGCAATAACACGTGGCCGTCAGACTAGATTTCTGGCCTCCTAACTCCCAGCCCAGTGTAGAGTGATGAACAAATGCACCATTGCACTTGATTTTAAATTGGTTCTGATGGAATCACAAATGAGTCTGTGGTGCTCAACATTCCATAGCTCCATTATAGCATCTAAACAGAATTAAATCACAGCTAAAATGATTATCTATATCTCCTTATTTACCCATCTAATATAGTGCACCATAATAAATAACCAAAATAGACAATTAAAAGATTCATACAGCAACTCATTCTCTACAAAAGATTTGAAAATAAGGTTGACATCTGTTACAAAGAAGGATTAATTAGGTATTACTTTAAATGATGAATTCTGGCTCCATTTCCCATGAGAACAGTTGGTAAATGTACTGTTCTAATTAGGGATTTTGGATCAAAATATCATTTTATTCTGATCATGAAGCCTATTAAGGTTTTTATTAATACTATCAGTTCTACTAACTATATATCGCACATGTTTATATGACAAACAGCAATACTTTTCCTCTGGTGAAAAAAGATCTTACAAATGGTATTATATTTGTAGCTGGGGCTATTAATTTAGGGCTAAACTACCACATTATAATTCCTTTGTCTTTCATCATGTTTTCTTCATGATATGCTTTTGAAGATATGTTATTAGAATCTCATAAGATTGTACGCATAAGTGGCAGAAAATGCATCCAAGAAAGATGACAGGTATGAGTTAAATCATGAGTTTGTCTTGTGCATATTCCATGAAAAGCAAATGCCACACCCTGGATCCTATCTTCTATCTCCCTGTTTTCACCTACACCCAGTCACCTGACTTTCCCAGCTCCCACAGGGCTGCATTTAGAAAGGCAGTTTGTGGTTAACAGAAAGAATACAGAAATTAGAATAAGAGGTTCTGAGAAAAATCCTGCTGTTGTTATTTTCTCACTTTGTCATCTTAGGCTGTCAATTACTTAAGACCCTAAGCCCTTCATGTCTTCATTTTGTCATGCGTAATATCAGCAGTAATTATGATGGTGATGCATACATTTCTCAAGAATTATTGTCAAAGTTCAGTGAGACATTTGTGGGGGATGACATACAGTGTTACTCAACAGGAGGTGACTTACTCAATACTCACCATGCATCTCTTCTAGAATTTATAAATGGCTGTCTTACATTTTCTGGGATGGATTAATTTTAGAACTAGAACATTCTACCCACAGGTGGGAGAAAGAACAGGGTAAGTTAAAATTATAAATATGTGTATTGTGTAAATAAGCACTACATCGCTTGCAGATTTCCGTTGATAAGATGCTCATTGCATAAATGCTTATTATGAATATATATGTATTACTCACAGAATAGAATTTTCATAATTTTATAACAGCACGTTTTTAAAATTATTAGGATACGAAGAAAGTAAAGAAAATCAAAATATCTCATTAGAACATAGTTGTTGGCAATGGCTACTTGCCTGTGAAGGGCTGACTGATGTAATGTAACTGCATCCTCCCTATCCCGGTCTCCTTTGGTGCTATCACCTCAGAGGATGACTGGGCAACAGCGGCTGAGAAAGAGCTTTTAGTCACTTCTATCATTAGTATTATAAGTGGTAAGAGTGAAGCCGTAGCCCCAAATCATTGCCTACTCATCCCCTCAACCTATCTCTGTCTCTAGCCCTTTGTCTCAACAGTAAGCTAATATCTTTGCATGAAGCTTAAAAAAAGATGTTTAGAAGATATGGTTTTAGAATCCAAATGGAAAATAAGTTTTATAGTGATCCATAAAATACTCATGCTTACAACTTAGATTACTGGCTTGATTCCTGAGGAGAAGAATGCCAACGAGAAAAATTGGCTCCAGATTTTAGTCCCTAAAAGGTTCATATCAAGAAATATTTCACAAATAATAATAGAGAAGCAGGTATTAACTTTCAAGTTAAATACACAGCGCAGGGCATATCTCAAAGGAAGTTAGGTCACACAAGGTGATGATGCTACAAATACAGTCTGCATGCCCCATCTCCAAAATAATTACACTATATCCTGAGCCCAGTTAACTGTAGTAACTCCTCCACAGATTTCTGTCACTGGACTCCTCACTCTTCTATTACTCTAGCAAACTTCTAAGCTGGACGAATCCCATTATGTGGAGGTTGTAGCCTGAAAGCTAAACATCAGCGGAGATTTGTACAACTGAGTGGATTTGTATCACTTATCATCATTAACCTTCTTTCCCAAAAAGACTCTACCTGCTTGTATTCTGCGTCCTAGTTTCTCTCACTTTCTCAAGGAATTTTTCTGGTTGTACTTTCTTTTTGCTTCCTCTTCCACCTGTCCTCTCAATTAGACTATCAACGTGTTCTTCTATTTCCAATCTTTAAAAAGATAAAAACGTTTCATTTTCCAACTGCTCTGTCCGTATTCAACCTTTTAAAAAACTTCCTCTCTGCCCCAACATTACTTCCAAACTTCTGTCGTTTTTCAACATAAACATTTGTCATCTGCTTGCAATTTGCAATGTAACCTATACTTGGTAAAGTTAACCCTGCCCTCCATACTCAATTTTTAAACATTTGACCCAATTGACCACTGTTTCTCGAAATATAGGCTTCATTAATTTTAACACTACATTTCCTTTTACTTCTTCAGCAACTCTTTCTGTTTCCTTTGCTAGTTAGTTTTTTAAATTCTCAGTCTTCAGTTCTCAGTTTCCGATTTTGAGATTCTATCGTTTTCTCAGATTCGCTCCACCCGAGGAGGTCTCTTTCATTCCCATGACTTTGAAGACAATCAGTGCTAGCCATTCCCAAACTGATGTTGTTAGTCCTAACCCAAGAATTGTAACTAGTTGACTCAATCATTCATTTGTGTCAAGTTCTCTAAAATCAACTTTTCCAAATATGGGACATTTATTCTTCCTATCACTATGCTTTTCAATGGCTTTCCATCTAATTTCAAATAAAATCTGACTTCTTTAACTTAGCCCAACTTCTGCATAACCCAGCCTTTGGATCTTCAAACTCATCACATAGTTTTTGGGTTGCAACTCCACTGAAACCATTTCAGTTCCTGGAAATTGCCAAGCTCTTGCCTGCCTCTGGTTTTTCATGTTATTTCTTTTGCCTGGATATTTCCTTTAGTTCTTCCCAATCATCAAGTAAGAGACTTCACTTGGATAAAATCAGATCATGTATGAGATTCAATTCAAATAGTATACTATACATTTCTTCAATCTAGTTTAGTTACCAACTCACATATGGTATTCTCTTACATAGAATCCAGTTTTCCTGTATAAAAGCAAACTTTGTAGAAATTATCACAATGATTAATTGTATCATTACGTATATATCTATGTCCAGCTCTTCTAGTCAGTAGAAAAGTTGATGAACCAGGGATACATTCTATTATATTCACATTGTAACATATTATCTGCACCATGACCAGTGCAAATATACATTTCTCAGCCAAACAACAACAACAAAATTATTACTAGCTGATTGTTATGATTTAAATCTAGACTGTTTCCCACAGAGGCACATATTTTCAGAGGTGGGGCTTTTCAAAGGTGGTTGGATCATGGGGCAATACAAATAACTTGCTCTTAGGAGGTGGGACCTGGTTAAAGCTGGATCACTGGGCATGTAGGATATTTCCCTCCCTGACTCCTCATTTTTCTCTCTTCTTCCTGTCTACCATCTACTCCCAGTCCTTTTGTCATGCCCTTCCTGCTTTGCAGTCAGTCAAGTATAGACTGAACTTTCTAAAAACCATGAGCTAAAATAAATCTCTCCTCCTCTTAGTTATGATTGTAAGGGATCCTGTCCCATCTAACCCCAAAATGAGACCTAACCAGAAAATAATCAGCCTTGAAAACTAAAGATTAAAAATGCTAACTCCAATAAGCCTATCATTGCCTCGCATGCCTTAAACTGTTCTCTTGATTGGCAGCTCTTCTGTAGGGCAGGCATAGGATGGTTAGAAGTAGCATTTTTTTTAGATGGGATCTTGGTAGATAGTACAGGTAGCCTTGAATTCACTATGTAGCCCACTCAAAGTGATCCTCCTGCCTGAGCCTCCACATTGCTGGGATCATAGGCATGTGCCACCACACATGGTGTGGAAATATTTCATCTCTAGTTTTTAAGGCAGAGTATTTTTCTAGCTAGGTCTTAATTTTTGGAGAAACATTATATAAGAAAGTTATAAAGGACAGATTTTGGTACAAGAGAAGTGTTGTGCTTCTACATGACCACGTGATTTAGAAGCCTTTGTAACTAGTTCATTTAAGGAGTTTGGGGAAGGTTAGGAGATGCCGGCTAGAGAAACCCTAGAGTTCTGTAATCTAACCTACATGGGAGATTCTAGTCAGAGCTCAAAAGACCAAAATGTGGACAAAAATGCAGACAGTAAAGGTCAGACTCAGATTTCAGCTGGGAACAAGAACTCTACTGGCAGTTGGGTTTAAGATCACGTGTGTTATGCTCTGGCAGAAAATTTGTCTACATTTTGCCCATGACCTGAGGTTTTGAAGAAAACTGAGAGTAATGGCAGATTAATCTACTGTAGGAAATTTTAATGCACCCAACATTCAGGCTGTAGGATGGGTACTTCTTGCTGCTTTTATCCAGATTTATAGTGAGAAGCAATAGCAAAAGACAGTATGAAAATATATAGAAATATTCAGTTTTACCATTAAAAAGGTACCTGGAAAATTGGAGCCTTAGGGAGCTTGGATGCTGAAAAGATTGTATAAGGAACCCAAGATTAATTGTACAAATGAATCAGGATAATAGAAAAGATGCCACCCTTCTCGGGCTATGAGGCGCAAAATTGTAAGTCTTTCATTTGAGTAAAGAGCTTCTGCCCCCTACTTGAGGATCACCTAGAAAATGGGTTTCCTGCTATTATTTTATAGCCATCTAGGCAATCATAGAACTTTATATCCATGATCTAAAAGGGCCTGACTACTGTTCAAGTTGGCAGACCTTGGCATCATCCATGTGGTGGTGCTCGTTTTCCATGAGTACAGTATTCAAGAGTTGTAGGTTCAGGGAAGCTTCCACACAGATCTAAGAAGGCCTAGGAAGCCTGGCAGTGTACCCATGAGAAGGAGGTGTGTGAAGTTGTGAGAGTGAAACCAAAAGAGCAATGGAGACCTTGGGAAGTTAGACATGTTAGGAATGTGAAACATCTGCTGGGAAAAGAGTCAGGATTGAGGAGAGTCACCCCAAGCCAGAATCCATGAGGGCTGCAATTGCCATGCCATAAGGGAGAGGTCACCTAATCCCTTTGGAGGCCACAACTTGCTGCGACTTACCCTAGGTGCTGGGCATGGAACAATAAGATTTAATGTTGGACATGGTGAGTTTTGATCTTGCTGTGGTCCCATTCCTTTCCATACACTATTTCTCCGTATTGAAATGGAAATGGTTGTCATATTCCATTGAATATATTAGCAGAGTTTAGCTATCTCTTTGAATTTTACAGGGGCTTACAGCTAAGAGTTTGCCGTGAGCATCAGAGGACTCTGGATTTGACTCTGGATTTGTAGCAATACAAGAACTGGCAAGATAGTGACAATTCTTAGAGATAGACTAAATGCATTTTTAATAAAGTGATAGGAATTAGTTTTGAGGGATCAGGGGTGGAATGTTACGATTTAGATATAAAATATCCCCATATGTGCTTGGAGATGGGGCTTTTTAACAGTGATTGGCTATGAAGGCATTGTATTCATCAGTGGATTCATTTGCCGAAGAGTTGATAGTTAACTGGGTTGTTTGAAGGTGGGATGTAATCAGGAGAGATGGGTCACTGGGGGCATGAAGTGGAAGAGTGTATCTCTCTAGCTCTCTTTTCTCTCTCTGATTCCTGACCACCACGAGTCTTCCTCTACCAGACTTTACACCATGCTCTCTCTGCCTGTAACTTAGATAACTATGAACTAAGTCCTCTAAATTCCATGAGCCAAAATAGCCTCTCCGTTAATGTGGGTGCTGGAGAGAATGTCCTAGTGATCAGAAAGTAATTACAACACTGGCAACTTAAGCAGATTATTTAATCTTTGTATTGATTCTATAGATAATGCTGACCATTTATATTAGGAATATGAAATATTTAGTGTTTTGTATCTCACACATTACCTGACTTTATACAAGGTTTAAGACCTGAGGTAACTACATAAATAGTCTGCCAATCTACAAAGTATCTTCATTTTGTGTTGCACATAACCTTAAAAATATCATGGATGTGTATCAGTGGCTCTGCTCCTGCCTTGCAAGAGCAAGGTCTTGAGTTTCATTCCTGGTACCAAATTCTTGTTGTAATAGTATTACTATTTTTAGCAGATAATAAACTGAGGCTTAGAGAAATATGAGACTAGCTGCAATGCACATTTCAAGAAGATGGCAGATCTTTACATTCTCATCAAAAATACTCTTAAGGTTTAAATGTAAATACGCTGCATTATTCCAAGACCAAATTTTAAACCTTTAGGGGAATAGGGCGGAAATGCATCTTTAATTTGTTATTTATTCCTTTGAAAAGCAATCACAAGAAACATTAACTTTTATATCATTAATAAACTTCAATTACTAAATTTACTTCTTACTTCCTCCAAGCATAATGCTAAATAATTTTGTCAGAAAAATGAGAACATTTGAAATATTATGTTGGCACAAACTATAACATTTCGTTTCCTGGTTTCCACTGATTCAAAGAATAGTAACATGGTAATGAGAGGAATCCCTTAATTTTGAAGTGAAGAAACTGATAAAAATTTTACATACTTGACTAGTTTATTAGAGCACTAATGTCTGTCATATATATATATAGCCACTAATGGGGTGATCAATATTTTATTTTGGTGGTATTTTTTCAAGTTTAAACTTGCAAGTAATAGCTTAAACGCATAAAAAGATCTTATTGATAAGGTAAAGAAGGTAGTGTCTATAGCCTTAGCAATTTTAAAATTACCTAGAGCAATTATTATTATTAATTGATAATATTTATTGAATAATTTTGATAATCATAGCACTATTCTCAGCTTTTTTAAGTGCTATTTTATTCTCAAACCACGCTTTAGATAGATAATATTTTGTTGACAGTGATACTAAAATTGTGGGCTGTAAAAATAAACCAATGTTCTCAGTAGGTTGCTGAGATTTTAAACTCAAATTTGTGTACTTATTATTAATTTTCACATGCTGTTAATATTGATCATTTTTTGTCCTTTTACATTATTTCAGCTTGGTTTCTTTATCGTTAAGGCAATGATAATTATTCTTTTTCTAAGTATCTAACATCTTTCTCTGAACCCTTTAAAACCTACATTAACATTGTGTATGAGCTATGAGTGTGAAGTCAGATGGAAATACAGGGTCCCATTCCTGTTGTTCAATTTTTAGCTGTTGATCATAAGCACATTATTCCCTAACTTTTAAAATAAGGATATTTCAATCCCCGGTACAAAAAATTAATAATAAATAAATAAATAGGGATAAAAATAATTACAAACTACTTCAAAATATTCTTATGAGAAATAAATAATGCACTAAATATATCCAAAGGAGACGTTCAACAGGTATCAGTTCTTATCAGACTTTTAAGACTTTTTAAATGATTACTTTTGCACTTGTTAGCTCTGTTATTTTGACAAAGGTACTTAACCTCTCCAGGCTCCATTTCTTCTCATCTAAAATAGGAATTATAACATCACCTACCTAGTCATTTTTTGTCTGAAGGAAATTTTGTTTAAATCGACAATTTTGAGAATGAAAAGGGTATTAAATTAAGTGAGATATAAATATTGAAATATGTATTAACTGAAACTGGCTTATTTTATATTGGTAGGCATAGGAAATTGTTCCTGATGAAAATATTATAGAAGAAAAATTATTTCTGCAATGGAAAAGTATCTTATATGTTTGTATATACTATAGAACAAAATGAAATATTTACAATGGTTATGAAGCATTAAAAGTAATATCAACATCACAATTATCCTTGTTATATATTTATACAACTTAACATTAACTCAGAGAATTTCACTGTAAATATTTCTTAAGCATTTCAGTATTATACTTAATTTTTCATAAATTTGCATACAATCATCCTATAACCATAAATCAGTTATATTTTATGGCCAATAAATTTGAAATTCTTGAAAATATCAATGTACTCTTCTTTACAGGAAATTTTTGAGAAAATATTCTCTGTGAAAGCAGAGGAATATAACATATTCAGAAAAGTTCCACTGAATGCAGAAATCTAAGTTTTGTTTTTCACATTTAAGTGTCATGAATATTTCAGCCCAAATATTTTCATATCTTTTAGTTCCATTCAAACTAAGTTCAGCAAATATTTAAAAGTAAAATTTGTCAATAAATTGTCTCTTTTATTCTTCTGAGTGTTTCTCTTAATCAATCATATTTGCTTGGTTTTATTGTGATACAAAATAAAAACATATAAAATAAAATTGGAAAATATGTCAAAAAAATCTTCCCACAAAATGAGATATTCCAAAACAAAAGTTACATTTTTTAAAGTAAATTATGTGCAACATTTACATTCTTGTAATTTATTTTTTCAATTATTTTTCATAGAGACAAAGTCAGAGTCCACCTCTTTGCTCACTTTGTCCTCCATAATTACAATTTTCCCAAAGTTTCCAAAGTTACAATTATACTTTTCTGCTGATTATTTTCAGTTGTTTTTAACAAAATAAAGCTAAATGTTAGAAAACATGATTGTGAAAATAGATAAACAGAATGGTTGAACTCATACAATGACTTACAAAATCATTTTTTATAGGACGAAAGTTTCTATTGTTGATAAACGAAGAGAAAAAATGAGTTGCCATAGTGATATGCTTATGTATGTGTATCTGTTACCAGCTTTTCATGCGCACACACACAGATACACACACACACAAAAAAAAAACAACCTTATGCTTCAGCTTTTCCATTATGTATAGGATATTAATAAAGTTAGATAATTGCAGTGATACCTCGATTCACAAACTCAATTCATTCCACAGTTCTGGGGAAGATGGCCATCACTGCGTTCATTACCTGAGGCGGAGTTCACAAATGGAAGCAAAATTTTGACAACTGTTTCTGTTTGCAAATCAAATTGTTCTCAAACAAAAGCCTTTGTGAACTGAGGTACCACTGTACAGCTCACATTTTAAATAACAGAATAATGTAGCTCATTTGGATAAATTATGCATGTAGTATAACAAGTTTCTTGCACAGGTCTGCTGTGTGAACTTTTTAATATCAAGCTAGGTGTGGTCACGCATGCGTGCAATCCCAGAACTCAGGAGGCTGAGTCAGGAGGATTGTTTTGAGTTTGAGGCCAGCCTGGGCTACATAGAAAGACCCTGAAAAAAAAAAAGGAAGAAAGAAAGAAAGAAAGAAAAAAAGGAAGGAAGGAAGGAAGGAAGACAGGAAGAAAGAAAATGTTTTATTATACATTTGTGCTACACAAAAAATTTTAATCAGATTATTACTAAAAACAAATGTGTCATCAGTGTTTACCTTTATAAGTGAATTAGCAAAAGTTTTCTTGATAAGATACTTAACATTCAGCAGAATGAACTTTACTTGAATTCCATAAATCAAATTACAAATAAATTGAATAATTATTATTGAGATTAAAATAAAGTTTTAATTGATATTTTATGGCACATGCAGTTGTACATGAACTTTTACTATGGAACTGACAAATACGCATCTTTGAATAGGTATGATGTTCTTAAAGAATGTTAACAATTGTCACTTCAAAATATATATATATATATATATATATATACAAGAATCTTAAAAACATACACCACAAAATTAACTTATAATAATAAGTTAATATAAATAAAAAATTGTGTTTCAAAAGGTAATTTATTTATTTTGTTGTTTACTGGTACGTTTTAGGTGTATAATATGATGACATCCATCACTTGGAATTTGTACCTTTACATGATATATCTTGGTGCTTATTTTTTTCCCCATTCCCCTGCCCTCCACTCAACCCCACCTCCCTTCCCTCTTTACAAAGTCTTTGTTTCCATTTGGTTTCCTTTTCTCATATTTATTCCTTTCCCTTCTTTCCTTTCCCAAAACCTGCCACTTCCACTTCCCCTTCCCCTTTGGACCTTTTCTTCCTGTTTCAAATTATCTGTTATACATTTTGAACCTTATTTACATTTTCAGTTTCTCACATCAGAGAAACTATTTCATATTTAAACATGTGTGCCCTGTTACTTAAGAGGATGGCCTCAGTGTGGATCCATTTAGCATAAATGTCTCTAGTTTCTCATTTTTTATGAATGATTAGTACTCCATTTTATTTTAAAAAATCACATTTTGACATTGGCATAGGAAAAGATTTCATGAACAAACTCTCAGTCCCATTTGAACTAGCACAAAAAAATCAACTGGGACCTCAGCTTATTAAAAAGCTTCTGCACAGCAAGAGAAACTACTAACAGAGTGAAGAAACAACCCACAATGTGAAAGAAAAAATTTTAACAGCTCTTCCTCAGAGAAAGCTCTACTGTCTAGAATATGTAAAGAACTTTAAAAAATCAGAACCACCCTCCTCCAAATTTAAAGACTCAATCCAAAAATGGGCATCTGAAATGGAGACATTTCTCAGGCAAAGAAGCAGAAACAGAAGATAAACATATGAAAAATGTTCAACATCACTGGTCATTTGACAGGTGCAAATGTAAACAACACTGAGATTCCACCTCACCTCAGAAAAATGGCTGCTATCAAGAAATCAACCAATAATAAATGCTGGTGGAGTTGTGGGGAAAAAGAAACCCTTCTCCTCTGTTTGTGGGAGTGCAGATTGGTGCACTGTGGAAATCAGTATGCAGATACTTCAAAGAACTAGGATTAGAGATCCCATTTGACCCAGCTATTCCCCTGCTGGTTATCTTCCCAAAACAATGAAAAGAATCATACCAGAGTAATATATGCGCACCCATGTTCATAGTGGCACAGTTTGTAAAAGTTAAAACTTGGAAACAGCCCAATTGCCCATCAACTGGAAACTGGATAAAGATGTGGGTTTTTTTTTTCACAAAGTAGTTTGTAAGTGTACCATCTGCATCTATGTGTGTTAAATCATTAGTATTTGTAGACTAATACTTTCTTGGATTAATTTTTGTTGTAGTTAAATATGTACGACATACAACTTACCATTTTAGTTATTTTTTGATGTATAATTCAGTGGTTTTAGATGCATTCACAATGTTCTACAACTATAAGCATTAAACATTTCCAAAAGTTTTTTTCATCATCACAAACAGAATCTCTATACCAATTAAATAGTAACATTGCCTTCTTCTTCCCACTAGACTTCCGTAACTTTTAGTCTACTTCCTGTCATTATGAATTTAGAATCATACAAGTCTTACCTTTTATGTGTGGTTAATTTCACTTTATATCATATATTTAAGTTTATTATTTAACGTGTATCAAAGTTTCATAATATTTTAACACTACAGTGTTCATTTATATTAATTTTTGAAATGCCTGCTCTTGTCCTGGTTTTTATACAGTTAATGATGTCAATGATATCACTCATCATGGGTCAAAAATGTCAGTAACTGTTTGTAAACATTAGATATTTAAAACCAGTTTTATTGATATATGCAAATTCAGAAGTCATTTTTCCAATAGATTTGTTTTATTATAAGGCCAAAAAATAAAGGAAAAAAATACGTTAAAGTTGTAACTTGAGATAATTTTGTCAATGGAAAATCTATTATAGGAAAAATAGACTACTCTGTAATAATATTTCAAGTTCCTAGTTAATATTAATCCTTGCGATTTAATAATTAGAACTCATAAACTGTAATAACTGTCATGAATTTGTAAAATCATAAGCTACTCTTTTTCATTTTGCTTACATATTTAAGTACTAGTGTGTGACCAAAATACTACACAGAAAATTATTTTTCAGTATAGGTTTATGCTAAAATTTCATGGATGTTCTATTTTTAAAAGCTTGCAATAATAAGGGCATATTTTTATTATTATTATTACAATGCAATATAAGATTATATATTTCAGTAACATCAAAATGATTTCTACTACATAATATTGACAATGAAAAATCTTATATAAATTACATTATTTAAAAACTAAAGTACCAAAAATATTCAATATTTAAAGTTATTATGCATAAAGTAAAATTCTAAAGTATACAATCTATTAATTCTTTTGGTAGTCTCAATTTTTATTTCATAACTAATATTTCAGGCATAGAATATTTTATTTCCTTTTGCATTTGCTCTGATTAAATTTTGGGTGATCCCCAATTATTTTCATGTTGAACATTAGGGTATATATCATTTCATATAAGCCTGATTCCTTTTTTTTTTTTTTTTTTTTTTTTGGTACCAGGGATCGAACTTGGGTCCTTGCTATTGAGAGGCAAGCAGCAGAACCACTGAGCCAAATCCCTGGCTTGTTTGCTTTTTAAAAAATGAAAATATCTTCTTGTTCAGATTTTGCTTTTGCTATTGAAGTACACTTTGCTTTTACTAATTCATATTTTAAATTAGTTACTGATTTCATTTAGAGCATTCAGTACAATATTCATATCTTTTTCTCATTGCATTTTCTCTGGTAAAGTGTTTTTTTAAAAAACTGTAGCCTATAAGAAATATTCAAACATTGGAAGATGACAGTGAATATTATTGTGTAATATTCTGATAAAATAGATTCTAGCTGTCCTAGCAAGACAACAGCACTAAATACTGTCATGTCAAGATTGCCAATTCACTGATTTATTTTGCTTTCAGAACAGGTTTCTGAGAACGCCTCTCTATTTCTTAGAGCACATCATAAGTTTTGTATAATATTTTATATTCCCCCCCCCAGAAATCGCTCACCATTAGCAACAGACAGGGCCACTTTATAAAGTGACGACTACATGCCGAGAATGAGATCATGACCACTTGTTCCTCCTCTTCCTGCCCACTTCCTTTGCAGTATATTATTGCCTTTCAAGTGTCCTGAATTGTTCCCTAGCATCGTCAACTTCTGATTCAGTGATTGCTGAATAACCCATGCTAGTTAACACATTGCAATGAGGCACAGAAGTAACCACTAGCTCATTTTCTAGTCTACCTACAACAAAGAACGAAATTGTACATTGGATTGTGTATCGGGGTGGTTAAACTGCAAAAATATTTGCCTAAGAAGGCTATACATTTATCCATCTTGGAGATGTGAAATGTATATCTATTATACTACTGCCTGAATGATTCTATATCCCATCAAGAAAGAAAATCTGATGACCTTGTAGGTACCTAAAGCCTTGGAAAAATGCTGTTCTTGAAATCAAGGATTAGCCTAACTGGCTGTTAGCATCATGATACTCAAAAATCCCAGTGCTAATTATTGCTGTAGGCTTGGTCATTGTGACAGAGAGAAGGTCAGATTAAGCTGTCCCATGAAAACAATGAATAAATAATAATATATACGCTTAATTGGCTTAGGTGTATTTATTCATATAATTATCATCTGTAACCACCAAAAATATGGCTATTATCTATTATTTTCAGAAAATCAAGTTATTAATAGCAAGGTTGTTATCAAAGTAAGGGAAATTTGCAAAATGTAGAGAAATTATAGCAAAATCTAAAATGAGCATATCAGTACATGAGTAGAACACATTTTCCAAGTCTGTTTGGCCTCTCTTCCACTACACCAATTACTTCTCAGAGCAAATGGGCAAAAATGTTAGTGATTTACTTATAATAAGTAAAAAATGTGTTTCTTCTTTCTTTCCCTGTGGGAAATAGTCTGCATTATACTGCAATGCTGAGCAAGTTTATTCTTAGCAGCGTGTCTCCTCAGACATTTTATGGCAGCATGGGGAATATTAAATGTATGATTAATAAATAATTACAACTGTGCATCCAACCTTCAACTAATATATACGCAATTGGCTTAGGTGTATTTATTCATATAATTATCATCTGTAACCACCAAAAATATGGCTATTATCTATTATTTTCAGAAAATCAAGTTATTAATAGCAAGGTTGTTATCAAAGTAAGGGAAATTTGCAAAATGTAGAGAAATTATAGCAAAATCTAAAATGAGCATATCAGTACATGAGTAGAACACATTTTCCAAGTCTGTTTGGCCTCTCTTCCACTACACCAATTACTTCTCAGAGCAAATGGGCAAAAATGTTAGTGATTTACTTATAATAAGTAAAAAATGTGTTTCTTCTTTCTTTCCCTGTGGGAAATAGTCTGCATTATACTGCAATGCTGAGCAAGTTTATTCTTAGCAGCGTGTCTCCTCAGACATTTTATGGCAGCATGGGGAATATTAAATGTATGATTAATAAATAATTACAACTGTGCATCCAACCTTCAACTTATATTCAAAAATTTTGATTATGTGAAGCCTTTAAGAGAGGTTCTGAAAAGAATATATTTATACATTTAATATAGATTTATTACAGAGTTAAAATACAAATATTTACCTATTCCATGTGTACTTTACATCTAGGATTATTTTATCCAATATCAGTACATAACTACCTCCAAGGAGAAAAGGATAAAGAACTTAGCAGCAAGAAAACATAGTAAACAACAATTTAGAACAGAAGGCAAAGAGTATCAGAAACAAAAAGAATCTGAAATTAGAGCAAGATTTTTTTTAATTAGGTAGAATTTAATCACTCAGCTGGAATTTCTCTGCTAAAAGAACTGGTGCATATTTTTTGAAAAGTGTTTTCAGATATGTTGTTAACAAATGAAGCAGAGAATCACATTTCAATCTTATCCACTGCCTATTTCTGTGCCTTAGGGCACAATGCTGTATAAGTTTAGTGTATCTATCATCATGCATGACAAAGGCATGACTATAAAATTTGCAGTGTGGTATAATCATAGTAAGCTCATTTCCTAAATTTTCTTGGAAAGCCCCAAATTCCTACTTGATCAATCCTATATTAGGCTCTAAATTTAAGATCACTGTGACTATAAAAAAAAAATTGTAGGTGGAAAAGAGAGTACTTCTACGTCCAACTGTACCACTCAATGTGTGAATAAAAATACCTTAAGCAACTGGGTTAGCAGTCCTTCTTCTGCAAAAGAATGAGCAAAACTGTGAGGCAGCTTTCTAGTTCCATGGTTGGACCAGAATTAAGATGACATAACAATTAAGAGCACACGCTAGTATCAGGGCCATTTATTTGCATTCCAGCTATCCTAAACCCAGGTTTTGTTTGTTTGTTTTTCAGACAAGGTCTGCTATGTAGTTCAGACTGGCCTTGAATTCACTATGTAGCCCAGGCTGGCCTCAGACTCATGTCAATCCTTCTACCTCAGCCTACAGAGTGCTGGGATTACAGACATGTGCCATCATGCCCAGCTACTAAACCCAGCTTTGTGCAACCCTGGGCAACATATTTTATCATTTTGGGCCTCACCTTCTTCTTCTGTAAAGTAATCTTGGTGATAATGGTAATTTTGCACAGAGTTGTTACATGAAGCTTTATTAATAAATCGAGACATATAAAGAGAAAGACATATTAAAATGGACAGCACAGGAGTTCTAATCTGCTTTTAATTTGTTTTTCTAGCTGTCGTTTCCTTTTTATATTCCAACTCATAGCACCCTGAGAAATGGGTTTCATTCTGTATGACTAAAAGAAAACAGATTACTGAGACTAATAAACTTGTCCACAGTTCAGTCCAGTAAGTAACCTCCATTATGCAAATCCTACGTCTGATTTTAAATCTGTGCTCTCCAAACTCTTCTTCCCCAGGACTCCTAGAAATTTTGCTGAGCAGATATTACCATATTATGATAGGCCTCTGTTCTAAGTTTATTTTCTATAAAAATTCATAATAAGCATGATTTTGGATATGCCATGATTGCAAAGAAATCTCCCTGGCTTATATTCTCAGTATAAATAGTAGTGCTTTAAAACCAGAATAGAGATTCTTTTGCCTATTTTCATAATATTTCCTGAATCACTATCTGGGTGACTTGGACTTAATTTTTTCATCCTCAGTTTCTTCTTCCATGAATAATCATGATAGTGTCTAATTCAGAGGATTATTTGCCAATTCGATAAATACAAATAAAGAGTTTAGATAGTCCTTGGTACATAGGAAGTACTATAGAAACCTTTCCAATATCATTACTACTCTTATATTATTAGTATTGCTTGGGGTATTTGGGAGTGGCCTGAAGAAGAAACATGTGATGGTACTGCATAGATACTATCGTGGTGCAATAGAAACAGTGAATGCGCTCTCTATTTTACTGAAACTGAAAGTCACTCTTCTCATCAAAAGGAATTTAATCCTCCCTCTCCAAACACTATTGCTGCAATGTACAAAAGAACATTGATCCTCCAAGAAGAAATACTTGAAATACCCTACTTGGAGATACAAACAGCCGGAGATTGCACAGACCCAACTAACAATAAGCAAAGATGTTTAAAGCCTTTCACAAAAACCAGTTGCTAAATAATTAGTCTTTGAGTGAGTACATTTGGGGGGAAAAAACCTAACTAAAATGGAAAGGGACATCCTTACTGACCCGGATGTTTGAGAACAATGGCACACAGGGAAGGAAGTGCAGACTAAACTACGGGTCTCCTCTCGGTTACAAAAGCTTTCAAGATTCAATAAATGAAGAGGAAAAGAATAACTGATCTCGAAACTCTTGTGTAACCTTGAAAGTTCGTTCTATGTTTGTGCACAGTATATAGCTCTCAGTACAGAAGGAAGCTTTCCTCCTTGCACTATATTCATAGATTCCTAAATCAGAAAGATGCTCTTCAAGTACTGTGAAAGTAGAGTTGCTTTAGATGCCCAGACCCCACTCAGCTGTTTGGTTTGAGACTTTGGTGTTTATAATGTGCAAAATAAGTAGCCCTTGCAGTATTCTTTCTTAATAAGGCTTATTTCTGGGTGGGCTGTTTAGATTGGTCTTTGTAGGGTTTTAGTTTCCCATTTGCTCTTCTCTTTGTTTTCAGCAGAGGGAAGAATTTGAACAGATTTGTTGAGAGGCTCAGTGAATGGGTCACTAAGAGGATTGTAGATTTTAAGACTCTTCTCTTTCCTTCCCACGCAGCTAGCTATTTTCTAAAGCCCTAAGTTTGAAGGATATGAAATAGAACTTTAAATATTATAGAGCTGAATCATCAAAGGTTTTTAAATCTGCCACTGGATGAAGGGCAGAAAGAAAGAACTATCTGATCTAATGTCATAAATTCTTAGCAGTTAGGCTGGTTCCCCTGGAGCAGAACAGAAAAACAGGAAAGGAAATGCTTAATTGAACCAAAGTAGGCTTCTATAACACACATGAAAATCAAAGTTTCAAAATGGCAAATTAAAATTAAAGAAAGCAAAGGTGATTTTAGCTTTCTTTCCTATGGGCATCTATCTAGGGAAATTCATCCAGATGCCAGAAAAAGCACTGGTCCAATAATATTTTCAGTGGTCCCCTGCAAGGTGAGGACAAAGCAGTGAGTTTTTTCATTAAGTGCAATTTATTCAATTTAAAGGACTATTGTTTATTCTGGGAGAGTGTCATGCTTACATTTTTTATTAAAATATCTTCTCTTTGGAAGAAATAGTGATAATATTTGATAGGTTTTTGTTGTTATTTATTTGTGTTTTGTTTTCTTTACTGATTAAGTTAAAGGTCATTAACACTATTTTGTCCCTCAAAACAGGAAAATGTTCTGGCTTGTGATTTACAAAAGTAATCTTTTGACTACTGAGTAATTAGTTATTCAGTTCTCTTCCAGAAGGTGGACCAAAATTACCTTGGAAGTTGTCTCAAAATAGATGTTACCCCAGCTCTCTACTATGGCTCTCAGAGAAGAAATAAGGAAGAGGGGCAGGAGACTATCTGAATTTTGAAATAAGAATAAAGAGACAAGGGGAAAAAATGAGAACCAAGACCTGTCATGTGAAGGTACAGGATCCCAGTAACGAATGTAACTGTACTGTAGACCTAGATTGTACCAATAAACTCAATAAAAAAAGAATAAAATAAAGATACTAATTGATATCTACTGCTATTAGGAGGGAATGGCCAACTGACATCCTTGAAAGGTCCTAATCTATTTTTTTTCCTTGAATTCACCTCTATGGATAGGAGAGAAATAGTTTATAACAGAATTTCCAAAATAAGATGAATAATATTTCAGGAGGCAAGTTTATATGCACCACATAAAAAGATCTTTGAAGGAGAAGCTTCAATCAAATGACAGTTCTTTTCATAAAGAAATCATAATATTAAGACTCCAGGGATATAACAAATATATTCTTGTCTATGGTAGAAAGCTAAATAAGGCCAATGAGCTAATTTCAGTGGAAAAGTTTCTATACACAAACTGAACAAGTAGACATACTCTCTAAATATATATGTTGAGAGCTCTAAAATGCTAGATGGAAGAATGTTACAACAAATATTCAAACTATGCAAGATGGGTGAATATTTAAAAGTAAATTCCCTCCTCTTTACCACTGTAATCAAAATAAAATGTTTAGGATACTGAGCTCTTCTCTGTCCTTGAAGAGATCAGTCTAATAAAATCAAATGAATTTCCTCACTCACCTGTGTGTATGTGTAGAATTTATTTAGCAATTGATCTTTATGAAAAGTTTTGTGATCTTACAATGTTACTGTGAGTAATACTGCATCCTCTACCTTCTGCCTCCTCTTCTTCTCATCCCTATGCCAGAATGAAATGTGTCTCAACTCTTCCTATGCAGATACTACTAATACTCTAAAGCCTATCATGTTTATGAAAACTGAACATGTGCCAGCCACTTGCTTTGCACAAAATACCACAAAGAGAAATCACAGGTTTTAAGCAGATGTATGTTTTGGAATCAATACAATGGCATGAAATATGATTTGGAAGAAATCCTGAACAGAAGCAGGGAGATTCATTAGGTGGCTATTATAATAAAGTAAGACAATGATGGTCAAAGTGTGGCCCTCAAACCAACACAATCAGAATCACCTGGGAACTGCTATAAATGAAAAATTTTAGGCCAGCTGAACTACAAACTACAGGCTCTAACCCATTAGTCTGTATTTTAGCAACCTCTGGGTGATGTTAAGGCACACTAAAATTCGTGGACCACTAACTTAGGATGGGGAACAAGATTAGTGGAAGTGACTTTGGAGAGCAGAAACACCTTTTCCAGATGTTACAGAATTGAACAACATGATGACTGATTAAAGGACAAGAAGTGACATGAAATTTTGAAGCTTATGATCTGTATAATTCATGCTTAGTACTGCCTTTCAGGGACATACAAATACAAAATATATCAGGTTCAGCAAGGTTAACATACAAAATGTGTGCTTATCTCATATTGAGATGTGTCAAATCTGAAATGCTGAATATTCAAATACAGATATCCAGAATGATACTATAATAGAAATATCAGAATATAGGAAAAAGTATTAAGATAAAGTATTAAGATTAAGGTAAAGTATTAGTCAGGGCTCTTTAGAGAGACACAATAGGATATGCATATAAATAGATGAGAGGGGATGTGCTAGGGTCATTGGTTCACTGGATTATGGCAGCTGAACAGTACCAGAATAGGTCAAATGTAGACTGGAAACTCAGATGTTGTTAAACTGGATCAATCCAAATCTAAAAGCCTCAGAACTAAGGAAAATAAAAATGTATGTCTCATTTTAAATTAAGGGTCTGAGGTAAAGCCCATTGGTGCATGTGCTGAGATCTAAATGGTCAGAAAGCCTGGAGCTCTAATGTCTGAGGCAGGAGACAAACATGTCTCAGTTCTCAGAAGGAGATACTGTTTAATGTTTTGTATTTCTTTCCTCTGGGTATTTAACAATTAGTTGACACTCACACACATTGAGGGCAGGTGTTCCCCACCCAGCTCAACCAGATTCACAATCTGATGTCTGCAAACAACGTCATACACATAGCCAAGAGAATGCTTTAAAGGTTTCTGTATATTCCTTCATCTAGGGAGGGTGAACCTTTTAGAGCTATCAGTGACAGAAAACAGCCCACTGCTGCACACATGCCATAGGTTTTCCATCACTGGCTTAATCAGTCAAGTTGATACTTGATAGAAGTGATTTCAGAAGTTATTCAAGTTGAAAGTTTAGGTAAAATTATGAGTTCAGGGGAAGTCATTCAAAGAGAAAATAAGGAATAAAAGAAACTGAAAATAGAACCTAGAACAAAACTATCATTTAAAAATAGAGAAGTGGAGTAAGATGGCAGCAAGATCAAAGGATTCTATTCTATCCCAGCCTCAGAGAAAAACCTTACAGGAACAAATTACTTTCTCTTGGTATGCATCATGGCTCCTCATCATACACCAATCTGAACAACTAGTCATGTACCAAACTCCCTTTATAGAAATAAACCTCAAGAGAAATTATAGTGCCTGATATTAGTTATAGTAATAAGGAGCTGTCTTTTGTTATGCTGTGTCTAAATGTCCCCCCAAAGTCTCCTATGCTTATAAGTGGGGCTTTTTGCAGGTGGCTGTATATAGGGTGTGTGAATGTGAATTAAGGGTGTAATGCTGGAATTAAGGGTGTGTGGTACTAAATTAGTATAGCATAGTTTTAGCATTAGAATTAGCACAGTTCTGAGTGGCAGCACTCAAAAGGTGGGTAGCAGGAGAAAGTACAAAAATTTAAGAAAAAAACTGTTCACAGAATTATTAGAAGAAAATTTCTGAGCAGAGCAAAATAAATTGACATACAGATAATTGAGGCATATAGGACTCCAAATAGCTATGATGAAAAAAAAAACTTACACCTAGACATATAATAGTTAAGATCCCAGAAATGCAATAGAAGAACAATATACTACAAGCAGTTAGAGAAAAGAAACAAATCACATGCAAAGGAAAGCCCATCAGAATCACAGCAGACTTTTCAACAAAAGCCCTCAAATCAAGGAGAGCCTAGAGTGAGGTATTTCAAGCCCTAAAAGAAAACAAACTTCAACCTAGACTGATGTATCCTGCAATAATATTCTTCAAAATCAATGGAATAATAAGTTACTTCCATGACAAAGAACACCTAAGAAACTTCATGAATATCAAACCAGCACTCCAAACAATTCTAAACAATATCCTAGAAAAAGATAATGAAGGTCACAACTCCATGAAGCCCAACAGAGCAAATCCATCAGGCAAGGCAAGAAATTAAAGTGAGAGAGGGAAAAGCTAAAATGAACCAATAGTATGACAAGAGTAAGTCAATACACATCAGTTATAACTATCAATGTTAATGGCCTCAATTCACCATCAAAAGAAATAGACTGGCAGAATGGATTAAGAAGCAAAATCCAATGATATGCTGTATACAAGAAACACACTGATCAAAAAGAAACTCATAGAATGCAAGTAAAAGGATAGAAAACAGTTTTCCATGTGACAGGACCTGGAAAAAGTCAGAGGCAGCTATCTTATTGCAGACAAAGTAATGTCAAAACAAAACTAATTAAGAGAGCCAAAGAAGGTCACTACATCCTTGTAAAGGGAACAATCCAAGAGGAGAAGATGTCAGTCATAAATATATATGCACCAAATATTAATGCCCTGACTATACAAAACAAATATTAAGGGACATGAAAAACTAAATAAGCACTCATTCAATTATATTGGGAACCTCAATACCCAACTGTCACAAATAGACAGACCATCTAGATAAAAAGTCAACAACAGAATACTACAATTGAACCAAGCTTTTGAACAAATGGTCTTAATAGATGTCTACAGAGTGTTCCACCCCACAGAATCAGAATATACATTCTTTTCAGCTGCACACAGGTCATTCTCCAAAATAGACCATGTACTAACTCATACAACATATTTAAGTAAATGCAAAGGAATTGAAGTTATCCCCTGTATATTATCTGACCACAGAGCAATTAAAATGGAGATAAATAGCAAAAGAAACCACAAGAACTTCACAAATACATAGAAATTGAATAACACTCTCCTGATCAACCAATGGGTTATAGAGGAAATTAAAAAGAAATCAGACAGTATTTAGAAATAGATGATAATGCCAATACAACATATATAGGAATCTGTGGGACACAATAAAAGCAGTTCTATGAAGGAAATTCATAGCAATGAATGCCCACACTAGGAAAACAGAGCAAGCTCAAATTAACTACCTAATGCAGAATCTTAAGCTCCTAGAAAAAGAAAAGCAACACAAACCCAAAGCTCATACAAGTGAGGAAATCATAAATATCAGAGCAGAAAACAATGCAATGGAGACTAAGAGAACACACAAAAAAATCAATGAATTGAAGAGTTGGTTATTCAAAAGAATAAATAAAATCAATAAATCCTTAGCCAACCTTTTCAAGAAAAGGAAAGAAAAGGCTCAAAATCATGCAATTAGGAATGAAAATATGAAGTCACAACAGATCCAGCAGAAATCCAGAGGATCATCAATACCTACTTCAAGAACATGTACTCTAATAAAATGGAGAACACAGAAGAAAAGGTTTCTAGATACATATGAATTACCAAAGTTCAAAGAAGAACCTATAAGACTTCTAAACACTCCAATTACAATTGGTGAAATTGAAAACATAATTAAAAATTTACAAACAAAGAAAAGCCCAGCTCCTGATGGCTTCACTGCTGAATTCTGTAAGACATTTAGAGAAGAATTATGCCACTACTCTTCAAACTTTTCAATGAAATTGAAAGGGAAGCAGTACTTCCAAATTCATTCCTGGAAGCAAGCGTTACTTTGATTCCAAAACCAGGGAAAGCCCCAACCAAAAAAGAGAACTACAAGCCAATCTCCCTAATGAACATAGATGCAAAAATTATAAATAAGATACTAGCAAACAGAATACAGAGGGTCATGAAGTTCATACACCCTGTCCAAGTGGGATTCATCCCAGGGATACAAGTATGGTTCAACATATGTAAATCAATAAAGGTAATACACTATAATAACAGAGTCAAGGACAAAAACCATATGATCATCTTAATAGATGCAGAAAAAGCCTCCGACAAAAGTTACACCTATTCATGATAAAAACACTGCAAAAAAATTAGAATAGATGGTCTTTATCTCAACTTGATAAAGGCTACCTATGAAAAACCAACAGCCAACATCATACTAAATAGTCAAAACCTGAAAACCTTCATGCTAAAATCAGGAACAAGACAAGGATGTCCACTATCACCACTCCTGTTCAATATGCTTTTGGAAACGTTAGCCACAGAAATTAGGCAAAAGAAAGAAATAAAAGCAATAAAGATAGGAAAGGAAGAAGTTAAACTGTCATTATTTGCTGACAATATGATATCTATATAGAAGGCCCAAAAAACTCCACCAAAAGACTTCTAGACTTAATTGACAAATAGAGTAGCTGGATTCAAGGTCAACACTCAAAAATCAATAGCCATCTTTTGCACAAATAACAGACTCACCAAGAGTGAAATTAGGGAAACAATCCCTTTCACAATAACATCCAAAAAAAAAAAAGAAATAGAAATATCTAGGAATCAATCTAACAAAGGAGACAAAAGACCTCTATATTGAGAACTACAACACTCTGAAAAAAGAGATTGAAGAGGACATAAGAAAATGGAAATACATTCCTTTTTTCTGGAGAGGAAGAACAAATATAGTGAAAATGGCCATACTTCCAAAACTGATACACAGAGTCAACACAATACCTATTGAAATCCCAAAAGTATATGTCACAGAACTTTATAAAACAATCCAAAAATTTATTTGGAATCAGAAGGACCTAGAATAGCAAAAGCAAAATTCTAGGCAATAGAGACATGGCAGTGGGTGTCACAATTCCCAATTTGAAACTATACTATAAAACCACCCTGATAAAAACAGCATGGTAGGACTGGGGGTTTGGCTCAGTTCCTCCTGCTGCCTGCCTCACCAGCTCAAGGGCCTGATTTTGATTCCTTGGTACCAAAACAAACAAACAGCATGGTACTGGCAAAGAAACAGACCCGAAGATCAGTGGAACACATTAGAAGATTCAGAATCAATTTCAGACACACTCAGATACCTCATTTTAGACAAAGGAGCCAACCCTCCTCACTGGAGGATAGATAGCCTCTTTTTTTTTTTTTTGAGACAGGGTCTCACTATGTAGTTGAGACTGATCTATGTAGCCCAGGCTGGTCTTGAACTCACAGTGATCCTGCTGCCTCAGCCTCCCAAGTGCTGGGATTACAGGTGTACACCACCATACCCGGTGATAGATAGCCTCTTTAATAAATGGTGTTTGAAAGACTGGATTTTATTCTGCCAAAGAGTAAAACTAGATCCCTATTTTACACCACGCACTAAACTAAAATCCAAGTGGATTAAAGATCTAAATATCAAAACAAACACCAAACTTGCTGGAAGATAATTTAGGTAGAACTCTTGAAGATATTAGCATAGGAAAAGACCTTATGAACAAATCCTCAGTAGCACAGGAACTAGCACAAAGAATCAACAACTGTGATGTCATTTTATCAAAAAGCTTCTGCACTGCAAAAGAAACCATGAAGACAGCTAACAGAGAACCTACAATGTGGAAGAAAAAAATTTACCAGCTGCTCCTCAGACAAAGGACTATTATCTAGAATATATAAAGAACTCAAAAAAATCAGACCCCCCCAAATATAAAGACATGATTCAAAAATGGGCATCTGAAAGGAACAGACATTTCTCAGACAAAGAAGCAGAAACAGCAAATATACATATGAAAAAATGTTTAACATCACTGCTCATTTGAGAGATGCAGATTAAAAAAACAGCAAGATTCCACTTCACCCCTGAATAGCTGCTATCAAAAAATCAACCAATAACCAATGTTGGCAGGGTTGTAGGGAGAAAGGAAAACTTCTTCACTGTTGGTGGGAGTGCAGACTGGTGCAACCACTATTCAAATCATTATGGAGATACCTCAAAATCTAGGATTAGAGGTCTTATTTAACCCAGCTATTCCCTGCTGGAATCTTCCCAAAATAATTTTAAAAATCATACCACAGCAATATATGTGCATCTATGTTCATACCAGCACAGTTTGTAATAGCTAAAACTTGGAAATAGTCCAATTACCCATCAACTGGAGACTGGATGATGGAGATGTGTTTTTTTTTTTTTAATATAAAATGGAGTACTACTAGCCATAAAGAACAAGAAACTAGAGACATTTATAGGTAAGTGGATGCACATTGAGGCATACTCATACATGAAATTAATAAGGCCCACATGTGTAAACACCAAATAGTTTCTCTGTTGTGAAAAACTAAGTGTAAATAAGGATCAACATGTATAATTGATGTTGTGTAATAGGAAAAGAAAAGGTCTAAAAGAGTAGAGGAAGAGAGAGGGGTAGGGGAAAAGGGAAAAGAAAAAATATGAGAAAAAGAAAAACATGGAAACAATGTCTTTGTAAACAGGGAAGGGTGGAGGGGATGAAGGGAGTGCTGGAGAATGGAAAAAAAATAAGAACCAAGATGTCATGTAAAGGTACAAGATCCCAATTATTAATGTAACTATCCTATACCTAAAATGTACCAATAAACTTAATTAAACAAATTTTGAAAGGTGGACAGCCTGGATGGAATATAAAGGCAGAAAAGTAGGCTTGCTGCTTGTTGCTGCTGCCTCCTGCACACTGTCTTCTGCCTGCCATGCCATGAACTGTTTTGCTTTAGTAAAATCCAGACCAGGAAAAAACAGAAGCTACCTGTACCCAAGCCAGAAATCCCACAGTTTCTAAACCTGCCCTAATATCAGGTATAGACTTGTACCTGGTTTCACAGACAAATGTTGCAGGCTGCATTATTTCCAATTTTCAGTGTAGCTAGTAAATACCATCCTATACCACTCTGAGACTGTTCAGTCGCTGGGTGCTGTGAGACTCTGGCACGGTATGGCTTAATATCAGACTTGGTGGTCAAGAGACCTCTCCTCCATACTCAGAAACTACAAATATCATTAGCACATGCTCACTGATGGAGTTCTGGACTTGTCCCAGCACTAAGCAGAGGCCTGTGCTCCAGTGGGATGGATTTGTGTTTCTGCATGCATTACTGCCAGCTATAGATGAACTTGGATATACTACTGATATTGTACAAATCCTTGTGGCTGTAAACTCAAGTATTACCCTGCTTAGCATCAGACTTCATGGCCAAGAAACTAACTTCACTAAAACCATCCCATGTTGAAGAGCACAGTATGGAGCAAGATTCCATTTTCTAGGTATAGGACAGGGAAGAAAGCAGACATCTGCCCTGAAACTCAGTATAGGAACAGTGAAACTTAATTACCACCTTGTCAAGGTTAGTACCTATAAATGAAGGTTCTGGAACATCCTTGATACCAGGCAGATACATAGCCACATGTGTAAGATTACTATTCTGGCCAATATGAACTGTGGCTGGTTGCATTGTTCTTGTTCTTGGTCCATGAATCTATGGCAGTAGTAGGTAGCCCATGGCAGCGTGGTCCTTGGTCCTGACCAGTGTTACACTGCTTGAAGCAGGTTGTGGGTTAAGGGTATGAGTCAGTGTTAAGAGTATGGCACTGGTGGCCAGAGGCATACCATAAAACCCTGGTGCTGGGACAGGTCTAGAGCTCCATACATAAGCACAGTCACTGATCAGAGGCCAGTCACTATGGCCAAAGTATTCAGTGCTATTCTTGCCCCAAGAAATACCTTATGGGGGACAAACTACCTTATCTTGGTATTCACCCACTTCAAATAACACTCCAACACACAATCCTGGGCTTGGAATCCCTTCTAATGCTGAAACAGCAACAAGATACCAACAGTGGGCTCACAGCAAACTTAGGTGTCATGTGCCATGGTGCAAAATATTGGAAGTGTTTATAGACTGAGAAAATGAGAAGTCAATTTAGAATTTCTAGAAAGCTGGGCCAGGGATTTAGTTCAGTGATTCTGCTGCCTGCCTCACAAACACAAGGTCCCGAGTTCAATCCCTGGTACAAAAAAAAAAAAAAAAAATCTAGAATTTCTAGAAAGATAAGTGCAAACAAAACCAGATTGCAAAACCTGGAATAAATACCTAATCTTTCAAGGTACAGATGCATCTCATCTCAACAGGTATCCAGACTATATCTTCAGGAAAGAACTGTATTATCTACAATTTTTCCTGTGAATCTTACAACTATTCTGAGATACAAAGCTTATTTTAATTAGTTTATTAAAAATAATAAAGCTGACAACAGTACAGAGAATAGTTTGTCAGAAAGACAAAAGAAGGATACTAATGTTTCACCCCTGCTTACCACAACAGTCTCAACACCATAATAGGTGCGAAGAGCCAAATGGGCCCCAGTGTCTCTATCAATTCTATGACTTAGTGATGCAGAACATTCACACAACACATCTGCCAAAGCAGATTTACTACTCACAGATAGGCAGTAAGGATAAACAGAAACTAGTATCCATGGTGATTTCATCTCTAACGGCTCAGGAAAGCTTCCAGCATGGATGGAATCTCCTCTATTCATGACCCACATCACACCATAGTTGAGGAACCCTGAAAGCACTCTGCTCTGAGCTTGTGTACCCAAGGAACTCATTGACTGGCTGAGCACAAGAACTGCAGAATGTCCTGTTCCCAGAAGAACAAGGATGTAGCCCAGGTTACTATGGACACACACCCCTTATGCCAGGATGTGAAATTCATACATTCTGCAGTTATTCTAACAATAGCAAGTGGGAGGGGGAGGAGCTGGGTTGCTCAATGCCAACTAAGGGCTTATCAGCCTACATCAGACATGATTTCTTCACAATAAAACATGCAAGGAAGGAAATCATTTTTGGTATACAAAGGAAGGCAAGAGATCAGTTGTGAGATTCTTTAAGCAGGATTCTTATGCTGCAAAGGAGATAAAAATTTCCCTTACCGAATCTTTGATACATGATGAAGTCTGGCTAAATGACTGAGTTAAATCTACAAATTCATTATATTGTAATTTAAACTTTGTTTCTTTTTAGCACGGCACTAATTAATTGCTCCAGCCAGTAAATATTTAATGACTTTATTAAATAAAATTGCTTTATTTATAAGTGTATAGAGAGAACTTACACTAATACTAAGTCCTAGGAGTTTCAGGGGTTCACTATGTGGCAGGCATGATTCTAAATGCTATATATTTAGTGTCTAACTAATTCCTTATAAAGCAATTTGAGGTATTCCATTGTTCCCACTTAAAGGGTACAAAAATTGTGATCCAAAGAGTTTAAGATACCTTCACAACTAATGAATGGGAAGACCAGAAATTGAACACCAGTGATCTGATTACAGATCATAACTCCAGGCATTGTAGATACATGTAGGCTTTTCATATATATTTTTTATTGAGTTCATATTTTCCACTATTATATTTATTTTTGAATGGTGCAAATGACAAAGGAAATAGAAAATATTATCTCAACATCTGGATCACTGTGTGCTTGCTCTTTCAACAACTTTCATTAATCTTTCAGAATCTTCCTCCCAGTTTTAAGATTTCTCAATTAACTAGAATGAATGTAGAGAAGTGCCTTGACTAAATGAAGTTTATTTACATCACAATATGACAAAATGATCTCGAGCATCGATCAACTCTGATCCTAAAAATTAAAGTATTCCATCTATGGCAAGAGAGAAATATCCTTCACAAACAAAAGCAATCAGTTCTCTCTGTTTTTAATAAAAATCGACCTATGGTTTATGTATTCAGAAATATCTTTTAAAAAGAAATCACCAGAAGTATGAACAAATATTTATGTAAAAGATGTAATTATACTAATAAAAGTTTTAAATTATCTCAATACTCCTGAGGGGGTGTGTGGTGGTTAAAAAAAATATGTTCTGCATCTACAAATTTTTATTCCTTCACTGAAAAATTGTATTTTGAAATTAGTTGTTATCACCAAAAATGCTTTTTATATAGTATTGGAAAAAAAGGATACCAATATATTCAAAAAATTAAAAATATATCCCAATATCATCTTTAGTACTATGATTAAAAGCAATTTTGATATTTCTTTTTGTTTCTGCTTTTCAAATAATCTATGAAAGCATAATGATCTAATAATAACATTAATATTAAAATGAATTTTGAATAATAAGAGGAGTTGACACTTTATTTTTTGGAAATAATGAGCACATATTACAGCTTCATTCTGTCCATGAAAGTGGTTGTCTAGCACAAAGCCCTGGATTCAAAACCCACCATAGCAAAGAAGACAGAAAGAAAGGAGATTCTTAAAAATGTATTTAGCATGTTATATAATCTAGTTATTAAATAAGGTCTGTGAGGCTTTAAATTCTCTATGAAGTCCAATAAAACAGAATAGCTTTATTCTATTGCATGAAGTAACCAAAACAACAGATCAGTGGATAAATACATGAAACAATGCTGGTTATGCAGAACACCCATCCCTAAGAAACAATTCAAATGTAGTGACACTTACGATTCTATCATTTCAGTACCTTGAGAAGTTTCCAGGGCATGATATATGAATGGAGAAGAGCTTACAAGAATGGAACAATGTCATCCTGAAATTAAGAGTGGGGTTGTGAATCCAGGGGTGCAACAAAAACAAAAACAAAACAAAACATAAGACTTTGTGATCACAAGTGAAAGCACTGTTAAACATTGGAAATCATAAATGATCTCAGAACAACCTGAGACTTAAGAAACAACCACTCCATAGTTTTGGGCAAAAGGAATCTCACCATCAGATATTCACAACTTTGTATGTACAATTACTTTCCCTGGAATGTAAAAAGGACAAATGACTTGCTTTTAAGTATTACAACAAAAGTTAAATCATGTATGTGATTACATGTGTGCAATTATATCACATAAAACACTCTTCCTTGCTCACTTTGAAGAAGCAAACTACCATTGTGTGATCTGCTCTGTGGAGTGGTCACACAAAAAGGTGCTGAGGGGAGCCTCTCACAGCCACCAAGAAATTGAAATTCTGTGTCCTGAAATACATAAGTATAGAGCACTTTCACCGACAATGTTTGAATCTGAAGTTAAAAGTAGCTGCTTCCCGAGGTGAGCCTCACATCAAACTTCAGCTTCATCCAGCACTTTGGCTCCAGTCTTGTGAGATCCTGTGACAAGGAACTAAGTCTAGCTAGCATTATCTGCACTCCTTTTTTATGATTTTTATTCTTCTATGGAATATTTCAAATGGTTTTGTCATACAGTCGATTCCAGTAAATACTGGATTTGTTTCTAGTCTCTTTTCTGATTCAGCCACCCACCTCATCCCCTGCATTGCACTGCAGGACGGCACCATGCGGAGGATGAAGCACATACCTTGTTATCGTCTCCAAGGCTCAGAGAGAACATATATCTATATCAATGTCTATGTCTATATCTATGTCTATGTCTATATCTATATCTGTATCTATATCTATGTCTATGTCTATGTCTATATCTATATGTCTATGTCTATATCTATATCTATGTCTATATCTATCCATCTATATCACCTATTGATTAATAGCAAAGTGGAAGAGAGATAAATATGAAATAGAAGCTCATATACTTCCCAAATTACATAGTCTGTTGTTTTTAAAATATTGCTCTCTCCCTCTCCCTCTCTCTCTCTATATATGTGTGTGTGTGTGTGTGTGTGTGTGTGTGTGTGAATTTGTTGCATTTATACTAATAGATTGTCTTCAAGTTTATGTTGTTATGTTTCATTTTTGTAAGTTTTTTTGAAGGGTTACATCTTGTAGTGAGTAATTTG
Organism: Fukomys damarensis; assembly: GCF_012274545.1. Lineage (NCBI taxonomy): Eukaryota > Metazoa > Chordata > Mammalia > Rodentia > Bathyergidae > Fukomys > Fukomys damarensis. The sequence goes on from NW_022900945.1 coordinate 38,731,436, forward strand.
AAGATAAATATACACAGTATAATAACTTTTTATTCTCATTTCTTGGTTATGAAAACTTGCTTTATTTTTTCATGAAATTAAAACAAGAACTTAGAAAAAGAACTGTCACTCTGGAGTATGGGAGCGGTCCCACAGTCAGTCTTCATCTATCCCTGGAGCCCGTGTAATGGCTCCACCAACTGATTCTCTCACCGTAGTTGCACCAAAGCCAGGCTCCATGCTCTCTCCCAGCCTAGATGTCTCATCCTTCCAGCCTGTGGCCCCAGTGTCACCATCACACGATCGCCCTTGACCTTAGAACCAGAGTCCCCAGCATGTCTTCAACCACAGTCCAGAACCCAGCCTTCATCTGACCTCACACACCTTGGCTTGGAACATCTTCTATCACCATCTTGGTGTTGTAGCACTGGCCACCCTTGTGCAGGTTGTGTGTGAAGAACACAAGTCTGTCCCTGTGCAGCCAGTGCTGACTCCTGGTGGCTACTTTCTCTCTCTTGTCTGCAGGCCCATCCTGTAGGTCTGGAGGGTGTTTCTGCTTCCTCTCTGCGCCTTCCCACTGCCCATGAAGGTCTTCATTCTGGAGGACCTTCCAGGGACAGGCTTGCTCCATTTTGTGCCCTAAGGATGTTCTGCTCATCTAGCCAGAATGCAAGGAGTTTCTGTCGTATTCCTGCTGGGACACAGGTCACAGGCACTATTCGCCAATAGTCACCACGCAGCAGTCCACTGCTAGAGGAACAATGGCCTGCACATTGTCAGGACCAAGGACTTCCACCTTCCCCAGAGGTCTCCATGAGGGCCAGAAAGGACCACCACAGCTCCTCCAGGCACCAACCCTTGAGGTTGGTCTTCCTTGTCCTCTTGCTCCCCATTTGGGCCCAGTGGGTGGAGGAGCCACTGGAAGCTAAAGCCTGGTCAGGTGGGTACCCAGCCCTAACCTCTTGGGCCTCAGTAAGTTTACACAGGGCTTCACCACTTGACTGAAATTGCAGCCTCACCGGATTTCTACCGCCAGCCCTTAGGCCTCCACAAAGACAGCCTCTCAATCAGCCTCTGGCTCTGTCTTTTCTGGGGTCCTCTGTGTATCCCTTCCCCATTGGGGGGTGCATGATTTTTGGGGTCATAGGGATAGCAAACTTGGGTCAAAACTCACATTCTTACTCTCCTCTAGAGACATTTTGTATCCTTCGTAGAGCTCCTCTATGGCTTAGAACAGCACTGTATCTGGCAAGACCTCTGAGAATAGCCCTGGGGTTTTGGCCAAGGCTGCCTGAGATAACCATTCTGGATCAGTGGGATAATCAGTTCCTTGAGGGCTTCTAGGGTATCCACACTCTGCAGCTTCTTCCTTCAGTCTTCAAGAAATCCTTCTCCTTTGGGGCCAACTCTGCTCCATCTCCCTAATCTGCCAGCCACCTCTGAACAGAGGTGTGTGTGTGTGTGAAGCCCGCGACCCTGGAGCAGTGGAAGGGGACAACCAGCTCCAAAACACTGTCTTTAGTATCCACTATTTTCCCAACACCAAAACTGCAAGAAAATACAAAGTTTTCAGTTGCTAAGTTTGTAGTTATATTTTTACATAACAATAGATAACTAAAACATTATTTTAATAGATATAAGCAAAGAATTTCACCAAAGTACTCCTAATTTTAAAAAAAAATCTCAACAAATAGATTAGAAATTCTTTAACCTAGTAAAAGACTTCTATAACAAATTCACAGATGAGATCATATTGAATGGTGGAACCCCAAGTGGCAGGCATGTTCACTTTCATTATGTCTATTCAAGACTCTTTGGTCCTCTACAGTACAATAAGGCAAGTAAAAGAAATAAATTGCATTCAGGATAAAAAGGAAGAAATAAAACAGTCTATTCACAGTCAAAATGATCACAACAACTTACACACAGTCTGCTGAAAATACATTAGAGTTAAAGGATATATTAAAGGAGATATAAATTTTATACACTAACAGTTCAAATACAAAAAATTGTCATTTCTAATACTTTAAAAATATTAAATACTTTGGGATAAGTTGTATAAAGTATGTGACTAAGATGCATATTAAAAAGAGTGAATTATTTTTGAGAGATATCTAAGAGAATGTAAACAGTCAGATATATGCCATGTTCATTGGTCAAAAGATTCAGCTATGATGTCAATTTTTCTTAAATCAATTTCAATAGACAACACAATTTATAGAAAATACCTAGAAACTTTTTTTCTAAAAATAATCAAGCTGATTCAAACACTTTATATGGAAATATGGAGACCAAAACTATTTTTTTAATGTTTGAAGTTTGAAGACTAACACTTCCTATACTAATCAAAGTTGAGAGGTATTGGCACAGAGATTTTTAAAAATAAATCAAACACACTGAATAGAGTCCTGATTGATATATAATATAACCTTGAGTTAGAACAGAGAAGATGTATTACTGCCTCACCAGAGGAAAGGAAATTGTTTCTGTTTCTGATGGGCCTTAGGCATAGGTATGTAGAAAGAGGCATTTGCCAAATCAATAGCCGCATAGCAAGTACCAGCAAATGTGTTAATTTGGTCAAGCAAGGAAACCACATCTGTGACAGCAGCTGCAATTGGAGTCACTACCTGACTCAGTTTACAATAACCCACCTCATTATCCAAGATCTGTCCATCTTCTGCGCAGGCCAAATAGGAGAATTAATAGGGAAGTGATGGTAACCACAACTCCTATATCTTGAAAATCCTTGATGATGCCACTAATCTCTGGTATTCCTCCAGAGATGCTCATTTTGGTTTATTATTTTAGCAGGTAAATAATGCTAGTGTTTTCCATTTGGCCTTTGCAACCTAATGGCCCCATACTACAGGTTAGAGAACCAGTACAAGGATTCTGCCAAGTACTAGCGTATCTATCCCAGTTATGCATTCTGGAGCAGGGAAAATGACTACGGGACAGATTCTGGGACCTATTGGACCCACAGTGAGTTGGACCTTGACTAAAACATTGATCACCTAAACTCCAAATGCCCTCAGTCTTAGAGCAGGGCTGCAATGAGGTTTTGGGTTTCCTGGATCAGTATTAGTTCAGAAACAGTGTCCACAAGCCCCCAAAATGTTCAATCATTTCCCTTCTCCCAATGTACAGTCACCCTGGTTAAAGGCTTTAGGTCCCTTTGGGGCAAAATGGGAGAAATTATAAATTTTTGGTGGAGCACTAGAATCCTTCCACCGAGGAACCCACCACCCCTTCATTCAAGGGGCTCTGAGTCTGTAAACCGGCTATTGAGGGGCCATGAGTCCCTATTACTACAATTTGAGGTAGGTTTTCTGATCATTTGGCCTTACTTTTTTTTTCTTATTATATAAATTTGTTAAAATGTAGTAGGCTTCCTATCTATTTCATTTTTGGGGTCAACATGGCTAATCAGCCAATGCCGCAGGTCTATACATGTCAGACCATTCTGAGCATTGCTCTGCTGCTACTGTCCATTACAGTAGGTACATGCACCTTGGCTTTGGTGATTAAATGCTGCCACTTGCCCTGTACCACTTTGGGATCCAGTTAAGCTCATGGCTGTTAGGTTTTGCAATTGAGTAACTGTGATCCTCACTATAAAATCTGGCATAAAGACAAGAGCAATGACAGGGCCCTACAGGATGCAAAGGCTCCCCTCAAGAATCTGATTCTCAAGGTGTTAGTGAAGGGTGCATTTTTCCAGATCGTCCCAATGTGGAGCATTAGGTTTAATGTGACAAAGCCACTTCAGCGTTCCATTTCCTGGAGCTTTTGAATATCCTCATCAGCAGTAACCAAAGGACTATCAGGCATCTCTAACGCATTCACAATGGGCCACCTTTTAATCCATACTTCTGCCAGCCAGGCAAGAAAACTATTAACACCTATTTAACTCCCCAAGTTTAAACATTAAATCCCGAGTCTACTTACTGGGCTGACGTTGACAAGGGTCTAGGTGTTTGTTTTTGACACCACTGTCTCACACACTGAAAATCCATTCTCATACTTGTTCAGAAGGCCTCTGCTTGTAAAAGTTAGAAAACTGAAGGAGTTTGGGAGCATAGCAGACCTTCTCATGGGTCACACTGTATGTCTCATCTGTAGGAGTTTTTTGGGATTTGAGCATAGTTACAAGTCTAGAAACAAAGGCGAGTGGTGCAGGTGGGTCAGCATTATCATGCTTGCCAAATGCACCAGGCAATGCAGGATTACCTTCTCCAGGTATAGGAGGAGAGGCCGATATCACAGTGGGTGGGGGTGGGTATGCCTCTGGCTCTGTGAGTGGGGACATCTCTTCTTCTAGAAAAATAATCTCATTAGAGTCTAGAAACTCAACATCCCCAGACTCATTAGGATCCTCCCAAACACCTCTGTCCCAATTTACTGGATTCCATTCTTTCCTGATCAGGCCCCCACCTTTACCTCAGATACTATTTGAGGCTGAGAATTAAACTTATGCTGCATTTCAGCAAATTGAATGATTGAGGTTTGAGTTTGAGTACCTGCAGTCTCAGCCCTATGGCTAGAGAGAAGATTCTCTCTAGACACATTTAGATTATTTATGTGTGTCTAGAGCTAGGAATAAGAATCTTTGAGCTCCTTATTCTGCTTTATCGACTTGTCTTCATACTCAGAAGACTTAAGATTTTTTTATGCCTGTTTTGAGTTCATTTTTCTTTTATTAATTTTTCCAGTAGTTACTAAAGCAACTAGCAAACATCACTATATTTCCCACTCAGCCCAAAATATTCAAAAGTGTCCTCGACAGAGTTACTAAATCCCTTGCATCTCACCAGTGGTGAATTAGGATAATCAAGTTGATCTGCACGGCATATCACTTTAAGCAATTTACACTTTGGACTATCAGTATGTACTCCACACATTGTCAGAAGGAGACATCATAATACCTTTAGCTTTCATCAAATTAAATAGCTAATTCCAGGAACTACTAAAACAAAGAATTTCATCGCTATAATTCTGTTTCTCTAGAACCACTCCTGGTATTAAAATCGGTTGTCAAAATCTGTATCAGTCAGTGTTCATTAGAGTAACAGATTAAATATAAATATAAATATGATACCTTGGTACATGAATGCTTCTATTTAAGAATGATTTGGTTTGTGAGCAAAAGCATTCTGCAATATTTTGCTTCCATTCACAAACTACACATTGTATGAAGAACACGAATTTGGCCATCTTCCCTTCTGTCACATGTGGTTGTGGCTCCTGCCAGTCAAGATCACAGTCATAGATATACCTGTGCACACTTTCTGTGAAGATTTTTGTGTACTTTTTAGCACACACAGTACTGTACAGTACTATTCAATCCAGTATGGCTCTAACAACATAGTGCAAAGGAAGCATGGCCGGAAAAAGAAAGAGAAGAACAGAAATGAAGATGACAAGGATGTGCAAACCAATAATGAAGGTAACAAGAAAGTTCAGAGCAAGAATGGTAAGAAAGTTTTGAAGAAAATAACCACTGAATTGAAGAAGAAAAATGTCAAAAAGCATGAGAGTGGTATATGTTTGACTGATCTGGCCTCAGAGGGCAAAATATGAAGTCAACAATCTCAATCATGTTGAAGAATAAAGATGCCATCGAAGGAGCTGATGTGACAAAATGAGCAACGATGTTAACCAAGCAGAGGACACAGTGCTGGAAAAGACAGAAAAGCTTTTGTTAGTCAACAGCTGGCAGGTGATAGCATTAGCGAAGCTATGATCAGTGAAAAATCCAGGAAATTGTACAGTGATTTACTGCAAGAAAATGCCACTATGAATGCAACAAATAATGAATTTAAACCAGTAGAGGGTGGTTTGATAAATTCCACAAGAGAAGTGGCATCCATTGTGTGATAAGAAATGGTGAGGCTTCCAGTTCTGAGAAGGGCACTACAGAAACCTACAAGAAAGAATTCTAGGAATTCATAAAAGCAGAAGGATACATTGATTAGCAACTGTTCAACGGCAATGAAACAGAGCTCTTCTGGAAGAAGATACTGAACAGAAACTATATCATGCAGGAGTGAAAAACTATAAAGTGTAAATTGTATAACTGTATACAAATTGTATAACTGATAATGTGCAATAGGGAGAAGGGGGCTAAATGTGTAGACGTGGGAAGGGCAGGGGAAAGGAAATAAGGCACAAGAAAAAATATGAGAAAAGGAAAAAATGGAAACGAAGTCTTTGCAAATAAGGGAGCGTGAAGGGGGTGAAGGGAGGGAAGGGGTTTGGGGAAAAAATGAGAACCAAGATCTGTCATATACGGGTACAAGATCTCAGTGATGAATGTAACTGTACTGTATACCTAAAAAGTACTCAATAAGATTTTAAAAAGTGCTGAAGCACAATCCCATGAAGGAAAGACTGACACTTCTGCTGTGTGTGTGAATGCAAGCACCAATCTGAAGATTAAGCCACTACTGGTGTGCCGTTCCCAGACCCCTTGTGCATTCAAGGAACAGAATGTGAGCAAGGTCCATTTGCCTGTCCTGTGGAGGGTCAATATGAAAGCTTGGGGCACAAGGCAATTATTGGTAGAATAGCTGCATGAATTGTTTACACTCACCATTAAGAAATATCTTTCTGACAATTAACTGCCTGAAAGGTGCCTGCTCCTGGTGGACAGTGCTCTGGGACACCCTCCAGCTGTGGTGGATGATACAGACACTGAGTATGACTTCATAAAGCTCAAGCTACTGCCCCCCAGACATAACACCTCTTCTGCAGCCCATGGACAGGCAAGTGATCTGCAACTTTGAGAAGCTTTAGAGAAAGATGGTCTTCATCAGATGCTTCAATGTCACCGAAGAGACATTTTTGACTCTGAAAGAATTCAGGAAAAACATTTTAATATCCTCCGCTCCGTTAACTTCATTGACAAAGCCTGGGAAGATGTCACATACTGGACCTTAAACTCACCCTGGAGGAAACTGGGCACAAGGAGGCACTGCCTATGATTGAAGAACCTGATAGTGAAGGAGACTGTGTCCAGCGGCAAAGGTATGGGTCTGTACGTCAGTGGTACAGACATCAAGGAGCTTGCTGAGGACCACAGGAGGAGCAGATGATAGACGAACTTGCTGAACTCTGGAGTGAGCAACAGAAGGTGCTTGTTGCAGAGTATCCCACTGAGGGAGAGGAAAACAGGGAAGAGGTTAGCAGTGATATCACAAAATCCGGGATGGAAAAGTGGAATGGGTGCCAGAATTTCTATAAGAAAGACCACCTCCACATAATGCAATGAACAGCAGCCTATTTCTGGAGGGTTATGCAGGGCAGGAAACAAAACAAGTGACATTACACAGATTTCTCATCAAAATTTACCCTGCAACTATGACACAAACAAGAGAGGAAATCCATGAGGAGATCTCCTTGATATTCTTATGAAGGGGGCTTCTTCCCCACTCCAAACAACAACCTCCTCCCCGCCATCAACCTATCCTACACACCAGAAGTCACCCCAAGCAAGGTTAGTTCTCTCTCTTCTCATATGGTACTTTGCTTCATATTTTTATGGTTAAAAAAATACATGTGATTCAGAAGGGAGTAACCTTATTTACATTGAATCTTATGGGGAAATTTGATTCAGTTTGTGACCAACTTGGTTCCTGACCAGAATCATGGAACAAATTAAACTTGTGAATGTATGTAGTTTACAAGGCAGTCTTACAATGGCTGCCTGCAGTCAGGTGTGGATCAATGCAAGATGACCTCTGTAGGCTGGAGAACCAAATGAGCTAGTCAAACGTGGGAACCTTGAGCTCGCTGCAGCGTCTCTTAGAGTCTGTCTTTATGCAGTGCCAAATGGTCTACACTGAAAGGTTGAAGAGTCTGAGCTGGAAGGCTGAAGGATCTGCACTACAAGCCAGGAGACAGACATCCAAGGTGATAGAGAACACTGGAGTTCCTCTAAATAAACAGAAATGAGGCCTCCTTCTTCATTCCCCTATTGCCAATCACTCTAGGGTAGACCTTCTGTCTGCAGTCACTCAGCTACAACCGGAAGTATGCTAAACCAGTCAGTGGAGTACCACAGTATCACTCACCCACGATCCAGACACTCCCCAAAAGCCCCGCCTACGAGTGCATGATTCTTCTGTGGAACACTCAGATATAAACCGTAACCCTGGCCTTTCCCCATATATTTCTTAAATCACTTATGTGCTCCTCGTCACTGTCAACATACAGAATATTCAAGGAGGTGGGGAAGAAGCTCACGATTCTCTCTGCTACTGCTAACCTTTCAAAACTTAAAAATCATTGGACTGATGTAGTTACGGAGGGTGGATGGTGCAATCTGTGAGGCCAACACCAGCAGCAGTAATTTCCAGCCCGCCAGCATCAGTGCTAACGCTCTATTTCTTCTTTTAGGCTCTTTTCTGAAATTTGAGAGTCAATTGGCATTTGCTAAACATGTAAAGCTTCTACTAAGCCTTGGCTTGATTTTGCTGTGAAATCAAGCTTTCCATATCATGTGTGGATCTAGGCTGGAGTCCAGCTTCATGTACTCCTATCTCTTTCCATTGCTCAAGACTCCTCTGCCCTGCCACTGTCTCCTCATGGGGAAAACCCTCTGGCTTAACTTGCTCCTTCCTGTCTGGTGTACAGCAGCCAGGTGGCCTTCTTCTCACACTTGACTCATGTGCCAATTCTCTCCTTCGGAGGAGGACAAAACGGAGACAGCCTATCTTCTCGTAACTTGTGACATTTTGTAAGATCCTGGGGATTTGAGTTTTTTGTTATTATAGCTCAAAGTGAAAACCTGAAATCTTTAATTAGCTTTCACTTTTATGATTGTCCCTGTAATTATCAAATCAAATGCTATAATAACAGTTAATGCTCTTTTAAAACACTTTCAAAAAATAAATCCTCAATTTAGGTAGTTATTTGGGCTCAACTTACATTTTAAGTATAAAGTAAAACTTTAAAATGAAAAGCCCTAACTAGGTATTTTTCAATGTCTTTTTTCTTTCTTTCTTTTTTTTTTAAGCCAAATTTTTTTATGATATAACCTAGGCTGGCCTGGAATTCATGATCCTCCTGCCTTAGCCTCTCGACCACAATCCCAAGCTCAATTTCATATAGATAGATATATAGATAGATAGGCAGGCTTTGCTTCAGAAACACTTTTGTTTGCAAACAATTTAGTTCACAAACAGAAGCATTTGGCAAAAAAAAATTATTTTTTTTTTGCAAACCCTGCATCAGGTGAAAAACATGACCACAGCCATCTTTCCCACACAAACACAACTGTGGCCATCTTTTCAAAATTAGAGAACAAATTAAACCAAGGTTCCATTATGTAATATGTAATATGACATATATAACTTTTTAAAGATGTTCAAATGTATTAGTATATGTTTGCAGTACATAGTGGTTTCATTCATTGTGTGGAATTGTTTGGTATACACATATCTAGATCCTTTTCACCCCTTCCCTGCCAACTCCCTTTTTGTGCCAGCATAAAATTCATTTTTTTATCATATAAATCATTATAAAGTTAATTGTCACACATACAGATTAACAACCAGACTATTGGGCCAAAAAACATAAAACACTTAAGACAATTAAGCTGAATTAAGGTACACTTTTAGATAGATCATCCATTCTGGACTTTAATAACTTTTCCTCTCTTCCTATTATTTGTCTTTTATTTTGCACGTTATATATTGCATTCCTAATGTAAGAGAAACCAGGTGATATTTAGCTTATGTGTCTGATTTACTTCACTTAATATTATGGTATTAATGTATTCATTTTTCTACAAATGAGTCAAGTTTTTCTTTCTTTATGACAATAGTATTTTTTTTCTTTTTATTGAGTTTATTGGTACAATCTAGGTATACAGTACATCTACATTCATTATTGGAATCTTGTACTTTTACATGACAGGTCTTGGTTCTCATTTTTCCCCTTGTCCTTCCGCTCTCTTCACCCCCTCCTCCCGTCCCATCTACAAACACTTATTTCCATTTTTTCATTTTCTCATATTTTTTTCTTTTCCTTTATTCCCTTTCCCCTACCCTTCCCACTTTCCCTATAACTTTAGCCCTTTTCTTCCTATTTCACATTATTAACTATCCTTTTAGGAACTTGTGTACTATTACAGTTTTTCACACCAGAGAAACTATTTGGTATTTACACATGTGACTTATTTATTTCACTTAAGAGTATATCCTCAATATGTATCCGTTCTCCTATGAATGATTCTAATTTCTCCTTCTTTATGGCTGAGTAGTATTCCATTTTATAGAAAAACCAAATCTTCTTTACCCAGTTTCCAACAGATGGGCAAATGGGCTGTTTCCAAGTTTTAGCTATTACAGACTGTGCCGCTACAAACATTGGTATGCATATATCACTGTGGTATGATTCTTTTAATTCTTTTGGAAAGATACCCAGCAGAGGGATGGCTGGGCCAAATGAAGCCTCTAATCCTAGTTCTTTGAGGTATCTCCATATTGATTTCCACAGTGGTTGCACCAGTCTGCACTCCCATCAACAATGGAGAAGGGTTCCTTTCTCCCCACAACCCCGCCAACATTTGTTATTGTGTGATTTCTTGATAGCAGCCATTCTTTATGGGGTGAGGTGGAATCTCACTGTTGTTTTCATCTGCATCTCTTGAATGACCAGTGATGTGGAACATTTTTTCATATATTTACTTGCTGCTTTTACTTCTTTGAGAAATATCTGTTCATTTTAGCTGGCCCATTTTTGAATTGGGTCTTTATTTTGAGGGGGCTGATTGTTTTGAGTTCTTTATATATTCTAGATAGTAGTCCTTTGCCTGAGGAGCAGCTGGTAAAAATTTTTTCCCACATTGTAAGTTGTCTCTTAGTTCTGTTGATGGTTTCTTTTATAGTGGAGAAGCTTTGTAATAAGATGAGATCCCAGTTGTTGATTCTTTCTGAGAGTTCCCTTGCTACTGAGGATTTGTTCATAAAGTCTTTTCCTATGCCAATGTCTTCCAGAGTTCTGCCTAACTTATCTTCAGCAAGTTTAGTGTTTCTGTTTTAATATTTAGATCTTTAATCCACTTTGATTTTAATTTAGTGCATGGTGAAAGATAAGGGTCTAGTTTTAATCTTTGGCAGTTTGAGATCCACTTTTTCCAACACCATTTATTAAAGAGGCTATCTTGTCTCTAGTGGGGATGGTCAGCTCCTTTGTCAAAGATGAGGTAACTGAGTACATCTGGACTTGTGTGTATGACAGAATAGAATTTCATTGTGTACAAATACCACATCAGTTTCTTTAAAACTTTTAAATGAAACAGTAAAATATCCATCTCTGCCAAAATTATGGACATATTTGATTTTACAGATAAACCAAAGTTTAGGAGAAATTCCTCTGCATCCAAAAAATTGTCTAGAACCTTTCTGTAATTCTCTGATTGAGCCAGTTGCATATCTGCTCCATTTCATATGTTTGTCTGTGCCTGCTTTGCACTCCCTTCTTTTTATTTCCCACCTATCTATGGCCCATTAATGTCTTAGGTTAGGTGAAGCCAGGCTGCTGTATCAAACACTTCTTTATTCAGACCGCGAGTCAGGACGTACGCTGTTCTTCCCTGATGTGACTCAGACATCTAGTCTACCTCCATTGTATGGTCATGTCAACCACAACATGAAGGCTGTAAAGTCACGTGACAGGGTGGGGTTGCTAAGTATCTCATAACTTTTTCAGCATCAAATGGACACACTTTTTTTTTTATTGTCTAGAATCACCAAATGCAAGGGAGCTTGGGAAGCATGGAAGAGCATGCGATTAGCTGGTGAGAGCCATACATCTTCATGAGAGTGAACTTCTGGAACATCATTCATGCTTTCTCTCTTTACCTGAGATATATTTTTACGTTATAGTTTGCTCAGTGTGAAATCGTTTCGTGGCCTTATTCCAAACTTAACCATTCTTGCTTTCAGAGTTCATTGAATTTCCAAGAAAGTGGGTAACACAATATTTAACAAATAGTTACTCTGGGGCAGGGGGGCATTTGAATTAGGCTGAAAGCATGAGGATAAGTAGTTTGTCAATAGAAGCCACTTTTGTCATAGAAAAGGATGTGGAATGTGGGGCTCAGGCATGGAAAGACTCTCTTAATTTATCTAAAACTTTGACATATAGTCTACTTCTGTGCACACATAAAAAATAAAAAGACAAAAGTCTTGCCATACCTACTTTGAATGTACCATTGAAAGTATACAGCATGTTATTACTTGCCAACTCACATCTTTCATGTTTTAATAAATCACAAAACAACATTCAGAGTTTGGCTTACTTAGAAAATAGTTATCATGTTCTTTCAGAGAAGGAATTCTCATCAGCCAGCCTGGTGACCAGTTTAAGCAGAAACGAATTCAAAATTGTCAAAGCATCATAAGAGAAAATGTATGTTGCTATATTAAAAATGTTTGCACATCGTGCAAACAGAAAATAGAACCAGCAAATGATATTCATCCAAGTGACAGATAAATGCCAGCTGAGAATGAGAGAAAAGGTAGAAGAGCAACCTAACAACTAAGTGACGACCATGTGACTTGCAAAACATCCTCCAAGCAGGTAAGGCCAGGTGATTTACCTATGTCAGTCATCATCCTTGAAGGCTTTGGTCCACACTGAAAAGCTGAGCTAGTTAATAAAGAATGTACTCTATCAAGGACTTTACCACATATACAGGGAATTCGTGTCATACACAGAACCCTCAGAATTCCACAAAGTCGCAACTCTGAAAAATGTTTCAAAATACATTCTAGTATCTAGATAGCCAGTTTTGTTAAGCACTGGAATTCTTAATGCCACACACATGTACATGTACACATGTAAACTTATATTGCTTAACCAGAGTGATTGGGCCCCCGAAAACATTTAATAATCTCTGGAAAATTTTAGGTTGTCAAAACTATATGAATGCTCTTGGCATTTTCTTGTCAGAAACTCTGACAAACCTCCTACCATGCACAGGAAAGATCTCACCAAAGAATTGTCCAGATTGTCCAGTGTAAAATTTCTTTCTTTCTTTCTTTTTTTTTTTTTTTTTTTTTTTTTTGTGTGTGTGTGTGTGTGTGGTACCAGGGATCGAACTCAGGCCCTTGTACTTACAAGGCAAGCAGTGGAACCACTGAGCCAAATCCCTGGCCCAGTGTAAAATTTCAATAGTGCTTCTCCTGAGAAACTCTTATCTGTATATCAATAATGGTTCCTCTTGATATGGGAGTTAAGAGTACATGTTATTCCTTCTTTGTGCTTTTCTATATTATGGTTTAATTGCAAAATGTGGATATATGGGATTTTATGTGTTTATCAAGGAAATTCTATTGGGGAAAATAATTATTTTAATACATTATCTATCTATCTATCTATCTATCTCTATATATATATATATATATATATAAATTAGCATGAATAGACTGAAATTCAGACAGATAAATTTCATTCAGAAAATGTGGGCAATCTAATTGTTAGGCAGATCCAAATTCTGTTATGTGATTCCCCCGATTCCAGTGAATTAGTGCTGCTTTCCAGTGTCGCAGCTACTCCACTTCTCCGAATCACATCATTATAATCCTAAAACTGAATTTCCTATTCATAAGTAAAGAGCATGATGTTGAAAGGATTCATGCATCAGATGGTGACTGGAGTGATCAGGAACTGAAAAAAACCATTCTTCATTATCCCAAACCATCTGTGCATCAATGTATATTTATCATCCCTGCCCCCACCAACTAAATGCCAACAGGACCCCTCCCATTCGGTGCTATAACAATGAAAAATGACCAAATACATTTCCCAACACATAAAGACTATGGCCAACCATGACCAAGAGTCACTTGAAAAGATGCCTTCTTAAAGTTTTTCCCCCAATGTTAAGATTCTTTGATCTCTCGCATACCAACCAAAAAAAATTCTCCTCATTCTTTCATTCAATAAAACATTTTCAAATAGAGACATCAAGTTTCTTAGATTTCTAATGTTGAGGAAATGTCATTTTATAGGTAACTTGGGTTTTGATAAATTAAACCAAAATGAATTCAAGCACCAAACAATTACAACGCAAAGCTCTGAGCTCAGCAGGTGGAACTAAATGTGTATAATAAATGTTGACTTAGTGAGACTCGTAAGAACATTTTCATAGATATGACATTTCTCTTATGTTGCCATCTTGAATTTATGCTTCACTGCTTCTAATTTATGAGCTCCAAAGTAAACTATAAATAGCCAAAATGTTCTAATCTCCATAAAATATTGTCATACACTTCATCAGGTAGATTATTTTCCAAAGTGTTACCATTGGAAATAAGACTGTAATATTTTTGCACTAAAGTTTTACACTCTCCTAAGTAGAACATCGCTGCATTTTAAAATAACTTCTATATTTCAAAATTTTACATTATGACAATTATTTTCCTCTATGTGAAATTTTATTCTATGTGAAAAATACCTTTCTGAGGCAAATTATAGTGTACATAAATACTTAGTGACCTTGATTTTATTTCATTAAGGTGCGATAAATCCTTCCTAAGTGAATCATTTTTATGTTCTATGACATGCAGGAAAAGCAGCAGATGGCAAAGGAAACTTGAGCACCTAAATTAAGGGATGATAGGCACACTAGACTGCAACTGGAAGAAGACAATCTGCAGGTGGAATTATAAGTAGAAGAGAAAGAAAACTTAAAGTGTGGCCTGCTGAGCCATTTTGGTGGCTATCTAAGCCAATAGCACAGGCACAATAGATTATTAGGAAGTTACTTTTTCTAATTCTGAACTTTTCCTGGGAGACAGAATTTAAATCCCTTCGACCATAGAGCATATGTGACAGAATATTTTGAAAAATTAAAGGACAAATTACTTGATTCCCAGAATTAAAAATACTTTTACGGAGGACTATAGAATAGTCTTTTTTTAAGTACATTTTATTGTAAGGAATTTCAAACACGTTAAACAGAGGATATGTATGATGAACTTATGTGTGCATCATCGGATTTCCTCCACTGTCACAAGACCAATCTTGTTCTTTGATGATATCTCCATTTTCAGAGACATCTATCTGACTGGATGCATGTAGGAGCAGCTTTCTCAGAAAGTCTAAACAGATCTTGGATAATCACACAATTGCTGCCTTTGGTTTCAAAGAATAACTTGGGAAAAATCAAGATCTCAGATATAGGCACCAAACTGCACATGCCCCTTCACCTTTCCCTCCGCACAAACCCCTTCCAAACCATGGCAATAGATACTTTTTTCTGTCATTGTGACACATTAATGAGGAGGACAGGAGACAAGACAGCACAAATAGAAGTTAGAAAGCAAATGGAGGAGAGGTTATATAATTGGACAAAGCTAAAAAGCAATAGCATTTCAGTCTCAAAATAGCTGAAAAGTGTCTTATTAGAAAGACCCTCATTCCAGAAAGTTAGCAGCCTTTCTTCATCTTTGAGCAGATGACTGGAAGAACATTATTCGTCCCTCTAACCAGAGTAAGGTAAAAGGCCCAAAGATGACGATATCAGAGCCTTCTCTGTCAATGAGATTGTCCTACATCAGAGCTCATGGACAGGGCTGGGGATTTAGCTCAGTGGCACTGCCCCTGCCTGGCAGGTGCAAGGTCCTAAGTTCCATCCCCACTACAGAAAAGGGAAGGGAAGGGAAGGGAAGGGAAGGGAAGGGAAGGGAAGATGTCCTAATCCATCCACACTAGAGAAAAGGGAACCGAAGGCAAGGGAAGGGAAGGGAAGGGAAGGGAAGGACTCGTGGACAATAACTCTTTTCAAGGTTCAGAGATTTCAATCAGTTTTATTTCCTCACTTTTAAATACAAAACAGGTAAAGCCATACACCAGTGGGAGAACACATGTGCCATGAGGCATTAAGGTAAAAATAAACAAGAAAAGAAATTTTAGTGAAAATCAACCACAGAGTGGAAAGAACTCCATTAAACAAATTGTCACCGATATCCTTAGACAAACAAAGGACATGAAATCAGAATGTCAAAAAGACTTTTGCATGCCCCTGTTCATTGCAGCATTATTTGCAGGAAATGGAAAAAATAGCCCAGAAATGGAAATAACCTAAGAAGCCATCAGATGATGAATGGATAAAGCAAAGGTGGTACATCTGCACAATGAAATACTATTCAGACATAAAAAGTAATAAAATTCTACCCTTCATGACAGTGCGGATGGAAATGGAGAACATTCTGTTAAATAAATCAACCAGGCACAGGAAGACGAGTACCATATGAGCTCATTGTTATGCTGAATTAAAAAAAAAAATCTAAGTGCTTACCAGCGACTGAGAAGACAGGGTCAGATGTGGAGAGGTACTCGGTGGATGAGACATTAGTCATACAGAAGTAAGAAGTGCTGCTAAGAGACCTTAGTACACAGCGAGGTGGTGGCGTGCTTGCCAAGTCTGTGTGAAGCCTTGGAATAGATCCCTAGCACTTCAAAGGAGAGAGAAAAGGAAGGGGGCTGAAGGGGTAATTAATAAATAAATCAATGAATAGATAAATAAATGCTAGTGTACTCTTGCTAGAAAGATGACCACTGTATTAATAATGATAGTGTACTGTATATTTCAAAAAGCCAGAAGAAAAGAGTTTGAACATTTTCACCATAAAAAAACATGACTGAGGAGAAATGTATCTTTAATCTGATTTGAACATTATACAGGATACATGTATTAAAATGCTACATGGTAAAAAAGGCAAAAATAATTTCTCTGAGGAGGGAAATAGATTTTTAAAAATAGGAATTTTTTTTCATACCACATCTTATATATTTATTTATTTGAGGCTTAAAATAATTTAATTGCTTCATTTCTAAAATTTGATGCATCTGTGATTTTTGTATACATATCCAAACTGCAACATTGACTTTAACAAAGAAAGCTCCATTCAATAGTCTCATGTTACCTGCAAATTAACGTCTGCAGTCACTTCCTTTGATAGCTCCTTGCATAAGCAGAACAGCTCATTTTCTTACCCCTTGGAATGGCCAGTGGCCTCTGTGTGTATGAGAAACCTGCAACAACTGATTCAAAAATGTACCTGGACAAAAGCTGTGAAAGAGAAACAAACAAGTGACCCACACAGTGTTTAATATGCCTACTGGGCACACAAACATTTAATTAGCTGAAATACTTTGGCAAAGGAAGCCATTCCCCATGGCTCAACAATGTCACATTAGAAGAAGATAAACTAAACATTGGATTGAAGGGTGCAATTGTTAGATTGCATATGATCGAGTTCTCATATCTGTACATGCCTTGTCTTAGGAGGAGCTCGAAGAGAAATACGAAGCTTTCAAAACTACTACCAGGCATTCATGAGATAACTTCCAGCCACAAGAGTGTTAATATGAAAAGACAGTTCCGAGGTGGTCACAGCCTAACTCCAAACTCCAAGTTATATGCTGAGAAGAAATAGATAGTGAAGGCTTTCGTGACTTAAACTGTTAATTTACTATTCCTATATTATTTTAATTATCAACGTCTGAGTGCACCAAGATCCATGTTTTTATTCTCCCCTGACACTGCCACTACCACCAATAAAAATTAAAAATAAAAATAAAATAAGCATGTAGAGATGAGTAAAATGTAATTTAATTCATAGAGAAAATAGAATGTATGCATGAATTCTTATTGTTTTTATTCATTAGAACCACTATTTGGGAATGTGTCTGTGCAGATATGAAAATAATGGGTAGTTTTGAAAATAGATTAACATTTTAATATTTAAAAATGGCCGAGTCCTCTAAGACCTTAATTATAAATATGCACACGGAAACTTCCACAAGGTTCAAGCAAATGTAAAATTTTCTAAATTAAATTAGTTAAATATGCAGTACAAAAGGAGAATTGGAATTAAATATTTTTATTTATAATTTCTGCCACCACACATTCTAATCATTAATATTATGCTGGAAAAGTATTAATCCTCATCCTACAATTAGAGCCCTGTAAAATCTCATAATTGTGTCTTTATGTTAATAATTTCAATTAATGCCATGGAAATAATTTTAAATAGTTTATTTTATAATTTGTACTGCTATCTTATTGTCACATTTATTTCTTTCAGTCTTTTAGGTTATAAGAAGTACTGAGCAGCCAAGGGAGGGGATGAAGTGAAATGAAATAATGCTTTTAAAATGCTTTTTGATTCTTTTCAGACTTTTAGCTGGGCGGTATGGGGAATATAACCCAAGGAGTAATGCATTGCACACACTGTCACTGAGCTATACCCTCAACCTCTCTGAGGTTTGTCTATCTAAGTAATACTCCTTATGCTGCAATTCTGCTGTGAGTTTAAAATTATGTATGGGACCATTTCTTATATATACACGTTTATTCATATATATATTTATCATATATATGCATGTGTGTATATATATATATTCTCATTATTTAAAATGTACAATGATTGGGGGCTTGACTAGTGTGATGAAATTAGAGTCTGACAGTAGATGAGAAGAATTTTAGTTGCCTTTTTTTTTTTTTTTTTTTTTTTTTTTTTTTTGGTACCAGGGATTGAACTCGGGTCCTTGCGCTTGCGAGGCAGGCC
The DNA here is from genome assembly GCF_012274545.1 of Fukomys damarensis. Lineage (NCBI taxonomy): Eukaryota > Metazoa > Chordata > Mammalia > Rodentia > Bathyergidae > Fukomys > Fukomys damarensis. The sequence goes on from NW_022900945.1 coordinate 38,750,005, forward strand.
ATTGAACCACTGAGCTAAATCCCCGGTCCCTTTTTGCCTTTTATTTCTTACAAGTCCAAATATATTAGGAATAGTCCAAGGACGCATACAGACTCTGAATTTTAACTTTATTGAACAAATACTCTTAATACTCTTTAACTATTATTTCATAATTAATTTTAGATTTTTTGCCAGGATGAATTAAAAGAACTTGATGAATATGATTTTGTTTTTATTGAAAATACAGATTACATCTGTTCATACATATTTCTGACAGAACTTTAGTAACATCATTGTCAAATACACTCTTTCCTGAAATAAAATTTGTCTGAATTAAGAATTTAAATAGTTTAGAAGGATAAAGACCTGATAGTATTCCTCGAGTACACTTCAGAAGGTCAGGGAAACTGGGCCATTATACACAAACATTTGTCACCCACTAGTTGAAGATTCGCCAAAAAACTGTCTGGCTGTCACACACATTTGATCTGCCTCTTACAGACTAGAGACTCTACTCTCATGACACTAGAGTTTCAATTTCCCTTCACTGATAATCATTCTATCCTTTTTGTTAGATATAAAGATAATTTTTTTCTTAGCACAAGGAAGTAACACTGGTTCTGTTTCCTGTTTTTGTGTTTCTGTGTGTGTCAACCATACAAGTGTATAGATTTGTGCATGTGTCTATGTATGAATTTACAATGCTTGACAATAATTCTTGTATTTTTTAATTAATTTTATTGCTACATTTAATGTATACAATATAATGACATTCATTGTTGGAAATTTGCACCTTTACATAATCCATCTTGGTTCTTATTTGTTCCCCATTCTCCTGCCCTCCCTTCAACCCCTCCCACCCTATCTACAAAGACTTTATTTCCATTATTTTTCGTTTTCTCATATTAATTCTATTCCCATCTATTTCATTCTTACTTTTCAAAACATCTATTTGGGTTGTCTCTGGTGATTTCCATATGCTTTGATTTATTGTAGGTTTCACAATTCTTTCACATATACAGTAGAAGTCTCTAGAGGAACAGAATCAATAAACAATATAGATATAATTATGCAAGGGGAGTTATTAGGTAGGCTGACAGGATCAGAGGGAGAGCTCACAGTGACTGTCAGCATCCTGGAGAGCTAAAAGATCCAGTAGCTGCCAAACCTAGAAAGATGAAAGCGTCAGAACAAGAAGAGTCAAGGAAGTAGGACCAGTCTGTTAGAGTTATTTTCTTATCTTTGAGGAAAAAATACCACAACTTAAAAAAGAGGTTTATTTGGCTCACATTATTTTCTGTTTTATTAAAAACTAAAACATTTTCCTAACCAAATAATAGGAGAATAATAATAGTTATTACACTGTATATCATTATCTTCAAAGTTGTTACTCGATATAAGAAATAGACCAGAGCTCACATTTTTAGTCCACCATCTCCAAAGAAGAATTGGCATGGCAGGAAAGCATAGCAGAAGAAACTCTGTGCTCATCATAGCATCCAGGAATCAGCAATAGAAAGGAGAAGCCAGGTGGGAAGGTAATACCCACAGTGACTTGACTCTTCCAAATGGATCTCATCTTCTAACATCATGTAAACTACTGTTCCCATAACTCAATCACCTTCCAACAGCCCCATCACTGATCATCTGAGGCTCTGGGGGACATCTAGATATAAATCATGACATTCCACCTTTGGTCCTTACAGACTCATGTGCATCTCTTTGTGCAAAATGAATTTAGTCCATCTCTAAAAGTCTCCAAAGACTTAACAGTTCTGTTGAAAAGTCCAAGTCCAAAGACTCCTCCAAGACTCAAAGCAAACTCTTAGCTATGAGTCCATGTAAAAAGCACACAGTGAAACACTGCCAACACACAATTACACAGGGTAAACATTTCCATCCCCAAAGAAAAGAATGGGGCATAGAAAGGAATGGGATCAAAGCAAGATTGAAACAAGAAGGGCAAATATTAAAACCTGTAGCTCTATGTCCAGCATTTGGAACAAGTTGTAGCAAGATGCAGACTCCAGATGGTTTAGTCATCCCACTCCTACAGCACCATATGCCACAGCCCCCATGGCTTCTCTCTAGGGCAGGCTCTGCCCACTGCCTCAAGGTTTCCCCAGATGTCCCATGTTCCTGGCTTTTCCAAATTCCCGGAGTCTCACTGCACTTTTCATTTCACCCTTACAGCTCTATGAATTGCCCTCTCAAGGGCACATTACCTGGCCTTTGGGACCTCCACTGAAATCTGGGAGGAAGACTTCTGACCCATAACTTGAATTCTGCATGTCTGAAAAAACCAGCACCACATTCACAATACAAATGTAGGTAGCCAACTATAGCAGCACTGTCTTTTCCATCATGGCTATAGAGTTCTTTCAGTGCCTAGATAGCTAAACTGTTGGAAAGTCTCTTCCACCTGGCCCTTCTTGAGCAAGATAGCCGTATCCCAAGGCTATCTTCTCCAAAATCTTTTGCTTTTGCAACTTTAAGTCTGCCAAGTTGATCTTTCTGGTTTTTGAGGTGCCCTCAAGGCATCCTTTCTATTATCCTGATGTAAAATGCTTTGTGTCTTTTTAATCTTTTCAGCAGCTAAGATTTCCTCAGACAAAACTTTTCAGACCTTTTTGCTTTATGGGAGCTTCATTATTGGTGAAATACAAAACTTTTTAAATCATTCATTCAACTGTACCATTCACTCTTGATTCTCATTGTAGATCTGGCTAAAAGCTGCCAACAATACTAAGATACTTCAGTTCATGAACTTAAATGTCCCCATGAGCTGGTCATAAACTCAACTGGATGAGAACTGAATCAAATCTCCCCATAAGGTCAACCCTGAACCTAACCACTGAATTTCATTCGGTTCTTGAACAACTTGGTTTGTGGCCAGAATCATGGAAAGAATCAAGTTTGAAAGCCAAGGTACCACCATATTTATACCCCAGCAAAATACTGGGCTTCCTTGACATTTTCTCCACCAGATTAATTAGTCCATGGCACTTAATCTCAGTTTTCTCTAAAGTCTCAGGACATGAACATAATACAGACAAATTTTCTGGTCAGGGCGTAACACACATGGCCTAGAGACCAACTACCAGTGAAGTCTTCCTGAGCTTGATCTTTTCCATGTTCCTCTCTCTGTGCATTCTGACTCTGGGCTTCAACCAGATTCCCTCATCAAGCTCAGCTTACAGCATTCTAGGGCTGCTTCTCCAGCCAGCAACTCAAAAACTTTCTGAACTTCTCCCACAAGCCAGTTCCAACACCTTCTGAACCATATGGTCAGGTAGCAACACAGTAATGATCTCACTTCTCTGGTACCAAAATCTGTCTTAGTCTCATTCTTCATTGTTGCGATTCAACACCCAACACCCACAACTTCAAAGTGAGGTTTCTTTGGCTCACGTTTTCATTGTATGGTTGGCCATGGCAGGAATGCATCATAGATAGAAGAGCATGAAAGAGGAAAGCTGCTCCAGTTGTGCCACCCAGGAAGCAAAAAGAGAAGACAGGAACCAGAAAGGGAGAAACAATTATCAGGTAATGCCCCCAGGGAGCCTTGTTTTATGACTTGGGCCTCCTTCCCAACAGTAACTAGCTATACTGTCCCCACAATTCAATCACCTCCCAAAAAGAGCATACGAGGCTCTTGGGAGATTTGTAGATATAATTCATAACAGGAAGCAAGGTTCAAGAAGTGCTATTTACATGTACCAACTCCCCATGAAGAATATAATCATTATATTCTGTAAACACATACCAATAAAAATAAAAATTTAAAAATAATTTATTCTGTATTAGCATCGAGCTGAATGGGACTATCTGCAGATAATTGAATTCAGGAATATGTAATCCACATACTTTACCTGGACATGAAGTTCTTTACTAATACACTCTTTACTCCTTTCACTCTGTAACAAATATTTTTTGATCTGCCTTAAACTCTAGATTCTTGAGTTTTTACAGTAAGTCATAACAGCTGCCATTACTTGATTTCTTCTTGAGCTCTACTGTTTTAAGCAATGTATGTCTGTCTGTCTAACAAGGTATCCACTAGCCAGTAGCCTTAGTACAGTAGTACCTCAGTTCATGAGCTTAGTTTGTTCTGTGATTTTGGAAAAGATGACCACATTTGTGTTTGTGTGGTAAGGATGGCTGTGGTTGGTGTTTGTCACCCATTCAGAGTTTGTAAAAAAAACCATTTGTGAGCTGGGGTACCACTGTATAAAAATAAAAAGAAGTTAGGGCAGGGGTATGGGGAAAAAATGAGAACCAAGACCTGCCATGTAAAGGTGCAAGATCCAAATGATGAATGTAACTGTAATGTATACCTAAAAATTACCTATAAACTCAATGAGAAAAAAAATAAAAAGAAGTTAAAATAGCTTATTAATAATTCTTATTTATACCTACTGAAATGAAGATACATTGGATACACTGAGCTAAGTAAAATATATTAGTAGTATTAATTAACCCATTTATTCTGTATAGACAGCCTAAATGTATAGTTGAGGACACAATCCTCCAGAATACAAAGTGTGCCAATTGGAAGGAGTCAGAGTCCAGTTACAAAATCTTAGGGAAAACCACCTTTACTTCAAGAAAAAACTGCAAACTTATGGAGATTCCAAAACCACCCCACATTTTTCTAGGTCTAGGAGGATCACTGTTCTACTTATGCTTATGTGTTATCAAAGAAAAGAGCTACGAATTGTAATTAGCCAAGAAAAGAGGCCCATAGCAGAGTTTGGGATGGCTCCAATGTGGCCCTGCCCTTGTACTCAGGATATATTATTACCCTGCCACAGTTATGTAAAAACATACCTAGCATTGCCAGCCAGGGGAGTTCATTTAAATTTCCAAGTCCACATTTTTATTGAAACTTCATTACCTAGGCATGATTGGCTGGGTGACTTCTCAGAAAGTTATAGTCAGCCTCCAGGTTGAGTATAATTTTGTGACCTAATGCCATCATCCTAAATCACAGTTGGTCTTTGTGGCATGGTCAGGTGAACTCTAACGAATAACACCACTTTAAGATCTAGTATGACTTCCCCTACCTAAATAAAAACCATGTCAGGTATAGCATGTCACTTTTTTAAAATAGGGGGAAAATCTAAACCTTGCTTTTGGCAATGCCAAATTCTTTATCATACAAAGTAGCCATTAGAAAATATTAAATGACATCTGTGGCTCATATAATAGTACTCTTAGCACTTTGCTTTTCCATAGACATAATTCTTATAGTCAGTACTATCATATTACATCTGCATCTTTAGATTGATTTAACCAAATTGTGCCATCTTCTGCCATGTATTTATAGTATCTCTTTTTTTTTTCCTTGTCCATTATGACCTATTGGAGACTTTCTCCTTTGTTAGGCCTGTTTCTAGGTCAGTTTATGGCAATTAAATGTATGTAAATTTTTTAGAATCTGTGACCTACTTTTAGCTGATCAATCTGAAAGATTTCTCAGGAAATGAATTTTCTCTATCTTAAACCAACGTCTACAACCAAGCTCTTTTTCTTGGTATAGGGGGGTAAGGTAAGGTCTTTGCACTGAGCTCTCAAGACAATTTTTTTTTTGTTTGAGACAAGGTCTTACTACGTCACCAAATTGTTGAGGCTGGGCTTGAATTTGTAATCCCCCTAACTCCGCACCCCAGAGCGCTGGGATTAAAGGCACTGCCACTATACCCACCTTAGCAACCAAGTTTTGGTTTGAATACATTCTCCTTTTTCTTTCATAGTGGAGAAAGGACCTCAAGGCTTCATAAGACACAGGTATGTTCCATAGGTTTTTCAAAAGTCTTACTCATTTTCTAACAACTGTAAAATTAGAATCATGTTCAGTAACTTCCTGTGTTCCTTGTATAAGAATGGTACTCCTAGTCAGTTCTCTCGGAATGAATGTTTTAACAGTTGATCACATAAAGCTGTTGATTCATGCACCTTTATTCAATGTACATGTGTGATATTAAGCAAGATCAATTAACAGATTGAAAAGAAATTTGCTTCTCTCAATGAGTCCTCAGCCTGGTATGGAAATTCAAAATAGATATTGTACCTGTTCAACGGCTTTAAAATTTGGAACTCCATGGGATAGGCAGTCTGAAGGCAGACCAAGAACTCAACTGCTCAATCCACAGACTATGGAATCCCTGAGAGATTTATTTCACATTAGTATTAACCTACGCATTGTCAGAAAAATATAAGTTGTTAGTTTCGATGAGTTCTTAATTAAGAAATACTCTTAAGGAATATACATTGCAGCAAATGAATAAAAACAACTCAATTAGTTAGATCTTTTGCAAGAGGGATTTCTAAATCTTAGATCTTACGAATTTAAAACAGGCCGTTAGTTGCTTAGTTTTAGTTCGTCTTCTTACACTACTTCATTGTGTCACCGGACATATGCCAATTAAAATGCATGTTTTTATGAACACATGAAATGGAAATATCAGTCACTAACCCAATACCAAAGCAACTAAGTTGTCCTGCTGTGATGAGCTCTGGAGGACAGCAGTGCATAAGATTCTGCAGCCTCAAGCCGTTCTGTTGATGGCTTCTATTTCCCGGCAAAGCCACTAAGGATGATGCGAATAGATGTTGCATCTGCACATATGCTGTCAGTCACCCCTACCTTAGCGCTTATTCCACCCTGGCTGACTTTACACACTTGACATAATTTGCTAAATAATAATAAATACATTTTTGTGATGTGTAATGCTACAAAGTACAAATAACCAAAACTTCTTTAGACAACTAAGATTCAGGAAATAATCTCACGCTGTCATGAACTTCCTGCTGCGGCCATCTTGTGCCAGATAAGAACTTTGGAAAGTTGAGTCCTGACCCAACACTTGTGTCCTTGCTTTGCTGAGAAGTCTTAGAGAAATCTAATTTTTCTGCCTCAATCGACCATCTGAAGAGTAAGGATAGTTCTCTATGCTGCAAAATCTTGCAGAGTGATCATAAAGAGTAACAGCATTTTTAAACATAAAAGAGTATCTCACAGATCCATACATACATTATATTTTAAGGTTTTATTGACATCAACGTGATTTTCATGATAATAATGATGAAAATGATAATTGGTGCCATTCAGAGAACAAGTTTCAATTCCTATTACTAGTTCATAAGGCTAAAGCTGACTTCTGAAACAAAAATCATAACATCTTGATCATCTATCAAAAGATATTAACAGAACATCTAAGAATATTCTCAGTGGGGCATGGTGATGCATGTTTGTAATCCCAGCACTTAGAAGGCAGGAGCAGGAGGATTTCCAGGAGTTTGAGGCCAGCCTAGGCTACATGGTGAGTTCAGGCCAGTAGGAACTACATAATGAGATCCTGTCTCAAACAAACAAACAGAATATTCTCAAATGTGAGACAGTCAAGAAAACCTCAGAAAATTGACTATAACTGGCGACTACAAACTGTTTCACAAAACTTTATATTTCCACTTTTTTGCCAACAGGTGGCTGTAGTTTTCTCTTAATTACTAAAGCTTTCCCTGATAAATAGCTGTATTACCACTGAGTAATAAAACAACCGTCTTCCACCATTGTTATATGCCCACGGAAATGTTTTCTGCTGTTAACTCATTACAAATTAACTCAATGGTGCTGAAATTAATCACCCATACTCTTTATCTCTATTTAGAAAAATAGGAACTCTTGGCTTTTTGTCATTGGTACCATGAGAAGCCCAACATAACTTTTGCATCATTTATAGTTCTCTGTAATTGCCTTAATAGGTTTAATTAGTTTACTGGATTTTGTTTTCCAAGAGCTTGCATATTTTTAATGGGTTTGCTCTCTTGTTAAATGGTCTAAATGACTTTGCATGAAGACTATATCCCAGCAGAGGCAGACTGCATATCAATAAAAAGACTACTAATCTCAGAAAGTTTTTCCCCACGATTTTGAGTTCAAATAGTTTGTGATGAGCTTTCATCAATTGCAAGCAAGTAAGCTACATTAATAGAAAAAGTTCAAATGTCTTGAGAACACTTACTGTCATGATTTTAAGCTTAAATATTTATGAATAATTTTTCAACAGTCTTAGTAAATGTTTTGTTTAAAAAGACCAAATGTGTACTGTTAGATTAGAAATATTTTCCAAATAACTGTATCATAACATTAAATGGCAAAAATATCTTATACCTGAAAAACAATTTAAAAAGTTTTGTTTAACGTTGTTCATGTTGCATCTTGTGTTTCAATTAATGATGGAATATAGAGACATGAAAGCCTTAACAGAGATAAATATTCTGTTTTTGTGTTAGTACATGTTTACATTCTTTGTTTGCAGTTGGTACATACACATAACACATTTTAATTCCTCCCCTTTCCCTCTCCTCGTTCCTCTCTTCTTCTACCACCTGATTCCCCTTCTCCTTTAAGAAAGATCTATCTTGTTACTTCTTATGGTATTATCTATCTTTTATTTTGCTCTTTGTTTATATTTGGGTTTCTCACATAAGAGAATCCATGAGATATTTAAGGTTGTGTATCTGATTTATTTCACTAAACAGTCCCAAGGTCATCCTGCAAATGACTTGTTTGTCTTTTTAATGGAAGATTTGTGCTCCATTATGTTTAAATACTACTTTTTTTTTTTTTTTTTTGGTACCAGGAATCAAACTCAGGACCTTGCGCTTGGGAGGTAGGCAGCGGAACCACTGAGCTAAATCCCCAGCCCTATACTATATTTTATTTATCCATAGATCTGTTGATAAGAACAATTTTTTATACAAATTAGATCACAAAATTTGGTGGAAATTCTGACTCTTTAGGAGTTTTACTTCATAAGTTGTTATAGAAGAATGATAAAAAGATTTTGGACATAATCAGTGAGATAGGAATCATGTTATCTAACAAAAACACAGTATATGATTACTTTGTTTAGAGAGACAGAGGAAATGAGAGTGACCTGAGAATGCAGCTACCACCTCCATCCTCTTCAATAAGCCCCAAAGTGAGATAATCCCAGCGGCACTGCAGAAACAGGAAGAGGAAAAATTTAACACATATCCACTCTCTGTGCTGGACCCGGTCGTCAAGAACAATTTCCAGGTGCCCTCAACCCCCACAGCAGAAACTCCTGGGCTGTGTGAAGACCTTCTACAGATGCTGCAGCCCAGTGCTGAACAATGTGAAGGAGATGTCAACCAGGGCCCCCAAAATGGCAAGTAAAAGAAGTCCAAGCCAGTACACAAGGACAGTCCGTCTCCACTATGTTCCTGCTCAGAAACTCCATCATTGGGTGCTGTCGGATCCATTCATTGGGGGCAGGCAAAGGGTTCGTCCCTGCTGTCAGAACTTGCTCCCAGCCCTATGAAGACCTGCCTTTTATGATAGCAATAATAAAGTGCTCTGCATTTCTCTGAAAACAAAACCTTCTTTAAAACAAATTTTTTTTAAATGTTCAAATATTTCAGGCATAGAGAAAAAGAAAGGAATTACAAATGTTCATATAATAAAAACTCAAAACCCTAACATATTTCTATAGCTTTCATTAGATCCCAGACACTATTCTAGGTCATGGAGACACATTAGGGAATAAAAATGTTTGATGAATTTAATTTATACCCTGGTGGTAGATGCGTCAAGAAGCAAATGAAAAAAAAATATTTTTTAAATGTGTGGTATTCGGGAAGAAAAGCAAAATGTTACATCTTGCATCTAGATGTCCCGCTAAAGCTCCACGTGCTCTCATAGACGGGGCTTTTGGAAGGGGCCTGGGTCATGGGTATGTGATGCTTCGATTAAGAAGGTGCGATATTTGATCCTTTTTCTGACTGGTTTTGCATAGTTCTGGGTGTGGCTTACTGGTTTTACCCCGTGTGTGGGTAGCTCCAACCAGTAGGCATGTAGCTTGAATGGAATAAAAGGAAAAGAGAGACAGGGGGCTTCCACGCTTCCTGTCCGTCTTGCTATGGACTGTTTCTCCTCCACCATGCCACTCTGCCATGTCACCCTGCCTTGGAACCAGCCAACTGTTAACTGAAATCTCTACTGTGAACTATAATAAACTTTTCTTCCTTTAACTTTGGGTGTCAGGTGTTTTGTCTCAACAACAAGAAAAAATAACTGAGACACTGGGGTTGCAGAATGAAGAGAGGATACTTTTAGAAAGCCCGTTAGGAAAAAGCCAAGGAAACAATAGTTGAAATAGTATTTTATAAGTAAGTAGAGACATGTGACTATTACATGCAAAAACATCTATGTCAAGGAAACTTCTGCGAAGGCCTTCGGCAGCAGTGATCAACATGTTCAAGGAACAGAACTGAGCTGGAATGCAATAGGAAACCCATCTTTTATGGGGCTTTTTGTGAGAGTGACTGTTAGACTTCCACATACCAGTTTAAAATACCAATTATACCACCCACCTGATACAAAAAAATAAAAGAATCTTTGAGTAAAATGCATAGTCTAAATAGAAAGCATTAATGTGATCAATATGTGGACCATGCTTATTTCAAGGCAATAAAAAAAGAAAACAAGTGTTATGATTTCTAAAACAATACAAAACAAAACAAAAAGGAGCCTGGGTGGTTATTTTTTCCTGATATGATGTGAAAAGTACATGTTTTCTGTCAGACTAAATTTTAAGTTATTAATTTTAAGTGGAAAAAATGTTTCAAAATCCACTATTTTTGGAAAATTAGAATACAGACTTTAAAAATTGATTAAATTACACTTTAATTTTTATATTTTTACTTACATTGAATTAATAAATATGCTCTCTCTTGAAGAGGAGATTCATATTCTACATAAATGAAGCAAAAGACACAATTACATATTTTTGCTCCTGAGATTTCCATAATTCTCACATTTTGCTGGTTAAAAATAGTTTAATTCACAGAAATTAATCTATCTTTACAACTTTTATACAAACATCCTGGCATAGAGAATGGATGGGTAGATAAAAGTATGTGTGTACTGACTTTCATGAATACATTAAATGAGAATGGTCTTTGTGCAAAACCAAAATAAATTGCTCATATGCTGTTTTCCCTGGGATGTTAGTCTTTTATGAGATGTTTCTCTGTTGCAACTAATCTAAACAGTATTTTTGTAGTAGAGGGGAAAGCAAGAAAGCAAAATGTCAAGAACACATTGTGTTAAATCCTGGTTCTGCCACTTACTGTGTGATGTTTGTTGGAAAGTTACTCAATTTCCCTCAGCATACTCTTCTATAAACCAAGAAAGTAATTTCAAATTCTTTTAAATATACACTATCAAATCCTAGATATCAGGCAACTGGTAAGGTACTAAAAACTTGCCATCTGTTTAATCATTATTTGTAGTAAGCTTTTGTAACCATCATTGTTACTATTTCAATTACTATCAGTTGTAAATCTTGATTTGTTGACAGCAGTACCAATAGCCTCTGCTCAGATGTAATTGTAATACTTGACCCTGCCAAGATGTACTGGTTATTCATTTTAGAGCACTTGCTCCAGCTTGCATTACCAACTTACCTATGGCAGATGGCGCTTCTGTGGCCATGATTCTCCTGGGAATTAAGCAGTGTTGCTTGCCATTGTTTGAAGAGGAGGACCAGGTAGTACAAAAGAAAACAGTTACCAACACCTCCGGAATTATAACCCAGAGAAAGACAATGATGAAGAAGGTGGTTCCCATTATATCTTAGTATAATTGCTTTGTAATATAAAGAATTGTAATGACTTACACCATTCCCCCAGAAAATAGTAAGCCTACCTCTGAAGGCAAACATGTTAACCAAAGCCTTCTTCAAGTTGTGTGCTTCTTCATAAACATTAACTTTATTAATCACAATAGCTTTAGAACAATAAATACACATACAAGTATAGGACATGTATGGGAATTTAGTGTGCATTAAAGATAAAAATCACAAGTCCAGGAGGAAAGACAGACTACCCCCTCAAATCAGGGTTTTGAGCCAACTAAATAACTGTCACAACAGGACAAAATTGGTTCAATAGTTCATACAAATAAGATAAATTTCCAAGTAATCAGAAGTGAAGTTGCCAAGATGTTTTGTAAAATGCAGTACCGCCCCAGAAGTTCCCAAGGAAATCAGCATGGAATCAAGACAGCACATTCTGAATGAGATCATAGCTATTCCATTCAAGGTCAAGAACCTAAAACTACACTTACTAGGGCTTATCTCCTTAATCAGAGACTCAACTCCATTGCACACACACACACACACACACACACACACACACACTCCAAGGTCTAAAGGGGTTCTCTGCTTCTAATACACACAAATTTACCTCATTATTGCCTTTATTCCTATTTCTGACCAGCATCACATGCTGTTTTCATAATAAGAATCTCTGATCTTTTCTGCCCACTTTCCCCAAGCTGTCTAACTGTGAAACTCTTCTGGTCTACTCTTTGAAATTCACGGGTCCCTTTCCAGAGCTGCGTTATTTCTTTCATCTTTTTCCCTAACTGGAACCAAACAGCTATCTGAAGTGTAGCGTTTTGATCCATAGCCTGATATCCCTGGTCAGGTAGGTGATGTCCATGATGTCGTGGTCCTCACTGCTGCTTTCAGACCATTCTCCTTCCTAGATCACCCAGCTTTGAATCTACTCATCACATGGTATCGCTAAATACTCCTGCTTTTTGCTAATACAGCAGATGCTCTGGTTCAGTACCCCTGATTTGTCAAACAGTTGAATCCCTGACTGGTTGTCACACTCTCCATTCCTATGCATCCCATACAATAAACATACTTATTAATTTGCTAGGACTATGACATAAAACTTCTGGACAACGAGTAGCTTAAACAACAGAAATTTATTTTCTCGCAGTTCTGAAGGATAGAATTCCAAATTGAAGTGCCAGAAAGGTTGGTTTCTTCCAGGTCCTTCCTCCTTGGTTTGTAGATGTCCACCATCTTGTGGCCTCTTTCAAATGGTGGTTTTTCTGTGCACACAACCCTGATATCCATCCCCCTGTATGCCTTAAACTCTTCTTTTCACAAGGTATCCGAATGATGCACTAGTGTTGGTCTCAATTTTCTCAATTTAAATTAACTGTCTTTAAAATCACTATATCCAAATACAGTCACATTCTGAAGTACTGGCATTCAGGGTTTCAACAAAGGAATTTGGGTAAGACAAAATTCAGTACGTAATTTATGCAGATGATTCATCTTACGCACTGTCTTCTATTTTCCTTTATGTTATCCCTTTTAACAATTTTCTTCTGAAGGGTGTGTCCTTTAAAAACGTGTTTCATTCACCTTATCTCACCACTCATTCTTAAGGGCACACCATAGGTTTTGTCTTAGCTTCAACTTCTCCACAGTCTCAGTTTATTGCTTCTCATTCTCTGGCCATTCTTTTTTCCCTCCACGCTCCTTCTAAAAATCACCATGGACCTTTCCCGCCTCTGATGTCCTCAATCTCCTCCTTACTTAACTTAAATTATTTTGTTCCTCTATATTTCTTTCACATTATTGAACTGATTTGGAAAAATCCAACCCTGATTAAATCCAACTCTCACCCTTCTTTACTTTCATCCATAGAACTGAACATAGCAGAAGTAAAACACACTACCTAGTCTCACCTTAAATCCATGGCCATGAAACTCAAGAGGACCCATTGCATATTCACTCTCGCAAACATTATGCTAACCATAATACCTAAGTATCTCTTCTAACCCTTAGAATCTCTTCCTTTATCCTCATTCTTAAATTTCTCTCTGCTTACCTTCCGCAGAACGAATGTTTGCGATTTCCTCTCAAAGATTCATATGATTGTTTTAAGGGGTGGAGTTGTGTGAGACTATTGGTACATGAAGGTGGACCCCTCTTCAGTGGCATTTTTAAAATATCCCCAAGATTCCTTCTGCCTTTTTTGCCATGTGAGGATACAGCAAGATGACTAAGGAGCAGGTCCTCCTCAGCCTCAGAATTTGGCAGTACTTTGATCTTGAACTTCCCAAGTTCTCAGAGGAATAAATATTTGTTCTAAGCCACTGGTAGTGATTTGTAATAACAGTATTAAAAGTTTAAAATATGCCTCAATGAAATAATTGAAATATTGAGGAGGTCCTGGCACGTTGACTAGCTGAACCTGCAGTCTGCTTTTCTTCCCATTGCCATACATTAACTGTTGCCTTCATAATGGAAAGTACTCTCCTCCTTGTACACCTGATCTTATTCCTCTCCCCTCATCAAGGGCATTATTTTTCACCAGTCTGTCTTGCAACATCAAATTCTTGTTCTCTTCTGGATCATCTCCCACAACATAAAGCAATAACACATATTTTAGAAAGAATTTTTTCTTAGCTTCATCCCCCGCTCTCAGCTAGAGTCTCACTTCTTTCCTCCCACACAAAATGACTGAGTTGTTTAAACGATCATTAATTTCTCTTTCCTCCTATTTTTGAAACCACTCAAATCAGATTTTTATTCACAGCACTCCACCAAAACTGCTCTCGCCAACGTCATTAGACAATTTCACATTGCTGGATCTTGATGCCAATTCTCGGTTCCCACCTTCCTTGAGGTGCCTGCTATTAGCAGCACTGGACACACTTCTTTGCAATGTTTTCCTGCAAATGTGGACATCATTCCTTGGCCCCCCTTTATCGATTCCCGCTCCATTCAAGTCCTAATCATGAAGAAACCCAAACTACAATTCTTGTTGTTCTTCTCTTTATATTTACGCTTTTGAAAATCAAATTCAGTTCTACAGTGCCCACTCAACATCACTAGCGGCCTGTTACAAACCTAAAATAAAACAAGCCTATACTGAACTTCCGATTCTCACTCCCCACTCCCAAAATTTCTCCACCTATGCACTTGCACTTTTTGGTTGATGGTAGTTTTAATCCTCGAATCGCTCAGGAAAGTCTTCAAGTCATCTTTACATTCCTTTGCAGTCTTTTTCTTCCTATCAAACCTACCAGAAAATTATCTTGTTATTGTGCAGAGTACATTAATTTGACCCCCATCTCACCGTCTCTGCTGCTTCTACTTTGCACGTGGTCTTCATCACATCCTGCCTACACTTCTGCAGTGGCATCCGAACATCTTCCTTCATTGCCGTTCTTATTACCCTACAATGCAGTCTCAACACAGCAGTCAGTGTGATCCTCTGAACCACAGCATATCTCTTCACTTCTTTGCACAAAACTCAACAGGGAACCCTTGCTTAACTCAAAATAAAAGCTAAGGCCTTTACAAGGGTCTGGAACATTCTGCATGCTCTGATCCTTGTTGTCCCAGTATACTGTTTCTATCTATTCTCCTCAATCAGTATGCTACATTTCCACTGGCTTCTTGCTCTTTCTCAGGAATTCTCTTGACTTAGGGTCTATACCCAGAACTTTCTTCCTGTAGAGATTTACATGAAACTTTATCACTTCCTCCTTGATTTTGCACAGATATTGCCTTCTCAGTGAGCTCTACACTGATTACCTTCTTTAAAATTGCAATTCATACTCTATACTCTGGTATTCCAGTTCCTTTTCACCTGCTTTCTCTATCTTAATTCTTATGATGCTCATCACTTTCTAAATATACTCTATAATCTACTTTTTTTGTCTATTCCCTTTCATAAAATATACATCCACCTCCCATAAGTGGAATGTAAATTCCACAGGGCCATGATTGCTCTCTGTCTTGATTACTAGTGCACACCTAGTGCCTAAAATAGTTCAGAGCATGCAAGAAACAATCAGTAAATGTTTATTCAATGAATAATTGGACAAAATAAAAATACGAATGTTTTAAAATATATGTTACTGTAAGAAAATTTTATGCATTGGGAAGGGCTCTGTAGGTGAGTCTTTTCTATTATATTTCAAAGTCTTCATGTAAAAAAGTATAAATGAATACATTTAAAATAAAAAAGATGACTTTGTCACAACAAAACACCATAAGGCAAGAAAAATCTTAAGTCACAACAAATAACTTGGCTCTCTAATCAAAGATAGAAACATATAACTCACAATATATAAAGAGTTTGTAGAAATTAATAAGAAGGAGCTGAGGATGTAGCTCAGTGGTGCCTCACCCACCTGGCAGGTGTAAGGTCCTGAGTTTGATCTCTAATACTGGGGAAAAAAAGGAAAGAAATATATAAGAAAATCAAATAACCTAGTGGAAAAATAGGGAAAAGCTATGAACATGATTTTTGCATAAAATGAAATGATGGTTTTTAACCATGTAAAAAATGTGAAATTCTTATAAAACAAACATTTAAACTGTCAACTGTATAGTCATCAAAATCACAAAATTCAAAAGTTTGATATGGAACTCCATAGGTAAACTGGATGACAGATAGCACTCTCGCACACTTCTGATGAGAAGATCAATTGGCATAACTTCTGTAGAAGCTTATTTATCTTGACAAAATCATAACTGAATACACCTTTTGACCTAGTAATCTCACATCTAGGAATTTATTCTATGAAAATCTATTTGGCACATGTGACACTAGGTCTATAAGTGGTTACTTGTTACAATATTGTATCTTCTAATAAAATCATCAGAAAACAATGTATAACAGTGAGACACTGGTTAAATAATACGTATCACTGTATTTTGATAAAGTAGGAACATCAAAATTTATAGACAAAAACTATAAGGTGGAGAATAATAGCATCTTGTGCACTAAAAAAACAAAGAAATATGCCCAGTTGCATACAAATCACCTTAATGCATTTGAGATACCATAATGAAATATTATTAATTTTTTTCTTTATAAAAAGAACAGGAAAAAATTTTAGGATGGAGACTAAAAGATCTAAGATCAATTCAGCAGTAAATTTGGTGTCTGATGAAGACTCCATTTATGGTTCATAAATTTCATCTTCTCAATGTGCCCTCAGATGGTAGAAAGGCAAGGAGTCTCTCAGGTCCACTTTAAAAGGCATCCATCTTATTGATGAGGGTCCTATTTTCATGATATATTTATTTTGAAAAGGCTTCCATTTGCTAATAACATCAACTCATACAACTGATTTCTATATATGAATGGGGGGACACAAACATTTCTAACCATAGCACTTACACATAACCAAACACTGAAAGGTATATAAAAATTAATTAAAGTAGTTGTCTCTGGAGATGGGTGATGGAAACCAGCAAAGGAGAGGGAAAAGACTGAAATATTTCATTACGTAGTATTTTGCAGCTTTTATATAATTTCTAAGTTGTAAAAAGATTTTACTTATTCTGTAATTAAATGACAAAAATTGCAGAAAATAATTTATGAGAAAAAGCACATGCATCTTATATAATTGAAATACAGTTAACTTCATTTTACACAGACCTTCACTTAATGCTAAATATAAAACCAAAGAAAAATAGTTTTTTTCCATTTTGATTCCAGGAAGATGGTGTTTAGAGAGGAAAGACTGCATGGCTTCCACGTTGGAAATTTATTTTCTCACTCTTCTGGAGCTAGACATTTGAGGTCACGGTGTACACATGGTCCGGTTCTTGTGAGGACTGTTTTCCTGATTTGCAAACTTCCACCTTTTTGCTGTTTCTTCATATGGTAGAGAAAGAGTAATTTCTCTCCCTGTTATGGCTTATATCTAGATGTCTCCACAAAGCCTCGTGTGCTCATAGGAGGCGCTCTTGGGAGGTGACTGGATAATGGGTGTGTGATATTCATCATTGGACTGATCTACTGATAGTTTTCTAGCTGGACGTGATTTGAGGAGAGAAATCAGGTGGGAAGAGGTGACACTGAGTGCCTGGCCTGGAACAGTAATATCCTCCTCCTCTCTTGGCCCCACTCTGCTTCCTGCCTGCTATATGCCATGAGCATTCTCTGCCAGGCCTCCTTGCCTTGGAGCCAGCCATCTATGGACTGAAACCTCTGCAAACTTGAGCCAAAAGAAATCTTTCAGTCTGTGGTTTTGGGTATCAGTTCTCAGCGATGGAGAAAGTTACTAAAACACTTCTCTCGTACTCAGTTGAAAATCCATTATGCAGATTCCACCTTCTTGACTCTGCAATCTACCTCCCAAAGACTCCATCTGCAATACCACTGATGGCGAACATTTTTAGAGCTCTCTGTGATACAAACACCGTGCTGGGGCACATGTGCCACAGACTTACCACTACTGTCCTCTACAGTAGCCCTGGGGGGTCAGAACTTCAGCACTCTAACCTGAGGAACAAACAAACATGCACCTATGACAAGGAAGTTCAGTAAACTCTTGCTGGGTACCAGACTTACGTACTGTTGAAAGCCCTGTTGGAAGAGACATGATTTTTCAATTCTCTCATATTACTTTTATATTTTAAATTCAGGGTGGTCAATACGTCTTCTCTACTCCAAACTTTACCATTTCTTTATAAATACTACTTTTCCAAAATTTAGTCCTTTGCATTTTTTACTGCTATTTGTCACTTCTAGAAAGGGTAATATATAGTCCAACTATCATATATCAAGATACAGATATGCTCACATATGTATATAGGTATATGTAAATATATCTATGTGTTTATACATAGATATCACACACAATGCAGAAATCCATATGGTTAATTTCGCAGAAGAAATCTTCTCTGGTCAATTTATCTTTACCTTTCACAAAATAATACATTTGGTGAACAGAGATTTACCACAATGGTAGTCAATAATAAAATTAATGAGTTAACTTAGTGATGTCATATACAGTCAAATGAATTTACATGTTTTATTTTAAAATCAATTACCTGTGCTCCTTTTTTTAACAGTGTGGAAGCCTCTCACTTATTTTGCAAAACAGCTTTTAATTTTTAAAAACATGCTGCTGACAATCTTTTGCCCATAAAATTCATCATCTTTAATTCTCTGTTATTCTCCATTCCACCTCCTGCCTTTGAAAGCAGTTGGATTTCATTTCAAAATTAGTAAAATACCAATGTAGCTTTGTCAAGCACCTTAAAAAAAATGAAGAAAACGAACTTATATCACAATACAGTCCAATCCACCCTAGTGTACAGCACTCTAAAGCCAGCTCTCTGTGGAACATGGGCTATCTCAGAGGACTCTGTGCCCAATTATCCTTTTATTCACTGTCAGTAAATAAAGCTGAGTTTAGAATCCATACTAGCACTCAGAAAAGCAAAAAAAAAAAAAAAAAAAAAAAAAAAAAAAAAAAAAACAAACACAAAAAAAAAAAAAAAAAAAAAAAAAAAAAACAAAAAAACAAATAGCTAAAAAGACTTTTAGTCCAAAAGAGACCTCAAAATCTGTATGATCCAGGCTGCAGATTTGAGAATCTCGTATTAGCCACCACTTGCTACTTCTTTGGTCATTTAACCTCTCCGAAATTCAATTCCATCATCTGCTCTAAAATTAGCACAATAACAGCACCTGTTGCCTCTAATTACTATGAACTAAGGTCTTTGTACAGTGTTCTGCAAAAAAGGAGGAGCCTTAGATGCAGGTAGAACAGCAGACCAACTACGTGAATTTACTTTCGCTCCTTCCTAAAACCATACCGTAGGCTTTTATTTTGTTTCAAGGCACAGAGCCACAAGGACAAAGACAGCATGAGTAGAGGAAACGATAAAAATTTGGAAGCGAGGAAGTAAGTGATAAATGACCAGAGGTAAATGATAGTAGCTCAAGGAAGATAAAATGCAGTGCCGGTAATGGATCAAACAACAATAGACTCTATTTGCAGCATGTAAGTGCCCACCTCTGGAAGAACAGGAGAAAGAAAAAAAAAAAAAGCCAAGAGATGAAGACGGGTGAAAAGTCTTCCTTAGACCAGTTATCTCATCATAATTCTACCTGGTGCATCAGGGTCTCTCCCCATCAAGCATGTAAGTCCCAAATCCTTCTCATACATTTTTTTTTTTTTGGTACCAGGGATCAACCTCGAGTCCTTCTGCTGGCAAGGCAGACGGCAGAACCACTGAGCTAAATCCCCGGCCCAACACTATTCTTGACAGATGTGGAAAGCTAGTCCTGCGACTTCAGGTAAGAGATTGGAAGAGCTTTCTTAGAAGAATCTGACTTTCTTCTAAGTCATTTAGACTTTTAGACTCATTTGAAAAATGAAGGATAAAACAAACAAAAAAAATGAAAAAGGCTCTCACAAGAAACAAAAAATACAAAAGGAAATAAATTTCAAAATAATTTTGCTACGATTCTTAGAATTATAATAAAAGATGATGCGCCACAAAAAAAGAAAACAGAATACTCATTAAAAAAAAAACTCAGAAAATAAAGAAAAACTTCCTCTTCTCCAGTCTAGACAATAATAACGTAATCGGGGTTAGTATACCCTGCTGATTCCCCAGATCATCAGCGGCCACACATGAGTTTCACCCGGCTCATCCGAATTACGTATTCCCTGACTCTATTCTGACATGGGTGCTCACTGTCTCCGTACCCAGTGTATCCTGTGCGAATATCTTCTATAGTACATGTGCATTATACTATAATTTTTTTAATTGTCTAGCTCTCACTCTAGTATGTGAAATTTCTCCAGAGAAAGACTGAGCGTCACCAACACAAATTGTAGTGCGAGGCACATTAATAATTGTTCAAAAAAATGTTTTTTGGACAAATGAATTAAATGAGCGACTGAAGCACTACCACACCCGTTTACTGTGTCACCAGGATGGGCTTTCCCAAAATTGCACATTAGTCTTGCTGAACTTCCTTAGTAAACTCAATTACATTACTTCCCACAGGGAAAGAACCAGAAAAAATGTTTTGATAGAAAACAAAGGGAAAGATGTGATTCCCTTGTTGGTAATGAATGTCAACATGAACAATAAAATTTACTTATGTATGAGAAAAATAATTATTCGGAGACCCATTGAATTGTTTCCAACTGCAAAGGCAAACACTCTCTTACTGTAGTTAAACTGTACATTTCCATTTACTATTTTTAAATATGACTGGTGATCATATCTAAGATTTCTTCTTGCTTCTGTATTATATTTCTGTGGTACACAAGTGTTATTTGAATAATAAAAATTAATTTTTGCATAAAATATATTTTAAAAATTCCACTTGATGGCAAAATATGCTTAATTATTGTTTTAAAACCCTACTTTATGAAATCCATTTTGAAGTGACAATAGTATAAATTTCTCAGCTTTGTTAATGGATCACAATTGCTGGTAGAGCTTGTTGAAAAAAAAAAAATGTAGTTGCCCTGGTTCTTTCGAGATCTATAGGATCAAAAGCTATGAGAGAGAAATCTGATCATGCATGTCTGAGAAGAAAACAGGAAGTCTCATTATACATCCATTATCTGCATCCATGAAGCAGGACTCAACCCCATAATTGCAATCAGTGACTTTATGCACAACTGATAGGTTGAAAGTGGTTGTTAGTCAGGTAAGATGAGAAGTAAATGAAAAACACAGCAAGAATAGGATTTCTTTAGGCGACTACTGAACACAGTGTAATCCAGATTTGAAGTACCTATTAAATGAATACAATAGATTAAATAAGGATTTACCACGTTTATTTCAAGTTTATCTTGCTTTTTCGTATTTCTAACTGCTAAGGAGTGATTTCTTAGAGGATTACCTCCATTAAGACCCACTCTCTTATCCTTTTTGCCAGAAATTCCTTCCAAAGCCTATAAAAGCTAATTTCACTTCTTAAAGAGCTAGTTATTCAAATGGATGTTCAAGTTAATTTGCCTGGTGTCCTTGCTCAGAGTTGACACTGAAATAAGGGCTTATAGCATATGCATGCGAGCTATTAACCATGTCTTCTAACCATTTATCTTCTTTTTTTTTTCCTAAACTTAAAGGCTAAAATGCTGTTAGTCTGCCACTTTATTTTTACTCTCATATTCATTTGAATAGCATCCCTAGTATATTAATACGGTAGATCATCTATATTTGAGCGTGACTATTATCACTTTGCACCCTTCTAGAGTTACTAATTTCAACCATTCATTGTATTTTTTAGTGCAGTTGCGCCGTAAATAATGCAACACAGAGACTTTAACCTATTCCAAAAGCCTTCAGCAAGGATATAAAGCCAGTAGTATATTAACTTAAAAAGAGATCAATCTTATCTTATAAAATGAAGATAAAAGATAGTTCTGTAAATAAGGGAAACCATGCTTGAGGTTGTAAACTACACTTGAGAATATAAAGAGAAGCCTAGAAGCATGTGTTAAATTTTCTCCCTGTCCTTGGAGAAAGTCCTCAACGCTATGGACATTTACAAAAGCAGAAAACAAAAAGCAAAATAGAGCATTCAGTCATCTGAGTATTTCCTTATATTTCCTATAGTGAAAAAAGGTAAATCTCACAATAAAAATTGAGGTATTTTTATTTTTTATTTCATGGCACATTAAAAGGGGCTTTTTATACATGGAAGTGAAAAATTAATTAAACAACTTCCAAATGGATTATGAGCACTTTGCATTTTGAACTCCTTAGGGTAGAAACTGAGCAGCCTTAATCAAAATATCTGAAATCTGAAATGTCTCAAATTCCAGAAATTTTGAGTGCTAATCTGATGCCATAAAATTTTGTTTAATGTACATTATTAAAAATATTGAGTAAAGTCATCATTAATCTCTGTATAACTGTATGAAACACAAATTAATTTCATGTTTAGATTTGAGTCCCATCCCTAGCATAAGTATATGTATACAGAAATATTCCACAGTCATTTAAAAAAAAGGCTAAAATTCAAAACTCTTCTGGTTTCAAGTATTTTGGACAAGGGATACTCAACTTCTTTGAGTAGACAAAAGGCTTATAGATATTTGTGCCCGTGTGATTGCTTACCAAAGGGTGACCTCAGCAGAGGCCATCAGATTTTAATAATCAAGCAGATAGACTGACTCAGGCTGTAGATATCTATCAAATTCTTTATCCTTGCCATTCCTGTCAGGGCCAAATAGGCACATGGTCAAAGTGGTCATTGCGACAGTGATGAAAGTTATTCATGGACTCAACATTATGAACTTTCACTCTTCAAAGCCAACTGTCTATGGCTATTTCAGAGTGCTCAATCTGGCATAAGCAAAGATTAACACAGAGCTTCTGATATGGTATTACTCTCCAAGGTAACCAGTCAACTATCTTTTCTCTCTTTTGCTCTATCTGATTCTCCAGGTGGTTGGATGACACCTGTCCACACTGAGCATGTATCTTTCCTACTCAGTTTACCTATAGTGTTCCAGACTCTTTCTTACCTCCACTGTAGAGTAGTAGTCCAATTTTCCATTGCAAGTCATCTATCTAGAGGTAAATAGATACCACTGGGTTCCTTCCACTATGGAAGAGCAGCATTTTATCTTTAAAGGAATAGATACTCTGAACACACATTTGCCTTTCCTATATTAAATGCTTCCACCAAAACTACCATCCATGAATTTACAGAATAAATGCACCAAAATAGTGTTTGACATAACATTGATTCTGGCCAAGGAATTCACTTCACATCCAAAAAAGTGTGGCAATGATCTCACTAATTCCAGGCTTACTATATATGCAATCATCCTAAGACAACTGTTTTGATCGTACAATAGAATAACCTTTAGAAGACACAGTTAAAGCATCAACTAGGTGACACTACTTTGCAGGGGTAGGTCAAAGCTCTCCAGAAGGTTGTAAATGTTTTGAGTTAGTTCCAATTTATGGCACTATGTCTCCTACAGCCAGGAATCACATATCTAAAATGTGAGCAGTGGAAATTGGAGCAGTATCACTTACCATTACCCCTAATGACTTACTAGCAACAATTTTGTCTCTTCCCATGATTTATGCTCTGCTAACCTAAGGGACTTAGTTCTAGAGGCAAAAATGTTGCCACCAGGAGATGCAATAGTGATCCTACTGAACGTGAAGACAAAATAGCTATGTGACCACCTTGGGCTTCCTACGCCTCTGAGTAATCAGGACACAGAGGGAGTTACCCTTTTGACTAGAATAACTAATCCAGACTGGCAATGGAAAATTGGGCTACTACTCTACAGTGGAGGTAAGAAAGAGTCTGGAACACTACAGGTAAACTGAGTGGGAAAGATACATGCTCATTGTGGACAGGTGTCATCCAACCACCTGGAGAATCAGATAGAGCAAAAGAGAGAAAAGGATATGCTATATCTCCTGGATCTGGGACTCTTCCTTCCTTCTGCTTTTGAACATATGAACTAGGGATTCTCTAACTTTGGGAACATAGGACTTACACCAGAAGTCTCCTAAATTCTCAAGCTTTCAGCTTTAGATTGAGAATTAAAGCCTTAGCTCCTCCTGGTTCTCTGGTTTTTAGACCTATACACCCAGCCTCCCAAGGTCTTGAACTCACGGATAGACTGTCTTGGGATTTCTCAACCTTCATAATCACGTGAGACAATTGCCCAAATAAATCCCCTTATGTTCATCTATCTATCCATCCAGATTCCTCTTTGACTTACAATTGGGTTTCTGATAAATCCAACATAAATTGGAAACATAGATGAAAAATGTATATGATATACCCAATCTATGTTACTCTACATCCTAGAAACACAGCACACAGAATAGACAGAGTATTGGTTGCTTACCTTTGTGATCATGTGCATGACCAGGAGCCAGGGTTCACTGCCATTGCCCAGAATATCAGAAAAGTATGAGATAAGTTGGAAGTCAGAGAAAAATATCAAAATCTAAAATTTGTCACACAGTTCCTTCTGCATGGCTATCACTTTGCCCCATCATAAAATGAGCTATCATTAATTATAGACCACCTGTATTTCCCATTGGTTCTGTGTCTCTAGAGAATCCTAATTAATAAAAGATTATTTCCTAAAATATAATCTCTACAAAAAACAGTGAGCCTACAGAGTACTAGGTGTTTACTGAATATTTGTTGACTGAATAAAGTGTGTAAAATATTAAGCAATTCTTAGCACATAAAAAACACAAAATTTAGGGCCAAGGATTTAGCTCAGTGGTTCGGTGGCCTGCCTTGCAAGTGCAAGGACCCAAGTTTGATCCCCAGTACCAAAAAAAAAAAAAAATTAGCTATCATTAGTCATTTAATATATATGATAATATATATGATAATAAAACTATTTACTCAAATAGTAAATATGAAAAGACAAGAGCCATATATACAATACTAAGAAATTCCAGGCAGAAATGATTATTTCATCTAAGAAAATCTGTGACACAACAGAAGCATGGTTAAATAAATTATGGTATATTTATAATTTAAAATGAAACAAAGCATTGAAAGGGGAAAAAAAGATTGCTTTATAAAATCACATGGATAAATGTCACAACCATACTGGTTAGAAAACAACCAGCTAGACACAAGGGAACACATATTGTATGAATTAATTTGTTACTGTGAAAAGGCTATAGATTTGCTCAAGATACTATGAGAGCCAATTAATCAAGAAGCACGGTGTTGGTAAGAACTTTATTATGATGAATGAGCTGATCAGACTATGTTAAAACTGGTATAATGGCACGTGCTTGTAACCCAAGCTCTGGGAGACCGAGGCAGGAGGATTGCAAATGTAAGCCCAACCTGGGCTGAAGATGTAGCTCAGAGCCCGAGGTTCAACCTCCAGGACTGTTATTTAAAGGAGAGGTGGGAGGGAGACTTATACTGTTATCCTAAAGGGCCATCTTACTAGGAAACACATTTAGGAGTCCTTCATGTAGTAGGTGAGAGACCACAGACTGGTGGGCCCCTTCTCATAGGTGGAAGTTGTGGCCAAATGATTAGACACAGGTCTAATCTTAATACCTAGTAACAGGATATCTTGCTATTCTGAAACTCTCAAAAACAAAAGTGATTTTTCTTGTCACTGATTAATTTGCCCACATGAGTTCCTGGCCCAGTGGATAGGCTAAAGGGAGTAATTGCCTTGAGGCTCTCTTACTGATCGTTAAACCCAAGGAAATGAAAGAAAATATGCTTCACCTGACATTTGTGAAAGGCCAGGGTCAAATGAAGTTAAAGGGG
This sequence comes from Fukomys damarensis, assembly GCF_012274545.1. NCBI lineage: Eukaryota > Metazoa > Chordata > Mammalia > Rodentia > Bathyergidae > Fukomys > Fukomys damarensis. The sequence continues at coordinate 38,775,907 of NW_022900945.1, forward strand.
AAGGAGAGCAAGCATTCTGCTTTCAAAGCTGGGTTTTAATTTGTGCATATGAAGTTCAAATACCAGGATATTGAATCTTCATGGTATGAGGATACTTACCTTTGGGGATGAGGAAAATTCTAGATTTGAAAAAATAAAGAGTAGATTCTGGTGCTGTTTTGTCTCAACTTGGGTAGTGGTTCTATAATTCATTCTGTACATATATATTTGCATGAGTTTTGTTGTTATAAAAGTAACAAATAATCACAATACTTTAGTTCTCACAACAACAAATGTTTTTTGTTCCTTGCTTCCAACACATAAGAGCTATGATCTGTGATGTTCTCCTGGGTTCACCTGGCCTCAGCTCAGCTTGGCTTCATTCCAAGGAACCATTACTTCTGGATCCAGGCTAGAAAAACAGCCACTACTGATGTCGGGCTTCTTGAATTCTAGGGTTCAGAAACTCAGGAATAAAAGAAGCAAACTAAGGAGTCAGCATCATTAAAATTCTCCAATCAGACATTGTCAATATCTTGTACAAAACTTTGATTTTAATCTATTTGGCCCAGTCATTACCACATGTTCTGAGCTACACCTACATTTCTCTCATACACAGACTCTTGGCAGATATTTTTGAAGTCATTGACCTCAAACTGTGTTCCCTCAAAGTAGGAACACAGCCTTGTTTTCTTGACCCTGAGCTATTTTCTCCAGCGATGTGTGGTTTCAGAGCAGTCCATTTTGAGGTTAACTAGAAAGGAGGTTATCCTTGGTTTAGAGAAGGCTGTCATGGACCAGGACCTTTCTGAGATCAAAAGCTTTCTCCAGCTGGCCTTCGCGAAGGTGCCTTGTGAGAAAGTCTGGGAGAAGGCCATATAGCAGAGAACTGCTAGCAGCCTGTACTTTAGGGTCTGAAAGTTGACCATCTGACAATTACAGTAAAAGGGGGAAACTCTGTCTTATAACTACAAAGAACTGAATTTTTTTCCATTAAGTTTATTGTTGCATTTAAAGAAAATGATACAATTACATTTATCATTGGGATCTTGTACCTTTACATGATATATGTAAGGTTCTTGTTTTATCCCCACAAGCCTGCCCTCCCATCACCCCCTTCACCCTTCCCTATTTGCAGAGACTTTGTTTCCTTTTTTCATTTTCTCTTTTCCCTTATTTCCTTTCTCCTACCCTTCCCACTTTCACTTTAGCCATTTTCTTCCTATTTCACAGTCTCAATTATACTATTTGAACCTCATTTACCCTTTTAGTTTTTAACACCAGAGAAGTGATTCAGTATTTACTCAAGTGTTTCCTATTTATTTCACTTTAGAGTATAGACTCAATATGCATCCATTTAGCTATAAATGTTTCTAGTTTCTCACTCTTTATGGCTGATCAGTACTCCATTTTATAGAAAAACCACATCTCCTTTATCTAGTCTCCAGTTGATGGACATTTGGGTTATTTCCAAGTTTTAGCTATTACAAACTATGGCACTAAAAACGTGGGTACACATATATCATTGTGGTATGATTCTTTTAATTCTTTTGGAAAGATACCCAGCAGAGGAATAGCTGGGTCAAATGAAACCTCTAATCCTAGTTCTTCAAGGTATCTCTATATTGATTTCCATAGTGGTTGCACCAGTCTGCACTCCAACCAACAATAGAGAAAGGTTCCTTTCTCCCCACAGCCCTGCCAGAATTTGTTATTGGTTGATTTCTTGATAGCAGCCATTCTTGCTGGGGTAAGGTGGAATCTCAGTGTTGTTTGCATCTGCATCTCTCAATTGACCAGTGATGTTGATTTTTTTTTCATATATGTATTTGCTGCTTTTACTGCTTTGTCAGAAATGTCTGTTCATTTCAGATGCCCATTTTTGAATCTGGTCTTTGTATTTGTGGGATCTAATTTTTTTTGAGTTCTTTATATATTCTGGATAGTAGTCCTTTGAATGAGGAGTAGATGATAAAAAAATTTTCCCACATTGTAGGATGTCTCTTAGCAATACTGGTGATTTCTCTTGCACTGCAAAAACTTTTTAATACAATGAGATCCTAGTTGTTTATTCTTTGTGCAAGTTCTCCTGCTGCTGAGGGTTTGTTCATAAGGTTTTTTCCTATGCCAAAGTCTTTGAGAGTTCTACATAATTTACTTCCCAGTAAGTTTAGTGTTTCTGTTTTGATATTTAGATCTTTAATCCACTTGGATTTTAGTTTAGTGCATGGTGTAAGGTAGGGATCTAGTTTTAATCTTTGGCAAGTTGAAAGCCAGTTTTTCCAACACCATTTATTAAAGAGGCTATCTTTCCTCCAGTGAGGATAGTTGGCTCCTTTGTCAAAGATGAGATAGTTGAATACATCTGAAGTTGTTTCTGTATCTTCCAATCTATTCCACTGATCCTCAGGTCTGTTTCTTTGCCAGTATCATGCTGTTTTTATTACACTGGCTTTGTAGTATAGTTTCAAGTTTGGGATTGTGAACCCCTGCCATGTCTCTGTTGCCTAGAATGGTTTTGCTATTCTAGGTCTCTTCTGGTTCCAAATGAATTTTTGGATTGTTTTCTCAAGTTCTGTGAAATACACTGTTGGGATTTCAACAGGGAAAGCATTGAATCTATATAGAAGTTTTAGATATATGTCCATTTTCATTATGTTGATTCTTCCTACCCAGGATCAAAGGAAGTCTTTCCATTTTGAGACTAGCTGACTGATAAGGCTGGTGGGAACAGGGACATGTAAGCTTCTTGTGTTTAGAACCATGTCAGCAAGGACTACAGTAAACAGAGTATGAGGAACTTGTTTTTTGTTTTTTTGTACTCTGGGGCTATTTTGGCAGCGTAAATCTGGGCAATAAGAGAGAAATGTCAAAAAGTGCAGGAGGCGAGCAAGACACCTACCGATTGTAGCCCGATCCTGAGCCAGCTCCCAACCTGTAATGTTGGAAGGCAAAGCCCAGTTGGAGGGGGTAGGTATCTTGGTTTCTTTTTCTTGTTGCTAAGACAAAATACTTGATACCCAAAGTTAAAGGAGGAAAAGATTATCTTGGCTCACAGTTCGTAGAGGTTTCAGTTCACAATTGGCTGAAGCAGGGTGGCATGGCAGAGGGCCAATGCAGAGAAGAAACAATTTGTGGCAGGCAGAAGGCAGCGAAAGCATCCAAACAGTGTGCAGCAAACATCAAACAAGCAGTGACCCTCTTTCTGTCCCAGGCTATCTTCTCCAGAGCACTCACACCCTTAATCCCAGCATCACACACCCTAGATCCAGCCACCTTTGAAAAGCCCCACCTATGACTGCATGAGGCTTTGCGGGGACACCTAGATATAACCCATAGCAGTGGATCACTGTGGGCATGGCCTGGAAGAGTGTATCTCCTTCCTCCCTTGATCCCTCTCTGCTCCATGCTTGCCATGCCAGGAGCTTTTCCTCCCCTGCAATGCCCCTCTGCCGGGCCATGCTGCCTTGGAGCCAGCTGAGTATGGATTGAAACTGCTGCAGACTAAGAGCCAAAAGAAACCTGCCCCAAGGCATATACAACATTATATATGTATGTCACTGTAAGCTGCTAAATTTGTAGTGATTTGTTAAATAGCCATCAAAAAGTAATATGCTCACCATTCTATATGCTAAACATAGCCTCATACCTATCCCAGCACTTTTGAACTTGTCTGGGAATAGAAAGTAGTTCTCAAATTTCAGTGTACATCACACATACCTCATGACTCTGTGAAAATAAAGACTGAAGAGCCCCATTTTTAAAGATTCTAACTCATGAGATCTAGTGCAGGATGCACGATTTTGGAATTCTTATTAGTCTTGAAAAAATACTGCTGCTGAGAGTCCAGAAACCACAATTTGAGAACCACTAGGCAACCACCAGGACAGTTACGTCTGTGCTCTTTAAATGCCCTCAGCAACAAAAACAACATCTGATAAAAACAAATTCTTCTCTTCTTTTGTATTCTTTTATATTTTACATGGTGCTCATTAGGCTTAATACCTGATTTTCATTAAGCCCTCTCTTATCATGCCTGGGGCAAATAAGCAAGTGCTTATTTCAGTAGAAGCACTGAAGCATTATTTGTTCCCTTCTTGTAATTTACATTCAAATTTTTCAGTACTATTTCTGTTAAGGTGACCTGATTTGTAGCAGAAATTGTAACTATTAAAATGCCCTAGCAAATATTTACACTTGAAATTGTTGGAATGTCATATTCCATACTCTTAAGTGGGTTCAGTAACTATAAACTGGATTGCTAATTATTGATTAAGTTCATAATATCCCTGTTATCATTAAATAAGTCAATACAAATATTTTCAAAAACTATTATCAAAGCACTATGAATTTCTAGTTATGTTTTAATATTGAGTTTGATAGCTGGACCACTAAGTCATGGATCTAAAAGACACTAAGTACATCAAGAGTTTAACATACCTGGAATTTTTAAGTTTGATGTTCCAAATTGTTTAAATATAAAAATCTACATCTTTTGTCTTTATTTGCTACAAAGGATTTTTTTTCTTTGACAGAAGTACCTTTTGCTATGCTAATAGCTTCCTAGTGACTGCAGAACAAGAACTACACCATTGAATGAATATTCATATCAAAGAGATATTTATAACATTTTCCATGTCATTGCTCCTTTGCCCTTCCTAAAAACACATTTTAGGAATTACAGTGTAGGCTTGAAATCCATAAGGAAACATCTTTGATCTTTTTATTCAGCTTGAAATACATTTTTAAACAACAGATCTTCAAATTAAGGGAAATTGGTAATAAGTAGTTGTTGGAAAAAATAACATTAGCAAATCTAAGAATTGAGATTTAAGTGATATAATTTGATGGTAAGAAAGTTTAAGAACAATAGGTAACAACACAAAAATATACATCCTTTTGGTGTAAGGATTTTTGCATTTTTGTTTATCAGCATTTTCACTGTTTTAGAATAATGTTTAATGCAGGTTAGAAGTCTGGAACATTTGTTAAATAAATGATAGAAAGAGCAAATGAATATGTGTGATACAGAAAATTGATCCTCATTCTCCTGGTCAAATAAAACATTTTGTTTGTTTGTTTGTTTGAGACAGTGTCTCTCTGTGTAGTCCAGGCTGGCCTGGAACTCAGGGTAATCCTCCTGTCTCAGCCTCCAGAGTACTGAGATTATAGATGTGAGCAACCACACCCAGAAAGAAGCAAGATTTTTTTTTTCTTTTGTAACAGGGATTGAACTCCGGACTTTGCGCTTGGGAAGCAGGCAGGTGAACCACTGAGCTAAATCCCCAGCCCTAGGAGACAAGATTTATGAAACAATACCTACCTTTACTCATTGATACATCAGGTATTTTCTAACATATTTCAACTTTTTATTATTGGTCAAGATGTACGAAATTGATTTCAAGATGCATTTCCCAGAAACACATAGGGTTTGAGCCATTGTTCAGAAAGAAAGCCACTGACTTGGAAACACAAAAGAAGACTCTTCCAGCACAGCAGGAGCTCTTCTCCCTTCTAAGTGGTTTGCAGCTGAAATGCTTAGCAGACTGTCATCTACAGCCTGTTCTGATTTAAATGACTCAGTGATAAAACAGATGGGTGCTGAACTTTGCCTCCATCCACAGTGCTAGAAGGGCAAGTGCCATGGACCTTTCTTCTCTGCTCTGAGCATGTTTGGTCCATACCATTATTCTAGATAGAAGAGTTTGAAAATGAAATTCTTCTCATTTCTGGGAGCATTGTAAATTCAATCTGTTACTTAAATTTGTCTTAGAGTTTACAAGACTCACATTGTTGCATTGTTATACTTGACTCTGGATAACTCTAATTCTTCCTCTAAATAACAATTTTTGCCTTCACAGTAGTCTTAATTTAAGACTGTTTACTGAAGCCGGGTGAAGGTGCACACCTCGACTTGCTACTTGGGAGGCTAAGGCAGGAAGATTCCAAGTGTGAGGCCAGCCTAGGCAAGTATAAGCAAGACATTGGATAAAAACTGTCAGACTTTTTAAAAGGGCTGGGGGTGTAGCTCAATGGGAGAGCTCTTGCAGTATATGTATACCCTTGTGTTCAATAATCAGTGCCAGGAAAAAAAAATACCAAAAAACAAACAAACGAACAATTTACTGAGCATTTTCTAAGTACAAAGCTCCACACTAGTGCTAGGAATTATAATAGGGGAGAAACAACAATCTTAGCCTCCTGGTATTTATATTGCAAAGAAAACAAATTAAATTATGTATAGATTATACAAGCCATTAAGTTATGAGGGAAAAAGTGTCACGAATTGGAAAATATCATTCAAACTAGTCAGGGAAGGTCTTTGTCAAGAGGTAACATTCAAGTTGATAACCAAAGAATGAGAGGTAGACATGAGTGTGAAATGCTAAGGGGAAAAACAACTGTCCAGACAGCAGATGCACATTCAGGAAAGCTTTAACACAGGAAAAAAGTGCGCTATGAGGAGGCAGTATGACTTGACCCAGTGAGGAGGGAGGAAAACTATTATGAGATGAAATGAAAAATTGCTGGAAGGGGAAGTTAGTAAATGATATGATCAAATTTGGGTTTTCAATATTTATTTACTTTTTTTTTGGAGGGATAGGGTTTTACTCTGTATTCCATGCTTACAGCAACCCTCCTTCCTCAGCCTCCCCAGTGCTGGGATTACAGGTGTGCACCACCATGCCCAGTAAAAATTGGGTTTTTAAATGCTCATGCTTTTATCAACTGTATGTGGACAACAGATTGGGTAGGGTGTGAAGAGAAGCTAAATAAAGCAAGGATTGAAGTGGGGTGTTGGCAATGGAGGTGGAGCAAAGTGATTGAACTCTAAATATATTTTGGAGCTAGAAGAAACAAAACAAAATTTTTACAAGTGCGGCCACAAGGAACTAAGCTGAAAATTGGGTGAACAAGTGAACACATCAAAAGAGGATATGATATTTGGAGGAAAGAATGGGAGAAGTATACACTAAGTAACAGCTTAAAGGCAGTGCTGTGTTGTCACATTTACAATGCAGTATCAGTCCAACTGCCTAGAAAGGGGGACAGCCAGCAAGGTGAGGGCTACAGAAGAAAGGCACTAAAGACTTGCATAATTTCAAAATATGCAAGGGGCTAGAAGATCAGCTGGCAGAAGAACCAAAATGCTGAGATCTTGCCACTATTTATTGGGTTGGTTCATAGGGAGTATAAAATGACTCATAGGGCAGCAATAATCCTAAACTCATGAGGATTTTATAATCTGAAAGAGTATCCGATGTCTCTGAAGGCAGCAATAATCCTGAGTTCAGGAAGATTTTATGCTGATGTAATCTTGTTCTTGAGCATCACAACATCATGGGACCTTTCAGAATGGCTCCCAACAACTCAAATCCTACCTTCTTCAAGGACCAGTAATTTCTTAAAATAAAGTATTAAACCAAGGAAGATATTTGGATAGTTGGGGATATTTGGATAGTTGGGCCCAGGTTAATGAAAAAAAAAAAAAAAAAAAAAAAAAAAT
>NW_022900945.1:38783466-38861130 GCF_012274545.1 Fukomys damarensis
AAAAAAAAAAAAAAAAAAAACAGAATTCACCCAATGAAAATAAGAATGAAAGATCTAACTAAAATCATTTCAGTGAGAAACAGCAGCTCTGGCCCGCAAGTACCCTAGAATTCCCTTAGGCACTTTTAAGAACTACAAACCTAAATTTCACCACAGGGGTTGAGATTTAATTGGTCTGAGGTGGACCGAGGCATAGGTGTTTTTTAAAAGCTCCTTAGAGGATTCTAATGAACAGCCAGGATCCGGAGTCTGATGTCACAAGCAGAACTGAGCATGTCACATCAATAAACCTAATCTATTAATGAAAGATTAATAGAATAGAATGGAATGGATTAATAGAATGGGGGAGAATTCTTCCCCCACACTAAAAATACAGTCTGCCCATTGGTTAAATAGATATATTCTAACACCAGGGGAAAGTAAAATTTCGTTTTCTTTTGGTGATTATTGTTAAGCTAAGAGAAAACGTTACTCTCATCTCACTTATTGATACGCTCATAACATAGACATGGCCCATTTAAAAATATTTTTTATTTCCATTATGTACAGCAAAGAAGAGAGTAACAGTTGATGGTTGACTGAAAAATAGAGGAAGAAATGGATAGCAATCTTGCCAACTCAAGGAAACACCCAGGGGGGAAAAATGATGCGCAGTGGGAAAATTAAAAAAGCACACAAAGAAACATCATAAAGCACTTCGTTACTTCTGGGGCAGAAAAACATAAGGGGTTACCAAAATACAGAGGCAGTGGATTTGTATCACATCACTGTTGCTTTTTAACTGCGTGATTTAAATCTTGAATGAGCCACACAACTATCAGAGGAGACCCTAGAGCCAAGTAACTATTCTCTTGAACAGAGAGCAGAAACATAATTCTTGTAAAGATGGCTTGTTGCTGGTCGAAGAATGGGTGATTTTAATCCAAGACCTAAACTATTCAGTTTATGAAGTGGTCACGTTAGAATAAGAACCATGGTTTTGCACGGTTAGGTTTTTAGTTAGTCCCATTTTCACTTTCTTTAGACCCTAACTCCACTGAAAGGAATAGCAAGTTCCAAATCGCCACGTAAGGTGGTGCACGAAGGGAGCCACGATTCGGTGGAGTAAGACAGGTGAGGCGAGCCGACACGGCAAAGGTGTGTTTCTAGTCTTAAGTGGGCGTGCCTCCTTCCGGAAGAAAGAATGAAAGCAAAAGGGGATGAGGGGAAGGGCGCTGGATACTACGAATCAGAGAGCCTAGGTGTGGCGGGTGGGGAAGGGAATTCTAAAACTCCGGACGCTGAACACTAGAGCAGCCGGCGGGGCGGAGGGACCGCAGGGCGGGACCTGGCGCGACCCGAGAGAAGCGCACGCGCGAACTACAATTCCCATCAGCCCCGGCAGGGAGACCGCGCCGAGCCGCGCAAAGCCCGACGGGAACCGGCCGCAGCTGGCAAGATGTCGCAGCCCAAAAAAAGAAGGCTTGAGTCGGGGGGCGGCGGTGAAGGAGGGGAGGGAGCCGGAGAGGAAGATGGTGGAGAGTTCGAGGTGGCCCCGCAGCGACCGCGGAGGACTAAGCGCGAGAGGGACCAGCTGTACTACGAGTGCTACTCGGACGTGTCGGTCCACGAGGAGATGATCGCGGACCGTGTCCGCACAGACGCCTACCGCCTGGGCATTCTACGCAACTGGGCATCGCTGCGAGGCAAGACGGTGCTGGACGTAGGCGCGGGCACCGGCATTCTGAGCATCTTCTGTGCCCAGGCCGGGGCCCGGCGAGTGTACGCGGTGGAGGCCAGCGACATCTGGCAACAGGCCCGGGAGGTGGTGCGGCTGAACGGGCTGGAGGACCGCGTGCAAGTCCTGCCCGGCCCGGTAGAGACAGTGGAGTTGCCGGAGCGGGTGGATGCCATCGTGAGCGAGTGGATGGGATACGGGCTGCTGCACGAGTCCATGCTGAGCTCTGTGCTCCACGCGCGGACCAAGTGGCTGAAGGAGGGCGGCCTCCTCCTGCCGGCTTCCGCCGAGCTCTTCATAGCTCCTATCAGTGACCAGATGCTGGAATGGCGCCTAGGCTTCTGGAGCCAGGTGAAGCAACACTACGGCGTGGACATGAGCTGCATGGAGAGCTTCGCCACGCGCTGCCTCATGGGCCACTCTGAGATCGTGGTACAGGGTCTGTCGGGTGAAGACGTACTGGCCCGGCCTCAGCGCTTTGCTCAGCTCGATTTGGCCCACGCCGGCCTAGGGCAGGAGCTGGAGGCCGGGGTGGGCGGGCGCTTCCGCTGCAGCTGCTATGGCTCGGCGCCCATGCATGGTTTTGCGGTCTGGTTCCAGGTGACCTTCCCAGGAGGGGAATCGGAGAAACCCCTCGTGCTGTCCACTTCGCCTTTTCACCCGGCCACGCACTGGAAGCAGGCTCTCCTCTACCTGAACGAGCCAGTACAAGTGGAGCAGGACACGGACGTTTCAGGGGAGATCACGCTGCTGCCCTCCGTGGACAACCCCCGACGCCTGCGTATACTGCTGCGCTACAAAGTGGGGGACCAGGAGGAAAAGACCAAAGACTTTGCTATGGAGGACTGAGCGTTGCCTTTTCTCCCAGCCATCTCCTAAGGCAGCCTAGCCTGTGTAGGAGACTTTGGGAGGTCGGAGGAGAAAGGGAGATCCCATTTACAAGTAGGGGACAAAATCTCTTTTCCTTTGGTTCCTAAGGAGGGAGATTGACTTCAGTCTCCGATTGAGGAGAGTCTTCTGGCAATGAAAAAGTGATTTCCCCCTGGGAGGATGTAGTATGCTTTTCAAGGGCTTTTAAGCCTCAGAGCATGTGGTATGAAACAAGCAAGCACTTGTTCTATTTCTCTTGTTTCACAGGAAAAATGGGTAAAAAATGTCAATTTAAGAAGGGTCCACGGGCAAACCTGACGTGTTACACCTTAACTAGGTCTGAAGGTGGGAGAGGGGTAAAAGGGTTCAGTTAGAGCCCCACAATTTCCAGTATCACTTCATGTCTCCTTGGAACCATACTTTCTCTGACTTTGAATTCCATGCATTTCTAGGCACGCCTGTGGGCTGGGAGTATTTGTTCCTCCTTGTTTCCTAAGTAAACTTTACTACTGGTAATGAAAGGGAAGAGGTGAAATAGTTTAGCCCTGCTCTTACTACATCCTGAGGGTGCAAAAATTGATGAGCACATGAATCCATTAAGTAAAATGTGTTTTTTGTAATTACACAGCATATCTAAGAAGGTCAAAGGGAACATAAGAGAAAAACAAGTAGCTTGGATTCTTAAAATTGCTTAAGTCCACAAAGTTAAAGAAAATACTTTCCCAGCTAGAGAAGTGTGCACTTTCTCATTTGGAGGAATCATGTGACTTGGCCTACTTTTATCCAGTGAAAGTTCTTTTTTACAGTTTTACTCTAATCTTTTTAGCTCAGTCAAATGTGAAAGTTGTGAATTTGGGAAAATCACTTGTAATGAAGTGTGAGTCATGTTACCAAGTTTATTTCACTGATGTCTCCTTATCTCTGTGGCAAATAAAACATTGGCATTTCCACTGTTTTTATAGATGAAGAAATTTGTGTATTGTGTATGAGTTGTGATGGTCAGTCCTTAAGTGTTAAAACCCTATTGGGTGGGACACAGGTTAACATGGCAATTCAAATTATGCTTATGGTATGGTTTTTGTATTGTAGCTTGTATCCTAATAGAAACAAGTGTGAAAAAAATGGTGTCCTTAAGTATTCTGACATCTAACTGCATTTTTTTTGTGTGTATGTAGTTAAGTAGTATAACTTGCTAAAATTTGGTGGTATGTAGTGAAATCATTTATGAAGGGAAACATACAAAATCAGTTCTGCAACATAATTGGCTAGCAAGCAGTAAAAACCATTTTGATACCAAGAGAGTTATCTTGTGTAAATGCTACGTTCTAGGAAGGGAGATTTAAGCTAGAGGTAAAATAGTTATTTTAGGTTTTGTTTTCTTGTGCTTTGTTTTTTTTTTTGGTACCTGGGATCAAACTCAGGTCCTTGTGCTTGCGAAGCAGCTGCTGGAACCGCTAAGCTAAATTTCCCCACCCAAAATAGTTATTTTAAATCAAACTTTTAAGAATTTCAGTGTGATTTGAGTAGGTATCTGTTGATTCTGTTTCTTTAAACGTTTTATAGCAACCCTTTACTATGTGACCAAATGAAAGCATTGCTCTGAATTCAATGTTTTACATATTTTATAAATATAACCTCTACAGTTCTCATTACCAGTATAATCACTCAAAAGAAATCGCATTTAAAACTTAGAAAACTGAAAGAGTAAGTAGCAAAGTAAGCTTGAAGGATCTTTTTACTCTTTCCCAAAATAAAAATGTTATGAAAACAGCTATACTGTATCATTGGTCAGAAGGCTACCTCTTTTTTTTTTTTTTCCCCTTCAGAGTCTTCATGTGCAAAATGGAGATAACAGTGGTACCTACTCCATGAAAATATGAGGATACAGTGATTTAATATGGTATATGGTACATAATAAGATCTCCGTAACGCCTCAGTATTGTAATTATATAAAAGTCATGCAAACCTGGAGCATGTGGATACATATAAACTGGGTTACCGTGTAAATAATTCAACATTTTTGGTTTTTTTGCAGGTATAGCTTCGTAGCATGGCTGTACAAAAAGAATGTGATACTGGACACCAGATGATCTGAAGCAAAACTGAGATCTTTGGAGTAAGGATGCCTCCAGCAGAATGAAAGCGTAAGATGTATCAGAATCCAGGCACTGCCCAATCTGACAACTGGAACTGATGGCTTGAGGCCATTAGGATCACTGAGAGGAACAGCTGGGCCCAGAGGAGAGGAAAACAGTAAAATTCTACCTGCGTCCCCCAAACAGCTTCAGTTTATTTAGCACTGTGAAATTCTGTAAATATTTTCTTTAATTTATTGGGCCAAAGAACGTTTTATTAAGTATACAGTGTAATAGTCCTTGTGATAAGCATTCAGGATACAAATCGGTAGAACTAGATTCTACCTCAAGATAAATGCCTTCATAAGATAAGCTGCTAAATAAAATAAGTGATAATGGGCTAACCAGTGGAATGGTCTTGGTGTTAGGAAGGAGGGCTAGTTATCTCTTGGCTTTATATATTAGAAAATGGTTTACACCGATGCTGACAGATTTGCCTAAGGTTCCATAACTAATTCTTCACAGTTAAATCCTGAACATAAGATTTTCACTTCCTAACCCCAAAAACAATTTTTTTCATTATATTAATCTACACTTCAGTTAAAGACAGAAAAATAACGTATCTCCTGAATGTGTAACAAGTTTTTGTCATTCAGTGAATGAAGGAAAGGGAAAAGATTCGCCTTAGGAAATCTCATTGCAAATCTGCCTCTTAGGCCTCAAGACCCAACTGACAGTATATGGTATCTGAACAATGACAAATACAAGGCACTTGCTGAAATATCCTATGCCTGTTTCCCTAACAGCTTAGAATGAAATTCAGTGCTCTTTGAGGTCCCCAGAAAACCGAATTACTAAAGGTAGATGAACTCTGACCATAGGTACTTGGTGATGGAGGACAGAGAGGATTCGGACAAGTCTAAAAGGGACACTGAAAATGATCAGAAGTTCAAGAAGGTGAATATAAAACATACCTGCAGCAAATAACTGCCTACCATTCTGCTTAGGGCCAGTCTTGTTTTTACCTTCATACTGCGTACCCTCCAGTACTGAGAAGAGATGAATTTTAGGGAACATTTTGTTAACAAAAAGACCACCCTCCTCAATGTATTCATCTTTTTATGCATTTATGAACTTAACTTTAATCAACTGTGTAACACTGACGTTCTATGATAAATATGCACATCCTACCCTCAAAGTATATCCTACTAGGGGAAATAAAATTACATGTAACAGTTTACATACATTCTTGAGCCTGAAATGAGCCTCATTCCAGTTTAAATCTATTGACGCACAGTTGAGAGGACAGCTTTGTAAGACTTCCCACGTACAAAATATTACTTATGTCATCAAAAATTAATATTATCTGGAAATAAGCCAGTATCCTCTAAACTGGTTTGTTTGATTATAGACGTAGCACATTGGATAGATGACCCTTTTCACGTTGGCTTTTTTTGTTTTGTTTTTGTTTTTTGAGACAGGGTCTCACTATGTAGTTGGAACTCACCATGTAGCCCAGGCTGATCTTGAACTCACAGCAATCCTCCTGCCTCAGCCTCCCGAGTGCTGGGATTACAGGCATGCACCACCATGCCCAACTTCACATTGGCTCTTAGAAAGCCTCACACCCAGGCTGATTGAACTCACAGCAATCCTCCTGCCTCAGCCTCCCGAGTGCTGGGATTACAGGCATGCACCACCATGCCCAACTTCACATTGGCTCTTAGAAAGCCTCACTTGGGCTTTTTTAAGCTTTCTGTTTGGCTCTGTTTCCATGTTCCAATTTTTTTTCCTTATTTGGCCTTTCTCACTTGTAATAAATATATTTTGTTAGAATCTGTGTAACCTTGTTCTTTTCTAATTCCTTTTGGCATTAAAATATTTTCCTACTTCCTGGAATACCTACAGAAGGTTTGAGGGCAGGGAGGTTAGAAAAGGGGCCAAAGGGCCAGGGCTTTAGCTCAGTGGTGACACCCCCTGCCTTGCAAGCAGTAGGTCCTGAGCTCCATCCCTGGTCTAAAAAAGGTGGGGCGGGGGCAGAGGGCTCTGAGATGCCCCATTTATTCTCTGCAAAATGTATTTGTCCCAGATTTTTTCTTTGGATGTGTCTGATTGATCTCATCCTTTTTCAGAACTTAGGGGAAATTTACATTTTACAGACACAAGATTTTTGAATATGTGAAAACAGATATACAATCTTGAGGAAAATGCAATGTTTTGCACCTTTTCCTAAAGTCTAGAAGAGGCCTTGATTAAATCTTAAAAATAGCATGAAGAGTTGTAGGTTTCTGAACCTTTTCCAAGAAGGTGGTAAAAGTTTAAAGTGGAAATAAAGAGGCATGTGGAATAAGTAGGCAGTCCCACAAAATAGGACACATACTTACTGAAAAAGATACTTGAAACAAAAACATCTTGGACCTGCTTTTAATAAACTAAGACATGAACAGTAATACTGGAATCATGCTCTTTTAGACCCTTTCGTAATTAAATTTATCATTACTGGTAAAAATACCAGAAGACCCAGAAATCTGTATTGCACAGCTGTAAGCAATATGAAGAGAACTTGGGGGGAAAAAATTATTTTCAGGCTGCTCCTGAAAAGAAAAAGAAAAAGAAGGAAAACAGGGATGAAAGGAAACAATGTCCACATTTTAAAAAACTTCACAGGCATTTCTACAATAATGATACATGTGTTCATGAGAAACCTTCACATTCTTCAAAACTGTTCACTACAAATAACCTAAGAGGGCTGGGGATTTAGCTCAGCGGTCCGGTGGCCTGCCTTGCAAGCCTAAGGACCCGAGTTCAATCCCTGGTACCAAAAAAAAAAAAGATAAAGACCCAAGAGAAATGGGGTGGATGAACCCTCAAAATGTATATAATTTTGTAAGTACTAAGGAAACAGTACTAATTCTAATAGTTTATCGCTAGACATGGTGGTGCATGCCTTTAACCCCAGCACTCTGGAGGCTGTAGCAGGGGAATCACCAAAAGTTTGAAGCCAACAGGAAATACAAAGCGAGCCTGTCTCGGAAAACCAAAAATAAATAATTTATTAAATAAATTCTGATAAACATTAGGGAAATACAACTTGATGGGAGAAAATAAGGAAGACTTTTACAAGCAAAATTCAGAGACACAGACGTTTCTAAGAGACAATGTGGCCAAACAGCCAAGAGGAAGACTATAAGATAATTCATTCCTCCTTGACTTGCTGCGTTCATCTGAGTTGATACCATTTGTGTTCAATGCCAGATATTGATGGAAATGATCTACGTGAATCAACCAACTTCCATTCTATATATGGATATTGCTTTTCTACTTCGCAGTTGAGTTTGTGTTGATTTATTTTGCAGAAATAGGCATTGTAGCAGGACATTTTGTCCTTTGCTGAGTTTCCAGAAATTCCTGTTAAAACACAATTTAAAAATTCCGTGGAGTTTATAGATTTTTATTTTTTTCCAATGCCAAGATTTTCTTTACAGGGAAAGAAAATAATTTTGGTCACTACGAAGGTGAAATAGGAAAGGAAGAATACAAATTCCGAGCTGTGTGGAGTGGAAGGAAAATAGTTGATAGCTACTGGAGGTAAGAAGGTGATTGGGTAGGGTAGGAATGGGAACAACGGCTACTTTTCACACAGAACACCATCAAAACATCTTAAGGCCAAGAAGGCCAGAAGTCAGCTAAAGAAGCAATAAATGAAGATTAGGGTCCCTATGAGTACATTTTGCCTCTGTCACAATTTCTTTGGGCAGGTCTTTTTTTTTTTTTTCTTAATTTCTTAAATTACTGGGTTATCAAATTCCTAAGTATATTCATCTGTGATAAACCACTGCTTATTTTGGTATAGTATTTGACAGCCTTTAGCCTCTATTTTCAGCTTAATGTCAGAATCTGAGGACTAGTGCATGTATTCAGTCCTCAAATTTGTGAGCAGTCTTTCAGCTTCCATTATTTCAAGCTTTGTGCAGCGTAGTAATAGGTGGCGCTGTATGGTGTGACTCTCAGCCTCTAAAAGTAACTTGCAGCTTTGTTTTTTAAATTATAAGTATTTCTCAATAGTAATTATACATGCGATATGAAATTACTGTAAGAAAGAAATATAGTATGTGAAGTTTTGACTTTAAACTGTATATACAGTATAATGGTTAAACAGGATTAAAATGCACAAATAGTTAAAATTTTTATTTTATGCATTCATGGAGATCAGATTTCTGAAAGAAGTGCAGAAATAGCAAACTTCGTTGTGAAGTAAACTTCATTCTACTGTCATTTGTCATCTGGCAAAATTACAAAAATAGGAAACATTTAAATGGTTATGAATGCACAATAAAAGATTGAATTCAAAAGAGGATTTGGAAAATCCAAAGATTAAATATACAGTCCCTGAATAATTGAGAATTTTCACTAATCAGAATAATTAGAGGAAAACAAGAAGAGAATGACAGCAATTACAACAAAGATTTTAATGCAAAATGAAATTTGAAACCCCCAGGAAATGTGCTGTTTATAATAAATAGAATTAATTATCAGCAGGCTCTGATTGAAACCTCAACCGAGGGTGTTTGATGGATGGAGTCCAGGCATTAATGTAGTATTCACATATAAATTTTCTATTGGGTCAAAACTATTATGGTTAAATTTCAAAATGGTAAGTCTTCATACAGATAAATGAATGGGCAAGTTACTTTAATCAAAGTAAAACTAGATTGATAAAGGATGTGGTCATTCACTAGCTCCACAAATAGTAACGTTAAGACATCAAAATGATACAGTATTCAATGACAAAATGTGGTTAATAGGATATATAATTTTTCATTGTTTGATCTATTACAGCTAATCCATTTTATACCAGATTCTTATGTATTCATTGGGGATACATTGTGAAAATGGCACATACTGATTCAGACCAAACGATACTCTCAAGTGCCTGCAGCAACTCATCATGTAGACTGTTTTTATGCAATAATGGTATATTAATCAAAGTCCCATTAAAATAAGTGATATATTGAATTTGTTTACTTCACATGATTACATGTAATAAAACAATACTCTACAAAAAGTGGCTTTCATCCTAAGGAAGATTCCAGATTTATACACTTTCATTTAAAGGAAATATTGCCTTTGTCAGAACCTACATAGAGTTAAGCAGTCAATACTCATATAAAGCAGCTTTGTTAATTTGGAAATCATTCTTCAGTGACTAACGTGTCTGATATACTTTAAGTACATTGTTTACTCCCCGGAATGATATGAAGTAGTCCAGTCACCATCCTATCTTACAGATGAGAAAACAAAGGCATGAAGAAGTTTGGTGAATTACCCATGACTACAAGGTGATAGAGCCTGAGACCCACTCCTGAAAATCTGAGCACCTGACCTTCTATATCCATGAGCCCTGTGCTGTCAGAGTTACAGTGACATCTACAGACACTTAAAGTTCACTAGTCTTTGTCTTAGGTCAGAATCTCCAGGATGTGGCTTGGAAAAATGGACATATATGCAAGTGTTTATCAAGGAAATATTTCCAATAATAGCACATGGACAACTGGGAATTGGGATCAAGAAAGAAAGAAAAGGAGGCTAAAGTGTGACATCAAGAGAATTCCTAAAGCATGTAGATTCACGCAGAAAGACTGAGAAGGATCTCAGAATTCCCAAGTGAGAACAGGATCTGGAAAATTACCTTTCCATCCATCAGCTATTGGTTAATGAATGCTTTTAGGAAGATACAAATTCCTGGGCATTTTCTAGCTTACTTTGAGGGCATGCCTGGCATAGGCTTACTATGAGGGCAGCATAGGGACAGTCCACAGCTAAGGACTGACAATACAGGGCTGACAATACAGTGCTGACAGCGAAAGCGTTGGGGGAAAAAGAAAACTGAGAAGATACAAAGGAATGTAAACAGAATGTAGTTTCTGTCATAGCTTCCCTTTCTAAGATTCTTGTACTTTCTAAAATAGTTAACAGGCTTTATGCTACTCTGTCATTAGATTTGTAAATGCTTTTGAGTTAGGATAAAAATATAACAAAGTACTTAGAAAGAAAAAGTTTAAAATTTTCCCTATTCCCCGTAGTTCAGGGTCTGTCCTACTTAAATATGTACAAATATCTATGTCATGTTTTTAAAAATATGTGAACACGTCCGTGTTACTCTGATAATTATTTTCTCAACACATCTATGTGTAAATTATTCTTACTGAAAGCAATAAAAAAATTAATGATATGTATATCCAGCCAACTTTCTAGATAATTGTTTGATAGATGACTGTTTATAATTCTTTGCTACTATAAATTATAATTCCTTTCCTGTGTTTGTTTTTCTAGGTTATTTCATTCAGTTCAATAAATTTATATAGTGTACCATTCACGTGCTGATGATTCTCCAATTTTTTTTTTTTTGTACCAGGGATCAAACTCAGGTCCTTGTGCTTGCAAGGCAGGCGGCAGAGCCACTGAGCTAAATCCCCGGCCCTATTCTCCAATTTTTTTATCCTGACATTTCCACTTTGTTTTAGATTCACATATAAATTTGCTTAATTGTCATTTCCCCTTGGATATAATAGGTACCTCAAACCTAACAAATATAATTTTGTATATAAAATTATATATTATAAAATTTGCCACATATATCTTTATCTATATGTGTAATTACCATATTTATATGTATAGATATTTTTAAACAACATATTTGTTTTGTTTATGAATTTAATAAAAGTAACAAGATGTTGTCTTTCTCAACTCTAAATATAACAGCGCAAATAGCACCTGTTACCTCCTGAAATTATTTTGTTCTTTACTTCTATATTGACTTTTTGTCTAATAAAGTCTATATTTTACAGAAAACAAGGTCATGTTTTTCTTTTACAATCAAGAAATTTATAAACTAATGAATGTTAAACATCGTCTTGTCTATTGGTATTTTCGTATCTTTTACTCTAGACATTACTGTTTGCGTATCAATTTTTGGTAAATCCTGACAGATTGCTCTCTGAAATGCTCACATAATTCATATTCTGACTAATAAAGTGAGGGCACCTGTTTCCAGTTACTATTGTTCACCTGGGTTTTATTGATAATATTTTTGTAAATCTCTTTTAATTTTAATTACCTTAACTGCTAGTGGTTTGGAATCCTTTACATTCACTGGCTCTTTGCATTTCTTTTTCTGTGAATTTATTGTTTGCTTTATTCACTTTCCTATTGCATTGTATGCCTATTAGGAGTAGTATATGGCTTGGTTACTTTCTCATCATTGGGACAAACTACCCAACTCACATATTTGAAAGGAGGAGAGATTTATTTTGTTTCAAACATTTTCAGTCCATAATTGGCTGGTTCAAGGAAGGAAGCTCGGTGATAGGGCATTATGCGAGGAAGTTACTCATCAAGGCAGCCAGGAATCTGAGAAGGGAGGAACTGAGGAGGGAGGTAGCCCGTCCAAGTCACACCCCCAGTGACCACGCCTTCCAACCAGGCCCCACCTCCTAACAGCCGGTTTCCCATAGCACCTCACGGTCCCAACCTCTTCCAGAAGTCCTGCCTGTGAGTGCATGAAGCTCTTGAGGAACATCTAGACATAAACCATAACATCTACTGTATGTGCTATGATGTTTCATTTGCTGTTACTATTTTTACTTTATTAGTTTTTGGCCATTTAAACTGTTTCTGTTTTTATTAATCCAAAGCTATTAATCTTGTTATTTTTCCTGAGTTTCTTTCCTAATTAAAAAGGCTTTGTCCTAATCCAGTGTTACAGAAATACTTCCAAATTATCTTCCATTTTCTTTATTTAAATTTTAAACGCAGACATTAAATTCCTATGAAATTTATGAAATAAATTGCTATGAAAAAAATAAAAATTATTTGAGATAAAATTTTCTACTTTCAATGCAAAACTAGTGAATACTTTTACCATAAGTTGGATCAATACTTCTCATAAAATATTGCATTTTAGAAACAAAATATTAGCATGAGGAAAAAAGAGGTACATATACAAATTGTGTTGAAAACAACAATAGAAAGATTTTCAAGGTGAAAGGAACATTTAAAATTCCTAACTCAGGAAACGAGTGCAAAACGAGTGGCTAAATGTTGGAGAGGATCCAAATACCAGTGGCTGGAATGGAATAAATAAAAATCATTGCCACAAAGGTTTGTAGTTTGGAAACAAAAGATGTCTAGACAATAGATAAAGGAGATAAGGCGGAATGTCCAAGGAAAAAAATTCTAAAAGCTAGCAATTCAAATATAATTTATCATCACTAACACATGTGATTCAAAGAAAAGTATTCTTTGAATACTTTCAAAAAGTAGTTCTTCTCCTGCCTAAGTCAAATCTGACTCAATTGTTTTAAGGATGAATAACAATTATTCCCAGATGATAGTCCGAGAGTTGAGATTTGCTCCTCTTTTGAAAGATTGATTTTTTTCTTTAATGAATATTTGTGTTTATCATTCCTTCTTTTATTGACATTAATATTTATTTATTTGAAAATTTACAAGTGCTATTATATTAACCTCAAAATAAATTTTAAAGTTTTTATAAGTTTCAAATAGCCTTGGAAAAATAAAAATGTTAGATAATTGATCAAAATAGTATGCATTGTTAATCACGAGAAACTAAATATTGAAATATCCCTGAATATATCGTATGTGTAAATGCCTCTAGACAAATGAATCCTTTGTATGTTATTTCTGGGTATAGAAATATGTTGAGGTTTCCTTTAGTGAGCTTGTAACAAAAATAAATTCTTTACATAAAATGGAACAACTTTTATATACACTAAGTCATTGAGCTAACATTTCTAATGCTATCTAATAATATCTTTACCAAAACTTGTATTTTTATGTTGTCAGGTGTTTTATTTTATTTTTTAACCTTAGAGTGGAATATTTAGTCACAAAGAAAAGCCTGTAAGTGAATATCCACAATAGAAAATTTTTTCCTAGGACTAAATTTATTTAACAATGAACCAGTTCAGTAGGTCCATTGTGTATTCAATTAATTTACGCTATTATGCCCAACAGGCACAGAAACACATAAACACGCTTTTTTAGAAATGTTTGAGACAGATCTAGAAAATGATTGGGCAAATGTGATGTAATTTTTTAAAAAAGATAATGATATTGTCATTCTAATAAAATCATGCCATTCCCTAGCTCCCTTTCTTGGTGCTGCCCCTGCTTACCTGTCTACAATGATTCACTTCTCTCTTTTACCTTCCTATATCCAACCATTAAGATCCTGGTTATGTACTACCTCTCTTGGTAATTATTTCTTCATTGTTTGTTAAAAGTAATATCTTCACAGCCTTGCATTCTGTTCTGCTTTACCAACTCTAATCTTTTGGGCTTTCTCTGCATTTACTTTCATTTGCTGTGCATTCCCCATTTGTCTAGCATAGAATACTTGACTATATTTTATGAAATATTTTGTTTCTCATGTTCCTCTCTAAGGGAACAACAGGGTGTTTTTAAACCTTAGATTTTCTTACTGAGTTAATCAGCTTTCTGTCACTATACCAAATATCTGATATAGTCAATTTATAAAGAGAAAAAGCTGATTTTCACTCACTGATAAGGGCCATAATTGCTTTAAATGAGGTGACACATCATGACCTGAGCATGTGGCCAAGCAAAACTACTTACCTCATGGTCAGAAAGCAAAAAAGAGAGGAACTGGGTGGGGTCCCACTATCCCCTATACCAAGCACATCTTCAGTGATTAAGGACCTTTCATTAGCCTCCACTCCGTAAAGATCTCAACACCTCCCCAAAGTACCACACTGGGGTGCAATTCTTTACCACATGAACCTTTGGGAGACCCTTAAGATCCAGGGAATTATACTGGTTTAATTTTTTTCCTATTTTAAATATTTTACTCTAATAAAATTGGATATAAAAAATAAATGTAATAGCGGATAACTTTTTCATGTAACAAAATGGAATAGAGAATTGCTTAAAGTTACTTACACTGAAATGTAAAATACTGGCCATCAGTCTTTTTACTCTTGTAAATAAGTGCATGATATGATGAAATCTGATATTGGACTAAATATAAACATGAAAGAAAAGCATTGCAAAATCAGCTTAATTATTTTTACTGAAAGCTTTAGAGGAGCATGGCATCCATATGTTAATATTTATATTATAAAGTGGAAATCATATTATTGTATCCAAAGATGAAGGTGTTGTATTTTTAATTGAATAATAACTTTGAGACAGAGTTCTCCTGGTAAAACAAGAAAATATCTATAAAAAAAAAATTAAACATGTTTGTTCTTCAGAAAATTCTAAACCAATACAGTGAGTTTTACTGGGAAAAAAATTTGCAATGCAAATGCCAATTTTTGTTAGAATTGCTTCAAGATAATATTTGTGGCTTATTGTACTAAATCTACACATAAGAAATGTGACATCATTATAAAGTATTATTATTTTTAGAAACTTTAGAATAAAGTGATTTTAGTTAAGCATTTGCCTCACAATTATTACCCCAAAGTTGCTTTGTCTTAGAAAAATTAGGCAGTATTTTGAAAGTTGAAAAAATACATTAAATCTATTTTTAAAAATGTTTTATTACTTGCAAGTTTCAGCCTGATGGGATTTTAAAATAGCCAAGTTATAAACCCCTGAGAATTGGAGTTTATAATGGAAATACCAACAGGCCCCAAATTTAGAAGAACGAATATGCTATTCTAATGACATATCCCGGCGCTGTTTCAGTCAGTGCAGCACCACGACTAGGGTGTGAGATACAATATATCAATATAAAACCGGCTTAATACTTGCTGAAATGTTTTCCTATGTTTCTGAATTTTTAGAGGACCAAACTTCTTGTTTTGGAAACATTTTCTCTCACAAGTTATTATAATGAACAAGTAAATGCAAAGATTCTTTCCCTTTCTGCAGTGTCTGCTGTCTCATACTGTCTGGCAGCTGATTTTTCAAACAGGAAGCTTCTCTATTGGGTATGGGCCCCTCCATCACCTTTTTCTTTAATTCAGAAGACCAGGTGTCCTTGGAGGGTGTGAGGAGGGGTTGAAAAGAATTCAGATGTATTTTGCACAGGTACCTTGCTCCTCATAATGAATGTAATCATTGTGTAGCACTTACCGGTACTAATAAAAATAAAAAAATAAGTGAAAGACCTGGTGTGTGGGGGGAACTAGATGTCAGTTTTAACTTCATTCACTACTTCTTCCTTTACATTAGTGCCACTGTGAATGCCGTTTCCCTGCCAAAAGTATGTTTTGAAATCACTTATGCTCCTTTGCTCATTTCGTGCTGGCCAACACAATCACAATAGCCTCCTGGATTATTATCTTCCTAATGGACCTAAGGTAACATTGAAATGACTATGATATCACTACTTCTCTAGCCTCGTCCTTATTCTCCCTCCTCCAAACTTCACCTACTATTATGCCGTCCATAGGACACCTCAGACAAACTGCCATCTGGAAATGCCTAAAATATTCCAAGTTCTTTAAACTCCCAAGTCTTCCACATATGTTCTTTACTTAGAACACTCCCACCACGAATGCTGCTTCCTCCTTCTTTAGGCCTAAACTTTAATGTCATTCCTGCGGAGATATAGT
Source organism: Fukomys damarensis (assembly GCF_012274545.1). NCBI lineage: Eukaryota > Metazoa > Chordata > Mammalia > Rodentia > Bathyergidae > Fukomys > Fukomys damarensis. Next base: position 38,799,735 of record NW_022900945.1, read on the forward strand.
TTAATCCACCCAAGTGTACAACTTCTCTCATGACTATGTTTTATCAAAGTGCCCTGATTATTTAATTTGTGTCATTTTAAGTAACACCATTTTTAAATATCTCTTACAAGGAATTTAAACTTCAGGAGGAAAGAAATTGTGTTTTCTTTTTTTCTTCACATTTCATATCTTGGTTAGCAAGATATTCTATAAATAAAAGATCATAGCATGAAACAGTGAACTCTAATAGCTAATGCTTGTTGATTATTTTCTGTGTTCCAGGAACTGCTGCATATGCTTTTTAGCACAAATCTTTTAATTTTATAATAATGTCATGATAGCGGTAATGTCATTAATCTCAGTTTACAGATAAGGAAAGCGATGCCCACATAGAATATTTCCCTGAGGCTTTATATCTAGAAAGATATAGTGATCACTAGTAATGAACTCTTTCAGTTCTATCCATCTTTCCGTAAGTTCTATGTTCTGATTCCAAGCTATTGAAAGGAAATTTCAGAGAATCAATGAGGCATTTTATCAATTGTGTTAATGCTTTTTGTATTGTTATAAGAAAAGACATGAAGTTGGATAATTTGTACAGAAGATAAGTTCATTGAGCTCATAGCTCTGGAGGTCAAGGAACATGTCCCCAGGTTCTGCCAGGCCCCTAGCTGCATGACAATGTCAGGTGGTCTCACGATGGAAGCAAATCAACCAGCTGAGGGAAAACACGGTGATCAATTTTGCTTTCTTACAAGCACCATTTTGCAGACCCTCATCTACTCTTTGCAGTCATCATCTGTAATTGCTAGAACCAAGACAGGAGGAGTTAACAGATAACTTTGTAATGAAAGGACCAGGCTTCATTCTCGGAGCCCACCAGTTGAGCTGACCACTAACGTGTCTCATCACAGGGTGACTGCAGCAGAAGTACATGTAATACAGCCCACGAAATGATGTTGCCTAAAATATTCTTACTGCCTGCATCTGAGCCTTTACATTTGCAGGAAGGATAAGGAATTAACAGTCAACTACACAACACCAGAAGGAGGCAATCGGCCAAATGTAGAATATAAAAATTCTATAGAGAAACAATGATGCAACTTCTCCAACAAGCCAATGGCATATAAAATGGGATAGCAATGAGAAGAAAATGCTATGGAACAAGTCTTTAGAACAACTGAACAGAACAATAGGTCCTTGTGGGATGAGATTTTTAAAAGACTTTTACTGAACTCACATTTAAGGCAATAAAGGGAATTCAAATATAGACTATACAAATATATTAAGAAATTATTGTTTTTAGTTGTGAAAATTACAATGGAATTATTCGAAACAATGTTGGTATCAGAAGTATATAGGGAATTATTTGTGGGTGAAAGGACATTATAAATGGGATTTTCTATAAAACACCTCAAAAGAAAAAAAGAAGTGAGAGAAAAAAGATCAATGTAACACCAATGCCATTAGAACAGAATTATGCATATATGGAATTTATTATGTGCTCTGTTATCTTGTGTATTTTGAAATTTTCCCAAAGAAATTATTTTCATAAGTCAAAGTCCTCTGGAAGAAAAATAATAATGATCTTAACAAAGATAGTGATAATGAAGATAAACAGAAATACTAGTTTAGAGTGATTATCTAATGGTCAAATATAATGAGTTAATTGGTCAGAACAGTGCTTCCTTCCTAAAGGTAAGACAGGCCTTATGCTGATGACTTGAAATTTACCATGTAGTGAGGATTTAAATGTTCAGACTCTTTTAATGAATTGTAAAGTACACTTAAATGTATTTTAAAATAATACACCCTCTCAGTAGCCCTAATCTGAGCAGTTGGTCCTAAGCATTAAGAAGAGGCATCATTCTAAGGCCCCATAAAAAACAGCTGCTTTACCCCAATTAAAATAAGAGCAGTTATTTCAAAAGACTTCCCATCCAGCCAAAACAATATGTTTCCCCTCCTCTCCCATGACACAAGCAGATCACATGCTGAGCTCTGAAATTCGAGACTGCATAAAGTCACATTCTTCTTGGTCTACGTAAATATCAAGAGGACAGATATGTATTAATTTTGCACTAAAGTTCTGTAGGCTTAGGATTTATGACTGTAAGCACTGGAATGAAGAGTTAGTGAGTTTAAATTTTGTTTTGAGGTGTGTAAACCCTTGGAAAGTCCATTCTATTTTTAAAATTTTGTAGTATGTTCTTTTTGTTTATTCCTTTGATTTTAGAAGTACATGTTGATACTGGAGCTCAAAGAACAGAATTACAGTTTATTCTAGAAGGGATATGTGCCTCAATCTATTCTTTCTGAAACAAGTGTGAGGTATGAAGTAGTTATCTTAGGGAAAATACTCAAGCTTAAATATGATATGGTTTCTCTTAAGAAGCCCACAGTATACATAAAGAGCAACATAAAAGATAGACAATAGGACCAGGGAGATCTTTCTCAAATGGAAACGGTTCAAGAGATGGTAAGAGGGTGAAGAAAGGGACGAAAAGGGGATGAATGAAGGAATTAAGATGCATTACATACATGCACCAACTCACAGATTAAGTGTAAACAGCATGTGCAGTAAACGTACTAAAATTTAAAAAATGAGTTTACTGGGAAAATAGAATAAAATTTTTTTGTTAAAATCCAAACAGGTGATAGTTTTCAAGGAACATTTTGATGGTTTTGATTGGATTCACAGAAATAATTGGGGTTCTTGATTTAATCCAGGAAATAATTTGATTCAAGAGTATTAGTAAACTATCCCCTAAAGCACAGAGAGGATTATTTCTGTAAGTGATTAATATCAGCAACTACAGGCTGATTTTTACTAATTTTGTTCTAATTGGATAACACCTGATTGTATCTCTAAATTTTCAGTGTTCTCCATTGTGTTTGCCTGCCCACCACAAATAGCAACATTAATATTTTGCTTCTAAATAATGCAAAGCTGTTTTCCAGATTTAAAAAAAAATTCATTCTTACAACATTTCCATTAGAAGAAACAAAGCTTATTATTTCCATTTTTCTGAAGAAGTAATTAAAGCACAGGCATGAAAAAATACTGCCTTCAAATTTCTTTGACTTAGTTTTTTGCAGTACAAAATTATTTTTAATTTCTTTTTGTGCTACAAAATTTGTACTGTAAACATGAAACTGTAAAATAAATGAAACATTTTGGAGATCATTGAAATAATGCTCCACTTCTATCTACTTTTTCTCTTAATTCATTTCCCATGTCTTAATTTGATTTGATCATCACTATTTGAAATATGCTAGGTATAAGGCATTTAGAACTCTGTAAGCCTTCTTAAACATACCAATTAATGAGATTTTGAAACAAATATAGGTCCAAAACATTATATTACAGAAGGTTATTCTTATTAAAATTAAAATGCCAGTTGACTGCCTATGTCAATACTCTTAAATATAACAGTTTTTGTTGCTGTTCCTACTACTATTGATGTTGTTGATATTGTTGATATTGATGTTGTTGTTCTGCTGGTGGTAGATGCCTTTGTTTTTGCCTTTATTTCCTTGTCTTTTTTTCTTCTCCTTCCCCTTCCCCTTCCCCCTCCTGCCCTCCCCTCCCCTTTCCTCCCTCTCTGCTTCTTTCTCTGTCTCTGTCTCTCTGCCCACCTCCCATACTGTAGATGAAACCCAGGGCTTTTGCCTGGGTTTCAACCTCAGCTCAACCCTTTTTATTATTTATTTTGAGACAGTATCTCACTAAGTCACTAAATTCTTCTAGGTTGAGCTGAAACTTGCAATCGTCCTGCCTCAGCCTCCTATTTCTAATTCACTAATTTTCAGTGCAACAAGGGCACTCTTAAAATCTCCCTTTCCATCTAAGCAAACTAAACAAAACATAAATAAACTACATGTGTCATATTTGACCCTAAATTGGGTAATCAGCAGTCATACCATCCCAGTGGGGAAATTCTCTTATATCACTCGATAGTGCTTGTTCTGTTTGGATATGTTCAACTAATACTAACTGAAGACTGATGTTATTCTAATACTCTTAATCTCTAATTATTTAACACAGTTTCTGAGATTACTAGCTGCTTAATAAATATTGATAAATTAGAAATTATTTAATTCTAAGATTTTAGAATTACATAAGAATTATATAAGGGCAGAGTTTGGATGACTGAATGGAAAATCAAGCTGTTTAAGGATCAGACAAAGATGGGGGTAATTTTTTGTACAAGATAATTGAAGAAAAATGCAGGAAACAAAAGAAACTGGTCTCTTCAAAAAGCAGCCTTCCAATATCAGAGGAGGTTGGGTATTTAAAAGTAAACTCACAATGCAATCTCTACTGCTGAAAATTGATACTTCCCAGGAGTCCAAAGCATCAAGATCATTGACTGAGCAACCAGAAAGATGAACCCAGTGACGTGAAAGGGGAAAAATGACAGTCCAAGGGGAACGGCTGAGGGAGCCATCCTGATCAGGTGAATCTTTATAATCAGTAACATTCCAGAAATGTCTCAGTCTGAGCTCAGAAGCAAATACAGCCAAGGGGAAAATAATACAGCTTCAGAGTAATGGTTTTATATGCTAAAGCTGCCTGTGTAGTCTCAGTCTACATGATATTGAACAAATAAGTTTTTAAAGGAACTACCTTGATTATTTCGAGTTCTGACTATGTGCAAAGCATATCACTAATTGCTTTGGGCTGAAAGTAAAACAGTGAACAAACACATGAGGTCTCTGCTTTTCTGGGCAGCAAGTCCTTTTTTGAGAAGGGTTCAACGGAGTCGTATCTCTGGGTCCTCCACGAGGTCTGTATTCCACAGACACTACCTTAGCAAGGTCTACGCATGTCACACTATGGAAACAGCTCCTCATCCCTTCAGCTGATAATCAATTGTATATGCTTGCCATTTTTTTATCCTTTTTTTCCCACAACAGAACATAAGCATTATGTCATCAGAAACTTTGTCTAGCTTGGCAATAACGCCTACAAACAGCACACTCTCAGTAAATATTTGTTGAATGAATTCATGAATAAATAAAGAGTTAAGCTTTTTTGTTGTTGTTGTGGTTTCATTCCCCGTTATTATAATCAACTTGAGGAGAAAAGTTTTTTGAATTTATTTTTGTCTATTTGTCTAATTTTCTTAAGACAAATTCTTACAAGTGTAATTGTTAGATTTGCATATTTTTAAAGAGTTTTGACAGAATTTTACATTTTTATTCTGATAAAAAAATTTAAATTCACATTCCTCCTGTCTAGGAAAATCTTTTCCTATTAATTTCCTATAAAGGACATTATAAATCTTGATAACTTCTACCAATTTTATGAGAAGAATGTTTGCGGTTGAGTTAGACTTAGATTCTTTTTATGCTGATGTTGATATATGTGCTTTTGTGATTTGCCGATATTTGGCTAATACTATTGCTTTTGCTTTCATCTGATTTGTAAGAGCTCTTTATAAATCAGAAACTGCAACTCTGTATCATATATGTTAACAAATATTTTAACCATTTCATTATTTGCTGTTCAATTTTCTTTATGATGGGAGTTTAGCAGTAAAAATTTTATGTTGTCCAAATGACTAAAATTGTCCTCAAGGATTTGTACCTACATTACCAAAAATTCTTTGCTGCATCTCTCATCAGGAGGTGGAGTTTATTTTCTGCATTATTGGAAGTTCTTGTCACTTGTGACAAACAGAATGAAACAGAAGTGATTAAGTGCAACTTTTGAGCGAAGTGCTTTTATTTTCTGCTTTGCCTCTTTGAAACCTGAAGCCCCTAAATTCTGAAGAAACTCGGGTTAGGCACCTTGGAGGTGAAAGAGCACCCATCCCGATTCTCTGGCCAATTTTAGCTATCTCTCGCTCTGCAATCTGAATGCAGTCAAATGAGTAAGCTGAGTCAAAACAAATGTAAGAACTGCCCCGCCTTTCCGAACAGTCATAGGAAATCAAAAGATCATGTAAAATAGAAAATTGATAGATGAATGGCTTTGGTTTATGCTCTGATGCTTTCTTCCCAACTCATCATCATAGAAATATATACCTCAAATTTTAATAGATTTATGATTTTTTTACATTTTTATCTTCAAGTGGCATTTATTTCGGTTATCACGTAGAAATCCAACATGTTTATTTTCCAAATAGCTATACAATATCCCCAGATCACAGACTGAAGATTTTGTATTTACTTCACCCATTTTAATGCCATTTCTATCATTCTAGAAGTCTCCAAATTTGGATCTATTGGGTAACTCTTAAAACTTTTTTTAACTCATTTATTCCTGGTCAGGTGTTGTATTTTTTTTAATAAATACAGCTTTTATAATACATTTTAACAAGCCTGATAGTTGTGAGTAATTTCTGGGGGTAACTTTGGGGCCTTTTGTTCCTTCTCATCCCGCTACAGTGAGTTCAAATCAACCGTATGTCAGCCTTCAAATATTTTCTTATTTGTACACTAAAACAGTTTTAAATTCAAATACTTAAAAATTGGAAGATTTTACTTAAATACGGAATTTATATTTCTCTTAAAATCCTGGATGATCTGGCAAAGTTGGCCTAGAATTCCTTGTGATATCGGTCAGGTGGAGCTAAGCAGCGGGCTTTTCTATCTCCAGGCCAGACTCATTTTATAAGCCACAGGCCGTATTTCCAACAGTTAACTGACATATCCTTCTCCATAGAAATTGCTTTTCTGGTAGCTATCATTGCAGTACAAAATTCTGAGGACAATCTAACAATTTTTCATGTAACCTGCATTTTTTTTCGCCGACCGGAGGAAATTTTCACTTTTATAGAGCATACATATTGAGCACTATCTCATGGCATATGACTACTAATGAAAAGAGTTCTTTATCACTTTGTAATTTGATCTCCTCTACCTCTTGACCTCTTTCCCATCTTTCTTCTTGAAGATTTCCCAGACCCACTTCACTTGCCTCCTGGAACACTGGATTACTGTTTTTAGAAAAAAAATATTTAATGTAAATTATGGTGTTTAATTCAATTTTGTTCAATTTAAATTGTTCCTGAAAGATTGTCTATTCAGTTTGTGTTGTAAACTTGGAACTGGTTTCAAATGTGTTGCCTGTTTTGTTTATCTTGATAGGTTTTAGTCTGTTATTTCTGCATTTTTTTCTAGAAATGTCTTCACTTAATGTTTGACATGTCCAATATAACATAGATGTTGCGTTTAACATTTTACATATGGTGTAGAAACTTTTTGATACTAGGACATTTTCATTTTTCAGATATTTCTCTTTCAAGGATAAATATAAATCATAAAATAAGATGTGTTTAATCTTACATTTCCTCTGAACCTACCAAAAACTTTCATTTAAAAGTTATTTTCCAGAAGAGTGGCTTTAAAGAAATTATTGTAAGTTAATTTTTGAAAGTGGTCATATTTGTAAAAGAATGTTGAATGGCATATTTGGATTATTGGAGAAGAAGATACATTCTTTGGTGAGCCATCTGCCTGTTTACTGTCAGTGTGAACTGACTGGAACCACAGCTATTTTAAACTAGCTTTACCACAACATATTACAGGAACTACATATGCTCAAAAAAACTGGCCAGTAAGACATATTGATGAATAGTTATTGACACTTTTACTTATGCATACATTTGCTGAAACTGGTACATATTTTTGCAACAGGTATTCTTTTAAGTTTGCACAGGTCATAGTATATAGAGTCTAATCTCAGAAAAAAATCATGAAATGAATACGCAAATATTGCTCCAGTGTGCACAGGTAACATCTGGAATAATTAGACTCATATTTTGACAAAAATATAGAGAAAAGCTGGAGATACACTTTTGCGAAAAGCATCTCCTTAGGGTTCTATAATGCTATTTACTGAAATGTTTACTTTACACAGTGAATTCTTTTTTTTCCAAAAGAAAAAAGAAAACAATTTTTTCCTAGAAATATTGAATTACTACGTATCTCTGCCTCAGTGTGTTTTTAGCTTGGGGAATGAGCAGCCCCACAGATAATAAAAATGTTTGCTACCTACAAAGCATTCTTCATTTAGTAGCAATGTCTTAAAAAGTCTTAACTTTATTTCATCCTTCTGTACTAATTAGGGATACCTAATGCCAAAATTTGTCACACAGAAATTGAATTATCACATATGTGACTGAACTATTTTTACTTACTATCAATAAAACCACTAACTGGTTCAACTTTATTCACCTTTTAATTTTTTCACAATATTCACCATTAAAAATAAATCATACCTGTGCTCACGCAACTGTATGTCCTAGAAAAGTACTCACTTCTCTTTCAGGATCTTATGAAGCATATCCTTCAGTCAAGAAAAGTTCCTGGAATGATTGTACCTGAAATGGTCCCAGTTGAAGGCTTCTCTCTCCCGGTTTGCAGGTGTTCCATAGGGCATGAGTGGCAGGAGAAAAGGAAGATTCTCATGGCAAAGGCCCATCCGTCTTGCTGGGCATTACCAGTGAAGGTGGATCAGGATGTATCATAAAAGAGCTTATCTTCTGGGCTTTAGGAAATTCAATAAATGTAGTCCCCGAGTGCTAGTGATGAGATGCTTTTGTAGACTGAGCCTGAACAGTTGAGGGACTAAAGCCCAGCCTTGAAAGGTATTCCAGCATCTTATCCAGTGGGTTTTCCTTCTCTTTTCACTCTTGATTTGCTAGAATTAGTTCTTAAACTTCAGGCACTTCATGTGATGATGAGTCCATCCCCGAAAATGCAAATCTGTTTCTCTTCTGTACAGTTGTTCCTATGAATAGTGCACTGTGTGTCCCCACCACTACAACTACTACTTCCTTCCTTCAATAAAAACATAAACAGCCTATTAAAACAAGACTTCAAATAAGGTAAAACAGAAATGCAGCTTTATCTGAAATAGTCTCAGGAAAGAAGAGAGGAAAAATGAAAATAACTTCCTATGCTAAAAAAGCAAATGTTCTAATTATCCTTCAATGTCTATGTAGGAAAATCAAGAGGTTTAATAAATGGCATTTTCTCGGGACAAATAAGTGGCATTTTCATAAACAAAGCTTCTTTTTCAACTTTCAAAGGATGCTGTCTGCATAATTTTGCTTTCATCTGCTTTCTCTGTATCCTCTCTAAAAGAAGCTTCCTATCTTTCCTTCCTATCTCTGGTGTGGTCCAAATATGAGACATGGGCAGGGCTGCCTATTCTGGGCCCTGGATGAGACATTGTCTTTGAGAATATACTTTCAACAGGAGGGAAAGATTGTATAAGAGCCTACAGCAATGAAGGAGAGAGATTCAATTGCTCCCAATTTTTCCTGGTCTCAACCTACCATTATGAAAAGAGAATAAAAGAAATGACAAAAGAGAGAAAGGAGAGATGAGAGCTGAGAAGGAAAAAGAAAAGAAGAGAAAAAAGAAAGAATAGAATATCAGAAAGATAAAATAAAAGGGCAAAGAGAACATTATAATCCCTCATTGAAAAATTCTACTCTTTTATATATCGGAGGTTTCATGCACTCCTAAGACTTTGGTCACTGCCAATAGTCTGATCACACCTACATCTCCATTTCCTGCCTTTCAAGAACCATGAAGCATCTGGTATTTTACCCTGCTTCCAGCTAACAATTCAGGCTGCTGCTTTCATTGGTACCCACAAGATATAAGGCACTTTTGCCAGAGACAAAGAACTGCATTACCACACAACAAAATGAAAAGCTTCTCCTTCTCCATCTCAGTGCCAAGGGCCACTTTAGCAGGCCACACGGATGCTGCAGCTGAGAAAACCTGAGTTTAGAAATCCCAGATTTTAAAGTGGATGCCAAGGCAGTCTCTCTGATCTGTGGTCCAAAGAAAGTCATGATTAAAATGCAATGTTTGTATGCACCAATCCAATCCCCCCAATGAATGTTATTATTATGCACCACATACACTAATAATAATGGAAGTCATTATCTTCCTCCTATAATGCACATAAAAATTTTAATCTCAAGCCATTTAAGTATACCATTTTCTAGAATAAAATACATTCATAATATTGTGCAACAATTATCATTTTCCATCTCCACAATTCTTTTCATCTTCTAAAATTGAATTAAACAATAACTTATCAACTAAACAGTAACTCCCTATTCCCCCTCTTCCTTCATCCTTGAAAATCATCATTCGACTTTCTGTTTGTGGGATGCTGACTACTTTAAATTCCTCATATAGAGACCCAGGGTTGTCGTTTAGTGCTGGAGCACTTGTTTTGCATACTTCATATAAGTGGAAGCATACAACAATTGTCTTTTGTGAATAGCTCATTTCATTTAGTATGATGAATTCCTCAAGGTTACTCCATGCTATAGTTTACATCATAAATTCCTTCTTCTTAAGGCTGAATAATATTTCATGTATTTTGCTTACCAGTTCATCTGTCCATGGTCAGATATTTTCAACATCTGAGTTTTGGGGAATATGTTTTAACCATACCACCTATCTTGAGACCCAGGGGCCATCTTAGATGTCTGCCTCTTTTCATATTAACTCCCAATATCACATATAGTCAATCAATATCCATGCTCACTCAATTCAGTCTCATTTGTAGATTTTATAATTGTCTCTTCTCCTTCAAACTTAGTCCCTTAACATCTTTCCCTTAGGTATTAAAGTCTTAATCATATGGATCACTCCAGGTAATGTTCCACAGTCCTGCCAGATAGTTCTTAGTGCTTCTGTCTGTAAAATACAATTTAATCTTCCATTGTCATACAGAGCAATTGGAATCCTGGTCCCTATTTTATTTCTTCTTTATCATTCTCTCTCCTCTAATTGCATTTATTTATTTAACTACCCGTTCTCTTCTAGAATATACGTCCCTCACACTCAAGGATATTTTATTTAACTTTGATTCTGCCAAAAACATAGGGAACATTGAATAAATGCTTACTAAATACTTTGTAAAAGCCTATATGAACACAGTTGTATAGGTGTATGATTTATAGTTCTTGTGTGTGGTCTTACTTATGCTCATAGACTTAATTTTAGGTTCAGCTCAACTATCTTTTTCAGAAACTTTCAAATCTTCAATGGTAGAAGTTCTTTATTTTTCAACGTTCTCCCTTTCTAATGGGGGCTTTATATTAATAATATTTCCCTGCCAACCAGCTATTTGTACTAGAAAACTCTGTATATTGATTTTGCTATTGTTGTTCAGAGCAGAGTTTCTCAATTTTGGCACTATCAACAAATCTTTGGCTAGGTAATTCTGTACCTCCCAATTCTGAGTTTGTACGTCACACAGTGTTCAGAATTACTCAATTCCAGTAGCCTCCCAAGTCAGATTTTTCTACCCTAATTTTTAAGACACTGCCAAATGTCCTTGGGAAGTTGTGAGAAGGTGGCTTGAATCTAGTTGGAGAACCACTGATTTGGAACCAATATATAGCACTTTTTAGCTCTCTAAAACATACTGAAGCAGTCAAGGCTATCTATAAATTTCTCTGATACTTACAAGTTACTAGAAAAAAATACCCTTCAGTCAGAAAGTAATGCACTATGGAAATATGGGATAAAGTCTCTCACAGAATACTTGTATTAATAAATGGCCTATATCATATGTAGAACAAAACCAGTGAAAATCATGGCATCCCTGAACTGTGTTGAGGGAAGCCACATCCACGACGTTCGCCATGAATTTCTTAAGCCCACAGAAGAGACTCCTATGTCTCCCTCTCTTATAAAAGCAGCTAGCTATATAGAGAGTTTTTTTTAATGTTTTATATTTAGAAGACTGTTTCTTTTGCCTGTTAAAATTCTTATGACATGTTTACTGCAATAGTCAAAGGTTTATTTATTGTAATGTTAATAAGTGGTTATGATTTAGTTAATATTTTCCAATGAGACAGTTCCAGAATGATTTTAACAATTTAGATTTGCAAAGGAGTTGTCATCATATTGTCTAATTTTGCTTAGTATTTTGAATAAAAGTCTTTGAATTGCTGAGATATTATACTCCAGAAAAATGACTTGCATTTCATGCAATAACAGCTTTTCATTTGGGTTTTAACATTCACTTGGAGCATCAACTTGTAGTTTTAAAAATGCTATTATGAGTCATTTGGAGTTTTAACAGCATTCATAAATTAATGCATGCTAGAATGATTCTAATCAGTTGGATATTTAATATACATTTCAAAATTAAAACAAAATAATAGCAAAATGCATACATACTTTGGTTAAGTGAAATAGTGTATTTTAAGTTATTCAAACACATTCTTCATCATACTGGATGAGCCTTTCAGAAATGTTTTTGCATCTTACAACAAGTAGCAAATAGTACACTATAACAAGCAAATGTCAGGAACATGAATATCATTTTATAAGAAAGAGAATATTATTTATTATTTTCATGAAGAGTGAAAATATAAAACCTGCCATTTGGTTTTATGTATCCTTTTAAATTAAAGATATTGAAAAATGCACATACAATTGAATGAGAATCTTTATTATTTTATATTCAGCATACATTTTATTCAGAACTAATCACATTAGATCACACAACTGAAAATTGAGAAATAATTATTGTTTAGTTCCTTATATTTTGGGCCATATAACAAAAGATATATCAAATATTCTTACTTTCCAAATAAAAAATTTTCTATCTACCTCTCCTTCTACAATTCCATTCTCCCCTCCAATGTTCAAGTCTACGAGAAACGTTCTGCCACTGCTCCTTGCCTAAATCTTTGTGGGCCTTTTCAGAATACACACAAGTTTCACATCTGCGCCAGGTATGATCGTAAGAGCATTGTGAAGAATTCCAACTTCAATAACAAATGAACAGCCATGACCCCTGAGATTATGCTTTAGCATGCTTGTACAAATGGGAAACACACGCCTTGTATTATTCCAGAGTTACATAGGTATTCCTAGGAGCAGCACAAGCTACAACCATGATCTTCTCCAAGAGTCACTTTCATTTCCTCCCTCCCCAGGCAACTGCATCTCCTTCCCCAACAAAGGTGTTAAAAATGACTTCAGGTATATCTTCAAGATTGCTATCAATTATCATTTGAGAAAAGGAAACAAGAACCAAGAGGTTTAGCTCCTCTTCCATGCTTTCTATTACCTCAAAATAGAACAAACTGATAGTTTTAACAGGCCTATAAATTATTTGTTGCCTATCTCTACATTTTTCAAAACTCAACATACATTGCCATTTTGAGATACAGAATGACACTAAGGAAGTCTAGCTATCTTGGCGAGGTCATAAAACAAAGATGTACGGGTCTGGTACTGAAGCTCCATTTTGTGTGACTCAAAACTCCTCTAAGTCTGTAAATGTTTCAGAGGGGATGGATGAAGTAATGAATAACAAGTTTCTATCACATAATCTAATCTTATTTGATGACAGAGCAATCACTTAAATCCTTTTAAATCCTGACATTTGCTATCTGTGATGGGCAGAATAATGGCCCCACAAAAATGCCCACTTTCTAATCTCCTGAAATTTTGAATGTTAGGTTATATAGAAAAAGGAAATGTAAGGGGCTAAGGATTTAGCTTTGCAGCACTATGCCTGTCTCACAAATGCAAGGTCCTGAGTTTGATCCCTGTTATATATAAAAAAAAGGAAAATTAGTTGTAGATGGAAATATATTTGCTAATCAGCTAACCTTGAGATGGGAAGATTATCCTGGATTATGTGGTCAAACCAAATGTAATCATAAGGGGCCTAAAGAGTCATAAAATGTGATAGAGGGAGATGAAAGAACACATGTCAGAGTGGTATGATATAAGAACTCAAGTGGCCAGTTCTAGCTAGCATTGATGGGAAAAGAGTCACTAAGGAATGCTGGCAATTTCTTGAAAGAAGGCAAGAAAACAGAAGTTTAGCTATAGAGAAAGAATACAGCCATTACGACACTTTGAGTTTGGCTCAAGGAGACATATTCTGTACTTGGAATAATAGAACTGTGAGATAATACATTTGTGTTGGCTTTAGCCACTACATATGTAGTAAATTGCATGGAAATTACATAAAGCTAATGTAGTGTCTATATAAGTTATGTTTACAAGATACACTTACAAGCTTGAACCTGTCCTGGGCAACTTAGTGCCTTAACAAGATGATGTCTCAAAAGAAAAAAGAACCGGGGATATATCTCAATGTAAAGACCACGGGTTCAGTCCCCAGTACAAATAAAAACTATTCTAACCAAAATCATCAAAAAATAAATTAGAAAAATGCTAATATTACCATTAAGATGTTTTAGTTTAAGACTATATTAAAAGATATTAATAAAATTTTAAAAATTTTCTTCCTTTCTATTTATTCAAGCATTTACTTATTTAATCAACAAATACTTATTAAGCACCAATGGATAACCTGGTCTTGAAGAGATAGTGGTAGACAAAATAGTCTAAATTTTTGTCCTTTGTAAATTAAAGATCAGGATAGTTACAAAATTCAATTCACTGAGTACTTCCTGAGCCTCTACCACATGTCTAAATTAGTCAAAAAGAATAAAGGTTCCAAAAGAAGTTCACAATGAAGTCAGATCTAGATTAAAGGAGGAGATGATGGACAAGCAGGCTGTTGTAGAATTTCTCTCTGGGTCACCTCCTTTACCTACAGAGCTCAGGCATTCTTTTCCAGAATCACTGTGCCACTGCCTCTTTCTTCCTTAATACTAGCTTTAGAGTGGCTTTGATCTTGAGAATTTCTCCCCTTCTTTACTACTTCAATTTTTCTTTTCATGCTTTTCCTACTAATGGCTAAAGACTAATAGGCAATTACAAAACATGATCCACCAAAACAAGAGGGGAATTTTAAAAGCCTGCAATGTTCTTACCATAGGAGTTTTGACTGGTTTTCTGTAGCTAAAAGTAGTCTTGTATTTCTGAGAGGTTTTCACATATTCATACCACCCTGTAGATCTAATTAAGGCCTAAATATGGAAACAAGGTAGAACAAAAGTGAACCCTTTTGACATCATGTGGGAAATTATATCTCTGAGGTGGATGACATCCAATACACTAGGGTGTTTGTTGGGTATAATTTTCCAGGAACCACATAACAATTAAAGAACGAATCCACGAAACTGTTTTCAAACTTATTTTAGCTATAATTCAGTGGAAGAAGTGTATTTTAATTTGTGATTTGGTATGTGCCCATGAAGTAAACAAAAGTTTCACATATAATATTAGTCCTTTATATTGAACAAAGAGCATGGATGAATTTTTATCCGGTTTTTTTAAAGATACTAAGCCAAATCACAGCCTATAGTTAGCAAAACACTACAAGGAGCCATTACGAAGCATTGATTGCACACAGTCCTGTGACAAGCACAGCATTACGATCAGAAACTGAATGTGTGTCCCGGCTCCAGCATCTGTCAGCTATGTGTGAATAGTTCAATTTACTTCACATCTCTGTTCATGGTTCCTCACGTCTAATTTGTGGAGGTTAATTTTCACAGGAGAGTGACAATAATATATAATATAATGTCGAATGTCTCTACAGAGGCATGGTTTTTATTGGTTTATTGGCACTGAATATTCACTGGAATGTTGCATCTGGCTCACATAAGCTCTCACGCGTCAATGGGTGCATCGCTGACCACCGTGTTATTCAGCAACATCCTGTTGATGACTTGAAATCAGTCGTGCTGGGAGTATTTCTTCAAAGAACACAGAGAGTGCATGATTCAGGCCTCTCCTCAGCCATTGTTAAATGTTTAGCAGAGTACCTCTATGTGTACACCAGGCACCCAAAATAGTGCCACATCCATAGCTGGCTCTTAAATATTTGTCTAATCAGCACATATAAAACATTCTATGACAGCAATTAATAACACCATCAGAAAATACATTAATAGAAAATAATTTGGGAAATGGTATGTTGAAAGAAAAGTCACCTAAGAAATGGTGTTTGAGGAAGATCTTACCAATAAAACAAGTGGTGTTACTTGATAGTTTCCAATCTTGCCACCATTGAAATGGTGACTGGAAAGTATTTTTTAAAGATTTCCTCTTCATTTTCACTTTTGCTTCAGCTGCAAGTAACTAATTTTGAAAAATCTCAAAAATCAGATTGCTCTACCTAATAGACAAACTCAATATTACACAGTATCCATATAATTTGTGCACACCTGTCTTCTAATGGTACTACTGAGGTAGTGGAGAATTCATGTGCTAATGCTAACTCATTAAGCTTCCATCAAACATAATAAGAACAAAGCATATTCTGATTTTCATTGTATCTCCTTATATTTCCTTCACCAAAATTATCATATTTTCCAAGAAGAATTTTACAGTCTTTCAGGGGAAAATTGGATGGCCCTCTGTCATAGGCTTTCACGGCTTCTGCATGTATGTTGTACATTTATCATATATGATGTGAATAAAAGTGCCTATGTTTAATACATCTCCCCAATATGAACAACTTTACTTTAATGACTTTCTTTTGTCACTAATTTTAGTTTCAGAGTAATGACTGTAACTTCAGAATCCTTGGTATACATAAGGAGTTCAGCTGTATTTTCTGAGATTGTTGTCAAATTATCATTAGTGAACAAAAGGTCTATTATATATTAAACTCAAGACATTTGAAGTACTCAGTAACTATAAGAGAAGGGAAAAAAAGAACAGAGATTTTAGAGATTTCTTTTGTTGTTTGTTTTGCTTTATTTTAAGGCCAAACCAACAGTAACTGTTCTTCAAATTCTAGGATGAGTTGTCCAAGGAACACAAACTGTTTGGTACTTAATGGCATGAGGGAGCACGGGGATTCCATGCATAATTTAACTAGCTTTAGAGGGCAAGCTTAAGGACAGATGAACAGAGACAGGACTCTATCTGATACTTGTCATGTAGCAAATACTTCTACTAAACAGATATCTAGTTGAACTACCTCAGAATCTTTACTGAAGTGTTATGTCTACTGCCTTCAATAACTCAAAATGTCTGAGTATAACTCATTCAGGACTACTTAAACCCCTCAGCTGTCTCATCTTTGACAAAGGAGCCAAACACCCTCACTGGAGGAAAGATAGTCTCTTTAATAAATCGTGCTGAAAAAATTGAATTTCAACTTGCCAAAGATTAAAACTAGACCTGTATCTCTCACCCCACACTAAACTAAAATAAAAATGGATCAAAGATCTAAATATGAAAACAGAAACACTAAATTGGCTGGAAGAGAACTTAGGTAGAACTCTTGAAGATACTGGCATAAAGAAAGACTTCATGCACAAAACCTCAGTTGCATGTGAAATAACACAAAGAATTCACAACTGGGATCTCATCTTATTAAAAAGCTTCTGCACAGCAAGAGAAACCACCAACAGAGTGAAGAGACAACTCACAATGTGGGAAAAAATTTCCACTAGCTGTTCCTCAGGCAAAGCTCTATTATCTAGAATGCATAAATATCTTTAAAAAAAATCAGACCCCCCCCAATTCAAAGACCCAGTCCAAAAATGGGCATCTGAAATGAACAGATCAGTAGTGTTGAAATCAACATTACTGGTCATTTGAAGAGATGTATATGAAAACAACAACTCACTCCAGAAAGAATGGCTGCTATCAAGAAATCAACCAATAACAAATGCTAGATGCTGGTGGGGTTGTGGGAAAAAGAAACCCTTCTCCATTGTTGGTGGGAGTGTAGACTGTCACAACCACTGTGGAAATCAATATGGAGATACCTTATAAAACTAGGGTTAGTGGTCCCATTTGAACCAGCTATTCCCCTACTGGGTATTTTCCCAAAAGAATGAAAAGCATCATACCACAGTGATATATGCTCACCCATATTTATAGCAGCATAGTTTGCAATACCTATGTCTTGGAAACAGCTCTAATGCCCATCATTTGGTGACTGGATAAAGATGTGCATTTAAAAAAATAAAATAAAATTGAGAGCTACTCAGGCATAAAGAATGTGATACTAGAGACATTTGTAGCTAAATGGATGCACACTGAGGCCACTCTTAAGTGAAATAAATAAGACACACGTGTGTGAAAATCAAATAGTTCTGGTTTGAGAAACAAAGTGTAAAAGAGGATAAAAATGTGCAATAGATAAGGCGAAACAGGAAGAAAAGGTGCAAAGGGGAAGAGGAAGGGGAGGGGTAAGGGAAAGGAAGGAAGGGAAAGGAACAAATATGAGAAAAGGAAAAAATGGAAACAGTCTTTCTAAATAGGGAGGGGTGGAGTGGTTGAAGGGAAGATAGGGGAATGGGGAAAAAAATAGGAACCAAGATACATCATGTAAAGGTACAGATTCCCAGTGATGAATGCCATCATATTATATACCTAAAAAGCACTAATAAACAATGAATAATTCTTAAAAAGACCACTTATACCCATTTTTATTGTCTGCATACATTTTATTCAGGGATTGTTTGTACTCATTCGTATTTAAATATAATTAGATACAAGTAATAGAAAGTTAAACATGTGTATTCTTCCAACTATTTTGATAAGATGACAAATACAGAGATTACATAGCAGAATAAATGCTAAACAAATCACACCACTAAATTTCACACATTTGAACCGGTTTATTTCCTCTGCATTTGTTTGAGATGTTACAGAAGTAGCATTCGCTGTACCTCTTGATTTCTACCACATCATAGCAGCCAATAGTCACAGTAAATCAATGCATATTTTTCCTTGCCCTCCCTTAGGTGTTGTTGAATTGTAATAAATGCAACTTTCTATTCCAGTGAGCTGGGCTTTGGTCCAGGAGAAAGGAAAATCTTGAATTTAGAGTTTTGGCTTATCCATCACTCAATAAGACATGCCAAAATTTAAAGAAGGTGCCACTAACCAATGTATGTGAATAATGAAGTTTGTTCTCATTGAGCATGAGGCACCGTATTCACTATGTCGATAGTTCTTTCTTATATAATTAGGCTTTGCATTGTTGCGTCATTCCAAATGGATAAGCCCTTTTATGATGCAATCTTTTTAGAGATTTTTCTTTTGTTGCTATTATGACTTTAAAAAGTCTTAGCACCAGATTTAGTATTGCTTTATATAATAACTATTAAATTTGTTAATATTATATGCTTCCTGGAAGTGTAATGACTAGTTGCAAACAGGAATTTCATAAATGGACAGAAAATTTGCTTTTCATTCTATGGAGTCAGTTTGACCAGAGATGTTTAGATCAATTGATTTTTTTTTGCTTTCTTTAATTTTTAAATTTTGGACTTGTAAAATATTTTATATGTAACATTAATTAATTGTTGGCTTCAAATTTTAGTTCATATTCACAGAGATGGCTAAACGGTAAGTGCTTAACCATAAACCTTGCCATGATTTTTCTATAAAAGACTATATCTCTGTGTTGAACTAAAAAGACAACTGATACAAAATTTAACTAAATTTTAAAACATAGCAGATTGTGTGTGTGTGTGTGAATATCTGTGTGTGTGTGTGTGTGTGCACGCGCGAGTGAGCGTGTGTGTAGGAAGTCAGCACCAGATGTCAGTGCATGGAAGCAAACTCTATTTCATTTCCAATTTCAAATTATTGCTAAAATTTATTTTAGAAGTGAAAGATGAAAAGGCAGAGTAGGGCTTGTTTCTTGAGTTTTCACACAAATCCATACTGAGATCATCTCTGATCTTTAGTAGGTAGTAAGGACAGAATTAACACATTCTAAAGAGCAAAGGTTGTGCTCTACTTTTATGTCCTGCCTCTAGAATCTCTCATTGAACTAGTCTTTAAATATTGATTGGGTGTCTGGTGTTCTGTTAGACTCTGATATTATTGTAGTGAACTACATTTTCCAAAGATGGCAGCAATAGCATCTTCTATTCTACAAGTCCTTTTGTGTGTGTGTGTGTGTGTGTGTGTGTGTGTGTGTGTGTGTGTGGTTGTTTTCCTTTTGGTTTTTTGAGACAGTGTCTCACTATGTAATTCAGCCTGGCCTTGAGCTTACTTTGTAGCCCAGGCTGTCTTCATACTTGTGGCAAGCATCCTGCTTTGGCTTCCCTAGTGCTGGGATTACAGGCATGAGCCACCATCCCTAGTTACAAACTCTTTTGTAATAGAACCTAGCCACTGTTCCATCAAGAGGTGGTGTTTAAATTCCTATCCTTTCATTGGCCTAGCTTTAGGATTGCTTATAACCAGTTGAATACAGCAGATATAAAATGAATAATTTTAAACCCTGGACAATCGATCTATGGTAAATGAAGTTTTGTAGTTGTTTAGGGAGGGAGAGTAAGGGGAAAGAGAAGAGTGACTTGAATGGAGGGCTAAAAAACATTTCAGACTTGGATGTGTTATGAGACCAAGAGACGGATTTTTCTAGAAAGTCATAAATTAAAACTGAGCAAGACAGCACTAGAGAATTTTGAGGTGGAAGAAGTTGTTTATATGTCATTTTTTGACACGAGAAAAAGTGGAACAAGCAATAAAACATGTTAAATTTGACGCCCTGGGATAACATTAGCTTCTGTGGAATGTTAAGGGTAGTTGCTGTGGCAAGGTAAGACATCCCTTTGAAAAAACTGGCTGTGAAGAATACAAGACATTAACTGGAGTTATGGAAGGATTAGGAAGGCATTTTATTGTTTGCTGTTTTTGTTTGTTTTATTTTTGTTTTTCAGTGGGATATTCTAATGGTGTTTGAATATTCCTGTCATGGTTCACCAGGCAGAGAAAGGTGAGTGCTTATATGTCAAACTCTGCTTTCCCCACCAAGTAAAAGGAGTTGTTTCAAAGAATGAGATCAAAGAAAAAAAAAAAAGAGATCACAAAGATCAAAATTTGCTTGGAAGGTGAGAACATGACCAGAAAATATATTGCTGTAATAATTTTGATAAATCTTTCCCCCAGAGTAATTTTTTCTCATATCTTCAAATAAATCTTCGGTAATTTTTACGGTCATTAATTCTTCACTCAGATCTGTGGTTCTTAATGTGGTTAATGGCCCAAATGTTTATTTAAAGTAGATTATCAGTTCAATATTACACATGTTAAATGTGTCCAGTGTAAGTATGTTTTCATGATTGAATCTCCCAAATATTTAAACTCATCTCTACATTATAAGCAAGAACATATCTTTTAAAAAATAATTCTAGAACCCCGTTTTCTGAAAACTCTAAGAATTAACACAGGTTGCTAGCTTTTTTTTTATTGAAACTCAGTGATATGCCAAAGAAGTGAGAAAAAAAATTTCTCATTCTGAGAAATTAACAACAAAAGAACCCCTGGGGAGGTCAGTGTTGGCCTCTTCCTTGCTGTAAAATAGAGAAAAGCAGCTCAAGCCGGAACCAAGTCTGGAACCAAGTATGGTAGAGGCAACATAGAGCAGCATTCAACTCTTTATGTATATGAAGGATGAAACAGCTGGTGCAGGCGGACCAGACAGTCTGGGAACCTCTTCCATGTGCTGTTCCTTCTTACCTCTTCCCCCAGCACCTGAGGGGTCACAGTGGGCTGCATGCAGACAGCAACCTGGCTGCCGGATGCTGGGGAATGGATAATTAGTCGTGGCGGACACACCCTATGAACTACTATGCAGCTCTTGGAAGCAATGAATTTTATGGCAATTATAATCAGGGATGAATTTCAATATATTCCTGAATTTTAAGAAGTATAAGAAACAGAAAAAGTATTGTACAATGCTACTTGCATAAAAAGTCTCAAAACATTCAAAACAATAGTTAACTAGGTTAGAATATTCTAATGAACAAATCCTAAGGAAATTAGAGTAACTGGTAAGAGGAAAGAGCATAACAAGAATGAGTCTAGTGACTGCTGGTGAAAGTGATAGTGAAATAAATAAAATTATGAGATGACTGATACCAATAGTGTGCTGAGCAGCTAAACCTAGAATTAAAATAAATCTCTACACCACAATCCATAAAACACACAAAAAACAACCAAAACAAATGAACAAATTGTATAATGAATTATTTAAATAGTTTTTAGAGTTAATGTGATTCGCGCAGAAAATGAAAAACTATCCAAAATACAAATTTAGAAAGGCGTAGGTGTTCTCTTTCTGGGGCAGTTTACATGAACAAAACTTTAGCAGCCATTCCTCTGGCTGCTATCAATTCGCAAAGCTTTCCCTAGCAATTGCAAAAGGCACATAGCAAAAGGGGCAGAGAGGGTACGAAATAAGATTTTAAATGAAGTGACACTTTGGTAAAAAGAGGAAATTTGAGAGAAGGGTTAAAAAATATCTCAATAGGCTAATTAAAATTTCAAAAGATTGATCACTTGTCAACCATGTTTTGAGGCTGCATTCATATATCATAAAATATTTTTGAGATAAAGACCTAAAGGCAATGCCAATTAATAAATATGGTAAATCTATAGACTGATAATTTTTACTAAATTAATATTTTAAACTTGCGTTGAATGTCAGTCTTGACCCAAATGATGATATGACTTTGAGTAGAACAAAAGAAGGTTAGGAATGTCCTTCACATGAAATTTTTATATTCTGACAGCACAAAGGAATGAAATACTTTCTCATCTGAAATAACAGTTGTCTGGGAGGTCCTTTTATTCTTTCATTGGCACATAGTAAATTGAGTCTTTTCAACAGTAATGCAATTGGGAACTTTAAAGATAATTAAGAAACATAAAATATGTCAGTCTTCTCAAGCATAGTTGGAATATGAGTTTTAAGCTCTCTCCTTCAGGAATATTAGTAAGTTTAAGTCTATACTCTCATAATTTTAAAAAGAGTGAACCATTTAAATATATATATAGGAAATATCTAATAACTGTTCATAGAAAAATAGAATGCTTGTGTTTTTATAAATATTTAATAAGAGTTGTACTTGAAATATATTGCTGATCCATGAGCAAAATTATTTCAATAGGTTGATGTAGTATAGCAAGGAAATACAAAGAGGAGAGAATAGAAAATTAGGGTCTATGACTGGCTCTGGTATAAATGTGGGCATTCTGTTTCCTCCTGGCCATTTGGAAGGTCACAGACAACATGGGGGATATGTGTTTCTACCTGACCCTGGGTGTCTATGTAGCTAAACTGATGAGAGCACAGCACAATCTGTACCAAAACTTATGTCCACACCTTGTAGCCTCTGTAGTCTCCATGAGGTCTCTAAGAGTCCTATCTAGTTTGCAATATAGAAGGAAAAACTTCATGCAGCAAGAAAGTAGATGATGATCTGTGCCTCAACTCCAGTTCAGAAAACTAAATTTCATGCAAGTTCATATAGGTTAAACCTCTCCACACATTGCAGTCTTATTCATAATCCCTTTTCCCATTAGACTTTCCCCATCTACTCTGCAACCCACACCCACATTGTACAACATTTGAATCTATTTTCCAAAGAAACAGATCCTACAGATTCAGAAATATTAAACCTTAGAAATTAAGTGACACCTTGGAAGCTCTCCATTTACTAAGTAAGGACAGAGAACTCCAAGCATTCAGCATTTGACTGGTCCCACCTGGGCCAAAGCACTATGGACCTCCTGCTAATCAAAGTTCTTACTCAGCATCCATCATCATCATCATGCAAGTTGAACACCGAATTACAGGGATCCTACATAACATGTATGGAAATAGAACAGAACCCCAGCTGCCACTATGGCTAATTGCAAGTAAAATTTTGCATTGCTCTAAAATAAAATGCAGTCTCACCAGGAAGGCTGATCCAACCTGGAAAGGACACTTGAAATATCTAAAACCAACCCAGAACTGCCATTTAAGCATATTAAACATCTCCCACATCTAAGAGTTTCCTGTTTGTTAAACTAAGTATTTCAACACAAACGAGGGTATGTCCTTTGATGTCACAGGATAATATTCCCCTTCAAGAGTACAAGGCCAATGTAGTTTCCATCAAATGAGACATTAAGACAGGCAAAGAGACTCCTGTTTGTATGACTCCATGGAAGATGAGCAGGCCCACCTCTGAGTTCAGGAGTACTCTTCCCTCACGGTAGGAATGCATAACAAAAAGTATAATTTGAGAAAACAACTCCTCGGAGTTACAACATCCAACAATCAAAGATAAACCTGTGTGGGCTTTGTTTTTTATAGAGGGTTTCAGGCTTCTATTTTCTATTTTGTCTTTCTTTCTTTGTCTTGAGACAGGGTCTCATTGTGCATTTCAGGCTGAACTTGAAGTCACTATGGAGCCCAGGTTGGCCTCGAACTCACAACAGTCCTCCTGCCTTGGCCTTTTGAGTGCAGGGATTACAGGAGTAAGACACCATGCCTGGCTGGATTTGTGTTTTAAATCCAATATTGTTACTAATTGGTTTTATGAGTTGGTGAGGGGGGGAAATCTCTTCAATTTGGCAGGTCTCTGTCCAAATTTACCAACTAAATTTGCATTATATTATTTCTAGGGTACTTTGTACTTTTCATTTCCACTTGTTTCTAAGTTAAATTTAATGATTGTTTGTGTAGTAAGTGCATCATAGGTAGATAGAGGATTCTAAGTCTATGCTAAATATTAAATGCAAAGCCAAGAAGCTACCACATACAATTTATATACCAACCCAAATATTCATTAAATATTATTAGTATTGTGTTAGCATTGTAAAAAAAATAGTTACAAAGCATTATATAAAGATAAAAGAAAGAAGTAATTACTTTTTTTCTTCTGGTACGGGCGATTGAACTCAGGACCTTGTACTTGTGAGGCAAGCAGCAGTGGCACCACTGACCTAACTCTCCAGCCCAAGTAATTACTTTTTTGAGGGATCTATCTATTTATCCCAGTGAAAGTATTTTTTAGTGATATGTGCAAATTGGCCCAAGTTGTTTTCTGTGTGTCACTTCAAATTCTGTGATTCTCAAAATAGTTAGATTTTTGACTTCAACCATTAACCCAAGAAATATTACCATGATTAAAAATAAATAAATAAAACTCTAAAACTCTCTTTTTTTGGTACTGGGGATCAAATTCGGGTCCTTGTGCTTGTGAGACAGGCACCAGAACCACTGAGGTAAATCCCCAGCCCAATGAAACTCTTAATGTCTACCTCAGTGTTAAAAGCCACAACATTGAAACTCAAGTTAAACATGAGATCATTTAACATTTAAAGTATCCTTTTTCATTTTTATTTGATCAGGACTTTTGTTAGTAAGATACCAAAACCCAGCTTACACTACATAATGCAAAAGCAGCAAGGCTGTTAAATCTCAAGGACGAGAGGAATCCTGAGATACAATGGAATCTGCCTATATAATCAAAATCACTACTCTTGGCTTCATTCTCTTACTGATGTTTTCCATGTCATGGGAAACCCAGCTTCTAGCTGCACCAAAAACTCTCAGTTAATAGTCTCTGTTCTTCCACTTATTACCACGTTACCTATCTTCTCCCCAGTTCCAATCTGGAAATGACAACCTTGAGTTATGTGACCCACTTTAGAACAACCAACTGGGGTCTGGGGAAGCCAAGGTCATCCTGCCAGTTTACTTCTGGTAACTACCATAGAGTGACTATTGTCACAGGAGAGGAAAAGGAGTCTAGGAACATGTCTGGGATGCCCACGTTTACTGGTCCCGGAGTGTTGGAAAGGCTACAGAACCTCTCCATGTCTCTTACCTCATTCGGTATGAAGACGTACTAGTCCCAAGTTGACACTTTCTTGCAATTAAGTGAATTAATGTACATGAGTGATCCTGACCAAATCAGATTGCATATTAAGTGCTCCGTAAGAGAGAAAAAAGTATTTTAAGTTATTATAGCCACCGATGTCATGGATGCTCCCATGAGAATCACTTCCCCCAAAAGTTGTTTTTCCTCAGAAGAAAGGCGGAAAGTACTGGATGAGCATGATGATGTTTCTCATTATATTGCCTCTAGAACAGCATGCTTCATTTCAGATGTCTTCCTCTGAGGTGACACCCACCGAGACAGGCAGGAGGAGGGATGGAAGAAAATAAATACCCGCTCCAGTTTAAAGTTTTATCAGTTACCGAATTCATGCATATTATACATATCATAAATTACATGATTTAGTATAGTATAACTTTTAGGTGGAGCCCAGCTTTTCTTGCATTAAAATATCCAGTTATTTAGATTCCTTTCCCAGCTTATTTTCCTTTAGCTGTGCACTGGGAAAGG
Organism: Fukomys damarensis; assembly: GCF_012274545.1. Taxonomy (NCBI): domain Eukaryota; kingdom Metazoa; phylum Chordata; class Mammalia; order Rodentia; family Bathyergidae; genus Fukomys; species Fukomys damarensis. The sequence goes on from NW_022900945.1 coordinate 38,825,753, forward strand.
AGTTGGAGTTGGAGACAGAAGAGGAACTGTTTGGCTCTCCCAGCTTTGTGGATTGGGAAGGGGAGATAAGACTCAGCGGTTGCCTGTAGGTCCCAGTCGGACATAGTGTTCACGCTGACGCTTTGAGAGTCAAGTTTCCGGATGCACTGCCTGTGGTTTGGGCTCCTGGTAGTCCTCCTCGACTATCTCCACCACTCTGTGACACCAGGAGCAGAAGACCACTCAACCAGCCCAAAGTGGCCCTTTTCCTGCAGCCTCTGCTACAGGCTCGTGATGTGCCCATGGTTCCGGGGCCAGCCCTGGTCCCAAGGCCGAGTTTCAACCCCACAGGAGTGCTGACCTTGCCCAGTACGCCGTCTTGGCCGGTTGAGGTTGGCTTAAGGGTTACTTTTTAGTGAGTCTTGTATGAAGGTGTTTCCTACAACAGCGCCTATCCCCCTTCCCTGCTCAGTACTCACTGTCATCTAACACAGAATACACACTATTTTCTGTTTAATGTGTGTCTTTCTTCCACCAACATGTAAGCTTGATGCCTTTGCTTGAGCTGCATATCCCAAGTCTAGGATGTGACCTAACAAAAATTAGATGGTGAACAAATGCTTGTGAATGAAGAAATATACGGTTAAAAACTGAACAGTCCTTTAGCATCCCAAATTCATTGTCTCCCCACCTCCTAAATCCTTCTAACTAGTTTGGCTCCTGACACACAGTAGGTGACTAAAATAAAAGGACTTCCCTCAATTTATTCCTTAGTCCTTGTAATGGGGCCAGGTAGCTTTTGGTTCATTTCCAGTGTTTGCTTCTATTCTTTGGCAATTACTTGATAGTGCTCCTTCTGGACTCTGACTCTGGTTCCATTTGTACATGGACCGAGGTAGCATTCTTTTTTATCATATGCCCTTGAAGGTTGAGGACATATTACTTATGCTCCATTCCAACCACTCTATTTCCTTACCTGCTCATAAGAGAGCTCTGCTTACCCAGAGCCTCACTGTCCCTTCTGGTTTCAGATTATCAGCTAATTCTCTTTATGATTAATTCTGGGAGTCTTTCTCCATCTCATTTGAAACTTCAGAGAACAACAAACTGATTTGACCCTGTCTGAAATTTCTTTACGTGGTCATCCTGCATCTAAAATTGTATATCTTTGTTCTACTTAAGGGCTGATTATAGATCTAAATTCTATAAGCATCCTATGAATATTGCAAGATCATATAAGCTAGCAACTTTAAAAATAGCAAATATTTATTGAGCTTTTATTATGTGCCAGACGTTGTGCTAAGCATTTTTCACGTATTGCTTTATTTTTTGTAATTCTATGAATGGAGATTGTTGCTTTAGTCCCATTACCCATGTAAGGAAATTAAGATTGAAAGAGACCAGAAATTCACCCTCGATCACATAGTTGTTAAACAGCAGAGCTGAGCTTCATGGTTAATTGTATTTATCATCAAGGCTTATGTTCTGAAAGCCACACTAAATGGCCTTTATTATTCTTTGCTACAAAGAGGAATTTTATCACAATTTCACAATTCATTTATTAAATAAGTGAACTGTGTAAATTCGGAGCCAAGAATTCTTTTTAATTTCCAGTTATAGGACAGAAATGAGCATATTTTGTCACACAGAAATATCTTTTGATTAAATAAATCCCCAAAAGGACACTGAAATTATAAACAAACAAATGAATTTCCATGACGCTGAGATATGTTTCTTTTTATACTAGTATCATCTTTTTTTACTCATTTTTCTTGCTCTATTGCATTCATACTCCACTGATTAGAAAATACAACACAAAACTCTTTCTCTAGCATCTTCCCATATCCTTTTACACATTGACTTAGCTGGCAGACTTTATGTATTTTATTTGGCAGTGGTTACAGTTCTAATTAGTAGCTCAAATAAATACGGCAGTGGACTGATCAGTAGCATCCCAGGCCACATTAGAGCTTGCAACTGTCAAGTTGTTTACTAGTCCCCATAATATTCTAATTACCAATATGGTCAGGGACAAAATGCTATTTTGTTGTATTTTCTCCCCCTTTTAACATGGCTCAGCATGGATAAGCTGTGAAATGTATTAGAAAACAATATTTCTAATGATTTTATTTCAAAATATGTTTCAGATTTTTTTTCATGCTGAGAAAGTTACCATCCAAATCCTTAAACCGCTGAGATGAACCAAGCTTAGAATTCTCCTGTAATCATTTCTGAAATCTGTAAAATGAGAAAAGCCTTCAGAATGGGAATCATTTTATGATCCGTATTCCTTTGTGTTTACATGGGGCTTAATTTCTGAGGTCTCAGAAGTGAATTTTGACTCCTAAAATGGAAGTAGGGAGAGAAGATGGTCAGTAGAAGATAAAAGAGGAAAAGATTTTGGCTGCCTCTGGGACTACAGACCCTGCAATTTACAGCTAAATTTCCTCCATATCAAATCACTCAAGCATTGTTACTAAGTCTATACACATTCTTGCTTTCCCTTTCAGCAAATAGGGCCTTTCATGGCTCTTTCAGAGTAGCAACTACTTTTGTCAACAACCAAAGCAGCTTACTGCTGTGAAAACAACTTGGAGTAAAAACCAACAATGCAAAAAAAAAAAAAAAAAAAAAATGTTCCTTGAAATTGAAGTGGAAAGCAAATACCTGGGGATATGATATTCAAAGAAATATGGTAAGGAGACTGGCAATATACTGCTGGGAGCCCCGTTAGAAAGGGAGTTTATTTCGGATGCCCATTTTTGGATCGGGTCTTTATATTTGGGGGGACTGATTGTTTTGAGTTCTTTATATATCCTTGATAATAGTCCTTTGTCTGAGGTACAGCTGGTAAAAACATTTCTCATACAAAGAAGTAAAAGCAGCAAGAAAATATATGAAAAAATGTTCCACATCACTGGTCATTCGAGAGATGCAGATGAAAACAACACTGAGATTCCACCTCACCCCACAAAGAATGGCTGGTATCAAGAAATCACACAATAACAAATGTTGGCGGGGTTGTGGGGAGAAAGGAACCCTCCTCCATTGTTGGTGGGAGTGCAGACTAGTGCAACCACTATGGAAATCAATATGGAGATACCTCAAAGAGCTTGGACTGGAGGTGCATTTGACCCAGCCATCCCTCTGTTGGGTATCTTTCCAAGAGAACTAAAAGAATCATATCACAGAGAAGTATGCGCACCCATGTTTATAGCGGCACAGTTTGTAATAGCTAAATCTTGGTAACAACCTATTTGCCCATCCGTTGGAAACTGGATAAAGAAGTTGTGGTTTTTCTATAAAATGGAATATTACTCAGCCATAAAGAGCGAGAGAATAGATTCATTCATAGGAAAATGGATACATATTGAAGATATACTCCTAAGTGAAATAAATAAGTCCCACATGTGTAAATACCAAATAGTTTCCCTGGTGTGAATATTCTGCAACAATGCATAAGATTCTAATAAGATTACTGACATTTAGAAATGGGAGGAAAGGAGCTAAAGGTGTAGGGAAGGTGTGATACGTAGGGGAAGAACAAAAAGGGAAAAGAAAAAAATGTGAGAGAATGAAAAGATGAAAATAAAGTGTTTGTAGATGGGGAGGGGAGGAGGGGGTGAAGGGAGGGCAGAGGTAAGGGGAAAAAATGAGAATCAAGACTTGCCATGTATAGGTACATGATCCCAACAATGAATGTAACTGTACTGTATCCCTAAATGTACCAATAAACTCAATAAAAAAAAAAAAAAAAAAAAGAAAGGGAGTTTAAATCTCTTCAGGATGGAGGCCATTTTGGCATACTCTGAGGATGAGTATTTGTTTCAAGGAGTCTTCTAGATACGTGTTTGTATTGACTCTTTGGTTGATTCAAGAAGTAAGTGAAGAGAAATGGCTAAAATACATCTATTTTACTTTGTGACATTAATTATAAATGTTTCTGAGGGAGGTTTCATGTTTCCTGAAGCTCTAGCAGGCAAATGGTAATTTACTGATGGTTTTAATGACAGCCAAGTTGTAGCTGAGTGAATGACTGGGTGATCCTGTTGCAGAAAAGAAAGACAGATCTTAGCACCTGGAGCCCTGCTCCTGTTTTGAAAGCATCAGTGGCCCCCAAACCCATCAAATGAGGTGCCTGACATTTCAACGTGAATGTGTTAAATGACAAAAATAAGTTGTTTTCATGGATTCTGAGTTAAATTTAGGACATTTGTGAAGGGACTGTGAAGCTGAGATGAAACTGGGTGCCCTCGTTTATTTGCCATAATCAGACAGAGCTCTGACTCAAGGGCAGTGAGACATGGCCAGCTCCTTTGTACAGTGTGAAGTCACATGACCTTTACTGGCACAACTACACACTGGCACCGAAAAATGTAGATAAAATTAATTATGTATATGACATTTTGAGACCTACTACCTACCTCACCACAATAATTATATTGATAGTTTATCATAGCCTTATTGTGTACAGCTCTAACAATGTGGTTACTTATAACTTCCTTTAGTCAAAGATAAAGTAGAAAGCAGATTAACGGAGAAAAAATGTTGCCCTAATAATTCCATTTTGATTTTATCCTTTCTACTAACTGGTCATTTTTTCTTCCTATATGTTTTGGTTTATATCTTGATGTCCCCTCAAAGCCTCGCGCTTTTATAGGTGAAGCTTTGGGAAGAGACTGGATCATGGGTGTGAGATAGTCATCAGTGGATTAGTCTGCTGCTGAGTTTATAGCTAAATATGTTGTTGGGAGGTAAAGCCTGGCCGGAGCAAGTGGGTCATGGGGGGGCGTGGCCTCTAAGAGTTTATCTCTCCTCCCTCTTCCCTACACCCTCTCTGCCATATCATCCTGCCGTGAGCCATCCAACTCTGGATTGAAACCTCCGTAAAGTATGAGCTCAAATAAACCTTCTTTCATTTAATTTGCAGGTCTCAGGTATTGTGTTCCAGAGGTAAAGAAAGTAACTAAGTGCTACAGATTATTTCATACAAGTAATTTTCACTATAAAATGAAATGTACAAAGGGTATTACTGCAGGTTTTTTGTTTTGTTTTGTTTTTAGACAAAGAAGACATTATCTTTCTTTTTTTTCTTCTTCTTTTTTTTTTTTTTTTTTTTTTACAAAGGGTATTACTGCAGGTTTTTTGTTTTGTTTTGTTTTTAGACAAAGAAGACATTATCTTTCTTTTTTTTCTTCTTCTTTTTTTTTTTTTTTTTGATACCGGGGATCGAACTCGGGTCCTTGTGCTTGCAAGGCAGGCAGCAGAACCACTGAGCTAAATCCCCAGCCCATAGAAAACATTATCTTAAAACTTAGTGCTTTCACACTAAAGTTACCAAAATTACAATGTCTAACAAATAAAGCTGTAGGTTGATTTATGTTAATTTATATTATTTCATTAGAAAATATGTACTAGACCATCCTGGGCAACCATTTTTTTCTGACTTTAGTAGTGTCTGACCTTGGTGGTAATCTGACCAAAAGCTTTCCAAAAGCATTCTTTACTTGGTCTGGTTACTTAAGGGTTTGAAGATTATTAGAAAGTTAGTACTTAGTTTTTATGAAGTTATTTACATTCACACCATTAGTTAGGTGTCATTTAGAACAACAGAACCATGAGGTGGTGTTAGATAGATAGATAGGTAGAGTTTTGTTACAGGATGTGACCTTATATGGTTTAGAAGCTCAAGTTAGCTAAATGGTGTCTGTAAAGCTGTGGTCTTTGTGTCTGATGTTAGAATATTGTAAAGTAGCAACCTATTTCCTTTGATCGCTAAGATCAAACACACAAGCCACTAGAACATCTCTCTGCTTTGCCTGTTGATCCAGTTGTATAAGGAAACCATGTGTTCAGGCAACGGTTTAAACTACCAGTACAATAGAAACATTGTTATGTCCCAGCAGAGCCAACAGTAATGGGATAGAAAAACAGAAATTTTACCATTAGATCACCTAAGATAACAATGCGAGGAGTCATCCTATTTCAACTCTGATTCCTAGGCCTACGAATCTAGGCTATGAGTGAGGAGTACTGTTAGATGCCATGTTAGAGTGTATTCTGCATTTGAAAGCATACAGTACTGGTCCCGGTACATGTCACCTCTTCCTCCCTAACACAGGTCCTTTCTAAACCAGTTGCTTGAAGATGATGGAAACTTTTTCAAGACCATTGGATTTCATGAGCATGGGCCAATTACCATATTTCATTTGCTGTGTCATATATTCTTAGCTGAAAGTGATGCTGTGTGCAATACCATTATGTTGGATAAGATATTCCATTTGCAAATCCATATGTACAGTGTTTATTTTAATAAGAAATAAATGTTGTCCCTTTCTTGATGAAAGTGGCCGAATGTAAATAACATGACATGGATAATCCTTCTAGGGGATAGTGCCATATTAGAAGCTCGACAGTTTTGTGTTGCTCTCTGAGGCTGTTCTCTTCTAAAATTGGGCACTCAGCCTTGTGGTTGAATCAACCCTGATGAAAAGATGTCCATGAAAACAAGTCCACATCTAGCCTCAATTTTTGCTGTCAGGGTAATTTACTCATGAGTCTACGAGGCAACAGCTGGAGTGGCTGGAAGAGGCTAACTTTGTCCACAGAGCAGGTCATCCTATCCATTTGATTATAAAATATCCTTTCTGTGAAACTCATCCATGATGAGCATTTATATGTGACATCATCTTCAGCCTCTCTACTTGTTTGGAAAGGCTAACCATGCACCTTTTCCTAAAGACTGAGTAAGAAGTCTTAGGTGACAAAATTGCATTAGCAGTTCAATCACTGAAATTTGTTGGATGTTTTTCTTTATTCTCTTTTTTACCAAAATTCTGGCATTTTAACTTTTCTGGTATAGACTACTTTGGATCCATATCTCGACCAATATATACGCCATTCCCAGCACATCTTAAAACATTAAATCTAGAATCTTTCATTAGCGGGTCTGCAATAACATATTAGGCTTAATATAAATTCATATTTCTTCCATTTTGATCCCACAACCTTAAGTTCTACCTTCATGGAGGTTCCAGGTTTCTGTGAAGATCAATTTACAAATCATGCAATTCTTTTGGTAAATACGCTACCAGTCACAGTCTTACTCATGTCACACCTTCTGAAAGCACTTACCCATAAATATTTATAGGTCATAAATTGAGTTACTCTGCTGTCAATGAATGCCATTTGATTACCAATGCCCTCTCTGTCATGGGATAGAAATCATTACTGACTTTAATAACAGCAGAGAAACAAATTCAGGAAACCATGGCCAATATAAAGAACTTAAAGTTTTATTTCTTAGGACCTACCCCATTTTGAGTATCAAAATATGATGATAGTCTGAATTAGTTAGGATGTTATTAGAGATACAGACCATTAGGAGATAGAGGGATAGATAGATACCTGCATACATACACAGACAGATTTTTTTACAGGGACATGATTCCGTGAAACTGGAGAGCTCAAGTTGGTTAGCAGTCTCTGAGAGGCTTTTTCACATTTGATGATGAAACTTTAAGTCTCAGGGAAGATAGAATACACAGAATATAGATGCAAAGTGGAAAAAAAAAAGCAAGAGAAAGTTGGGATTCCCAAGAATGAGCTCATGGGGCTGAAGTCTACATCTACTTTTCATTACTTCTCTTTGCTATTATGTGTGTCTTGAAGAAGCCAGAATCCTCCATTAGGAAGCTCCACACAAACCTGATCCAGGAGTCAGAGAAGCAGAAAGAAGATCCAGCAACTCTACACGTTTGCGGCCGTCGCAGGCTCAGCTACTCCCTCAGGCCAGCGTGATGTGTGCGGCAGCAGATCAGAAATGTGTGAACTACACAGTGGCTGCCGTCTTCACTTCTGTTTTCTAAATTTCAAAGATGAATCTCCTCAGGTTCACTGTAATCAGAATAAGAAAAGAAATTCTCAGAAATATAGTTCAATCTAACATTGACACATTGCCAAGCCTCTATACATCTGAGAGGATGCTAGGAAGGAAAGGATGTAAAAGGGTTCTCAGTGACTAAGCATTCTGAAAACAACAAGTATCTTTAGTGGAGAAAGTAAGGAGCATAAGGAGCCCCTATGTACCAAAACAGAAATTAACACACTTTCTAACATCATACTACATTGACTTCTCATTTCTTTTATTGATATCTTACTCAAAATGATAACTGTGCATTTATTTCCCACAGATTCTTCTAAAGATTTCTTTTTCTTATGGAAAGGAAATGAAAATGAGCTATGTGATTTCTATCATTAAAAATTCCAACTTTAATTTCTGCCTTTCTCATTCCTTTGAAATATGTCTAGATTATTTCTTCTTTCACAAATACATTAATAGGCTTATCTATATATCACATAATTGCCAAATTTAATACATACATAATTGTTATAAAGTGTTATATCAATACTTGAAAGTTAATAATGAAATATAACTAAATAATAATTGAAAAGGAAATTAACAATAAATATAGCCAAATTATTATATTCCCACAGTATTATTTATGATTCTCATTTCCATGGTAGATTATAAAATTGTAATGTTTTGTGCTATTGATATCTTTTCAAATAACAGAAATATAAAATTTGTTTAAAAAGGTTAAAATATTTTAAAACTCCTGCTTTTGACAGAGAAAATAAGCACTATAGTGTCTCAGCTATTAACTTTTCACTTAGAACTATCTAGTTACATTTTCTATTTCCCTTCTCAAACCCACTCAAACTTGTTTCTCTCTAACTCCAACTAAAGTGAAAATAAATGTAATTTATTGAATAATTTTCATGTGTTAAGCATATAGACTATTTGAAAATTAACTTTCCAAAATCTGAACATGTGGAACTCTACTACAAAGTTGGTCTTTGAAATACTATCATAGGCCCAGTGTTAGGTAAGACACTATCTTACCCTTGTTGAAAGGTAGAAGACAAGGAATAGAAAAATAAAACTTTATTTAATTGCAGTAAATTTAGAATAAAAATAGAGAACCAAAGGATCCCATAGCAGGGGCAGTTAACCAGCTTCCATGAGAGAGGAAGGGCTTTCAGAAGATGTTTGACTTTATGGATATTTTGGAATTGCAAGAATATAGAGAAAGATATTTCCAAAGAGAGAAGACAGTTTGTGCAAAGCCTAAGGTAAAGGAAAAAAGAAAACTTTGAAAGAAACTACAAGTAATTAAGCAAATGTAGACTGTGGATTGTGAAAGTATGGCTAGTGACATTTGAGAATGGAAAGGAAAACAAAGTCTTGCAAAGGGCATAAACACATTGGAATGATTCTGCTCTATCTTGAGACCAATAAATGCTGTCAACTTTGTAAGTGCCTGATCAAGTTAATACATTAGGAAAACCTCTTTGCATGACTTTACAAAATAAAATGGAAGAAAAGAATGGAGGTAGATGGAACAGTCCACGTACAGGAGATGATTAGAACATGAACCAAGGTATTTTCAATGGCCTGAAGATGAAATAATTGGACCAAGAGACACTGAAATGGTAGATTTTATAAGCTCTTGTGCACTAACTAGATGACAGGAAGAGGTAAGATCCAAGAAGGCTCCCAACATTCTGATTTGGGCAATTGGTTGAATGGTGGTTTCAATCATTGAGCTTAGGAACAAATACAGAGTAGAATTTATTTATTTATTTATTTATTTATTAACCTGAGATCGAACTCCAGTCCTTGTGCTTGCGAGGCAGGCAGCAGAGTAGGGATTTTTTTTAGTAAGTATAGAAAACCTAAATACCTTCCAAAGTTCAGAGATCTAAGAAATGATAGGGTCAGTGTGATTAAACTTCTAACTGACTCAAAATCATGCTAGTAGTAGATTTTTTGAAATACTTTCCAGATCTCTTTTGAGGAATGATGACTTCATTCTCCTAGCTACTGGAAGCACTAGGAGAAAGGCCCTTCGAGGAAATTACCTACACCAGTGATTTCCAATGTAAGATCCCTGGACTAGTGATATCAACACCATTTGGGAAGTTAGAAAAGATATTCTCTGGTCCTACCCCAGACCTACTCAGAAAATGTGGCAGGAGAGCCCAAAAATGATTAATTAAGCCCTCCTAGATTCTAATTACAATATATGCTAAGCGTTGAGAGTCACTAGCCTCCATTAATGATACCTCTTCTTGATAAAAGTCCCTCTTCTTCCTACTTTGTCAAACTCAGAGCAACATGAAAGAGCTATTTCAGTTTTTCTAATTCCTGAAGATCAGTGAGGGCTTTTTAAATGACTGCATTGCTTACCAGCTTCTCCCCCTGCCAGATTACGTTTGCTTTCCCTTTGCTACAGGTGCTTACCTTTTGAACTAATCTCCTTCTCAGATTTTGACACCTCGGGAATCCATCCAGCAATAGCTGATACCAGGGAAAGGTAGAAAATATAGAGATTAAAATGGGACGCTGGAGTTGACCACCTGCCAGGACCTTATCACTGGTGGTACGTGGAGCTTTGGCAAAGAGAGCAGTGACACTGATAAATTTACTGGTGGTAATAGAGTGAAAGGCAATGCACCCATGGGTGTCATTCTTATTGAGTATTTGAGATATATGGAATCATTTTAAAGAAATTGAAATTATTTGGTAATTGATAGTGCAAACAGATGCCTCAAGAAAAGGAATACAAGACTGAGAGTAGCCAATTAACAGTTATAGAGTGAGTGTGAAAGCATGAAGTCCTCTTTGGCAGCATAGGAACAGACTTAGATCTCCTGGAACTGGATGGCCAAAAAAAAAAAAAGCTGAGAAGCAGGCCCCCAATGTAATTGTTTGAAAAAGTATTTTAGAGCTCAAAAGAAGGTTGAAGTTATAACCTAATAAAATCTTCCATACCTAGGACACAGCCCTAATGGAGAAAGAATGTGACCCTGAGATGTGGAATACTGCTACAGGTATGAAATTCACAAACTCTCTGGATTTCCAGTGATGGCTTCTCCTCTGCTGAGGGCTAGCACTTCTCCACTGCCTGAAGTGACACACAGGCATTTTGAGACAATTCATACTACCTAAAGATTCTTCTTCCTCTCCCTAGCAGTAATTAGGATAAAATCAGAAAATAAGTTAACTAGAAAAGTTCTAGACTTAGTAAGAGAGTAAGAGGCCACCAAAGGAGATGTAGAACCTTGTTAGCATCAGAAGCGGTCAGCACACAGAGAGGCTGAGAACACTGGATCTGGATGGACAGAACAAAAAGCTGAATGAAGAAGCATATGTTGATGTGAGACCACTGTCCTGGGAAACAGCTTATAAGATCCTGGCAAGGATCCACAGATGACATGAGAGAAAAAAACAGTGGCCCAAATCAATGAAATAGAAAAATCAAAACCGCCATGGCAGTAAGTGGAAGGAACGAATGGGGATGTGCTGGTTAATCTTTGTCATCAACTTGACCGTGAGACTCCTGGAGCGGTAATTGGATCGTGAGGGTACTAACCTTGCTAGTGGGCTAATGGGTTGACTCACTGATGAGTTCAGAGCTGAATGGGGCCTAGTTTGAGGAGATGGATCACAGAGGCATGTCCTTACCGACCGTATCTGGTCCCCGACCCATTCTTCTTTAGCTCCTTCCACTCTGCTTTCCTTCCTTGCCGCTATGAGTTGCGTAGCCTTCCTGTCCTGACACCTCTTCCTTGGAGCCAGCTGACCATGGACTGGAACCTCTGAAGCTGTGAGTCAAAATAAACCTCTTCACTTTTAAGTTGCAGGTGTCAGGTATTTTGTCCCAGCAATAGGGAATCTGATAATTATAGAGGCAATATAAGAGTGGTTAGGTGAGGTGTGACTGAAAAACGTAGTGAATATTTAGATGTTTTTAAATGGATTGCAATAAGAGACGTATTTTTATTAATCCCCTTCACTTCGAACATATGTGTCCCATCACTCTTGGCACTTTCTGAAGCAGTGTTGGAAATCCTCCTCTGGAGTGTCTTTATTTGCATGGTCATGGTGGTCTTGAGGTCCTGAACCGATTCATAATGTTTATCTTTCATGGCCATCTTGATTCTGGGGAAGAGCTAGAAGTTTCATGGTGCAGTGCTAGTGATTAGGTAGATAGGACATGCTTTCACGTATCCACAGCCTGCCTTTCCACTTGATGGTGCTGGGCAGCAGTATTCCTGTTTTTTTTTTTTTTTTACTATATTTTGTAAATATACTCTTGAAAGAGGACTTCCAGAACTGCTTCAGAAAGTGACAAGGATGATGATGGGGTGAGTGCTTGAAGTGAGGAGAAGTATTTTGAAGGAGATTAATCGCAATGTCTTTAAATGTAAACACTCCCCATCTATTTTGATCACCCTTTGTGTTACTTAAGTCCTGAAATTCTACCTACCATCTATGTTCTGATACATTCCATTTACTGGATCAATGAGAAAAGCACTGGTGAGAAGGCTGAGCGTGTATCATAAGGAGCTCAATGACAACATTCCCTTAAAAATCGGGGCTTGAAGACATCGTCATAGAGCTAGGCTTTCTGATTGCAATGCAAAGGTAAGATCTTAAAATGGTAAATGAAGGGAGGGCAGGGACAAGGGGGAAAAATGAGAACCAAGACCTATCTTGTGAAGGTACAGGATCCCATTAATGAATGCAACTGTATTGCAGACCTAGATTGTACCAATAAACTCAGTAAAAAATAAATCATTTTAAAAAAAGATTTAAAAAATGGTAAATGAAAATGGTGGTTTTCATAGGCTGTATATTTCCAAATGATCTCACTATGATCAAATGCCAGTATTCATTGATATAATAGTGATGGCAAACCTTTCAGAGTTCTCGGTGATAACAGACATCCTACATAAAAAGGGCAGAACAAAGCTACTTTTATTGCTTGTGATCCATGGCTTGCTTGTTTTTACCACCTTCAGCATGCTGTGAACTGTTGCTCCTCTGTGATGTCCCTCCACCATGCCACCCTGCCTTGGAGCCGGCCAACTCTCGACTGAAACCTCTACAAACGGTAAGCCAAATAAACCTTTCTTCCTTTAACTTGGGGTGTTGGATATTTTGTCTCAGCAACTAGAAAAGTAGCTAAGACACCAGTCCTTCAGGGTTTTGATATTATGAAAGATATTAGTCCATTTAAACTCACTATGAAAACTTGAATAAAATACTTAACTATTGCTTGTTATCTCATGTAGTATATATGTTTATATTCATTAGCACTATTTTTAAAACCACATATCATTTATTTTACTTTGCATGATATTTATAATCCTTGCTTAAAGGGAAATTATTCCAGGTGGTATATGGAGATTATTTTAGTGAAAAAAGTGGCATAAAGAGGATGGGATAGAAAATTTGATGACATGCTTTCCTGATTACAATCTATATTGAGAATGTTAATACATGCACAATATTTAGTTGTATATATTGTCTACATTAATTCGTAACTAAGAAACTTCTGTATTTGTGAAATCTTATAATTTATATTAAAGAATCACTTTTGAATCTAAAATATGTTTAAGCTTCCAATGAAATGTTTATTTAAATCCCTTCATTTGCTGACCTATTATTGAAAATCATTGTAGGCAATAAAAATACTTTTTAGTAATTCTTCCGAAGTAAACATACCCCAGCCGAATATTCCCCAAAGTGTGAAACAACAAAGGCAATAGATGAAAATGAATCAGTGATACTGTCTGAAGTTTTAGCTTAATTTTTTGCATTGCCCAAATATTAATAACCTGAGATCTGATCTTTTTAAACATGCAAAATCTGCTTAAGCCTTTAAAAAACAAAAAAAGGTAAACAGAGATTTAGCCACACATTAGGAAGGACCAACCTCAATGTGGCAAAGAAGAAACTAGACAGTCACAAGGCATTTGTAGATTGTTATTGTCATGCACAACTACGGAAAATGTTTTAAGTGGGGTTAGTGTAAGAAAATTGAATTTTCTATGGATTCTGGACCATGTATATGCTGGTTTTGTTTGTTTGTTTGTTTGGGTACTAGGGATCAAACTCAGGACCTTGTGTTTAGTGAGGAAGTCAGTGGAACCTGAGTTAAATCCCCGGCCCTGTATGTTGTTGTATAACCTCCTATTCAGACATTAACAGAAATTGTTATGATGACTCTCATACCAAGGTTTGAATAAACAGAAGCAAAATAGCAATCAAAAAGTAGGCACTGTTTCATTTTTATGGAAGAGTTTCAAAGGCTTAAAAATAAACATTGGATCCTTAATTAGTAAGTGATTATTTGTTGTTGGTTTTGAAAGTATAAAATATGGAACAAAACAATCTTCAAAACTGTGCTTGGCTATTAAAGTTAATCTTCAATGGTACGCTTGTCAGAAACATAGGAGGTATATAAACGTAATTTTTCTTAGAAAGCCTAGGGTAGCAGTTTACTTTAGCTTGAAATATTTGGTCTCATTGGAATCTATTATGTGTCTCACTTGTTTTCTATCTGTGTAATGGAGATTTTAGAAGTAACCACCTCATAAGTTCAGGGGGAGTGAATATCCACCTAATGCTGATATATCACCTAGCATGTCATATTAATATATTAGCTATTGTTATTATTGTTATTTTGTCAAATAATATTATGTCAAGTACTGTTATTTTGTCAAATAGAGACTTATAGTACTTCCAGTAGAATATTTTTGCTACCTTATAGGCAAAATAGCCTTTTGGGAACTTGGAAGGTAACTGATGTTCCATCATACTAAATCTTTAGGAAAATGCATTTCATCCCAAAGCACCAATTTGCACAGCTGGGTTTATGCACACATTTCAGTGAGGACAGTTTGATCAGGCAGTGTGTGTTGAGAGACCAAGGACCTGATTGTGTCTAATATTTCCTATACTAGACTTATCTTTGGAAGGTGTCCAGGTGACAAGATACCCACATTTTCTTTTCCTTTCTAAACTTACTATGAAGAGCAAAAGTGCTGTGAGGTCAGTCTGAGAAGGCCATGTTAAGGATTTTATTTTCATCCACAGAGCAATGGAGAGCCACTGAAGTAAGTAAACATGACACATAATTAGATATGTTTTTAAAGGGTCATTCTGGCTGTCATATAGAAAATAGATTGATATGAGGAGTTTAGGAAAATGTAAAAGAGACTAATAAATGATTAATGCAGTGTTCTGATGAAAGATAATTTTTGATATATACTACAGTAGTTCTACTAATGGCAGAAGAAAAATATCTTCCTTTCACTTGTAAAAGAATTAACTCATTTTCCCCATTCTTCAATTTTTCCCCCTAAAAATTTGTATTTTGTTTCTTCAGATAATGATACCTACCATGGCTACTTTTCTTTCTGAGGGAAAGTAGAAGATCTAGTGGGAAGTTTTGACCAGAAGGTTTGAACAGATCCTTTCTTCACAAAGACTGTTCATGTGGATTTCATGCACAGGGAGGTTGGCAGATGAGATGCTCTTGGCTGGCCTTCTCCTCCTCCACAGAACAAAAGAGCTCAGCCAAAGGTGCCTTCTTCCCCTGTTTCTGTTCAAATGGGCTTGATATTGCTTAGTTGCACTTCTTCATAATTTTCGTAATCAATGAATTTAACAACTGCAGCCATACAGGAAGATCGGAGGGCTTCAACTTCTGCTCTGTAAAACCTGTCTTCCCAATAAAGTGCAAAACACTCATCTCTATGTTTTCTCCTTTTTTGCATACTCTATAGGAACTGGTGATTCTAGCACTTTCTCTGGCTTAATTGGCCCAGACCTACTTATGAGCTCAGTGTTGAAATTTTTATCTTCATACTGTACATCCATGACAGATCCTGCTGGCTTAACCTGTCCTCCTCTTCTCCCATTTCTGTCTCACCATTTGGCACACCGATGGCACTATTACTTTTTGCAGTATTCTGGTAATCAGTATGTATATTAAAATGTTTTTCCATGTTTACACAACAGAAAGCTTCATCATTTATTTTCCATGATTTCCTCTCACAAAAACTATTAAGATTACCTGTTAAGCTTTCTCTTTTCCCACATTTTTTAGAATTGTAAGCTATGAATTCTTGAGGAAGTGAATTTTCCTTTGCCTCTGCATAGGAAGGACCTTTCCTGATCTCCTTTGCATAGCACTATCTCTGTTAAAGTCATCACCATCACTGTGCTGAGAACTTAGAGGATATCAAGTATCTTTAGGTCTGTCATATCTAGGATAGGGTCTGTCACATTGGATTCTCTCTATAGCCCATACTTCAAACTCTGAAAACAATAATTCATCTTCCAGAAACTCTATTTCTAAGCCATCCACTGCCATCCAAAAGTTGATTCTGAATTTTGGGTGTCTCTTTGAAAATAAGGTTTTTCATTTCTTTGCCTGCCTGGTATCATTATGAGCAAGATGTCTTGCTTGGTTATTATCTTCCATTCAATGGTTTTCTCTTTTAAATGAATTATATTGGTACATTTTAGATATATGTAAGATGTGAGTTGCACACTGATTTAGAAAAAAAAAAAAGAGTTAACCTAAGTTATTTTACTGTTACAGCCTCTCCTTTTGTGGGCAGCCAGAAGGGTTAGATGAGAAGATGTCTATAAAATGCTTAGAGTCACACTTTGGCCTAGTGATAGGTCCTACCAAATGTTGCCAATGGCAGTGGTTGCTAAATAAAAACTCCAGTGTATTTTTAAAAATATCCAGATAACCAAGTTATAATGTGGTCATCTGCTTCAGTGTCAGTCAACTTAAAACAGGATACTTTTAAAGTTCAATGTGCAATTATTTCACCAAGCTTGTTGGTATTGGGGATCAATCTTAGGATCTTGCGCTTGCAAGGCAAGCAGCAGCACCACTGAGCTAAATGCCCAGCAACACCAAACTTAAAAAGAGAAGGCAGGTCAGGGATGTAGCTCAGTGGTGCTGAGCCTGTCTCCAAAGTGCAAAGTCCTGAGTTCGATCCCCAGTACTGGAAAAAGTAAATAAATAAAAATAAAATAAAAAGAGAAGGCAATAAGACACCAGCTTATATGGCAGAGGTTTTCCTCCGCAGAATGCTGTCACCTGTCTCCTTGATGGATGCTGTTGTGGTTCTGACAGGGGCTATCAACAGTGATGAAGAGACATCCCGATATCCTCATCAGAACAAAGCAGGTGTGATGAAAGCAGCTCCATTCTCCCACAGGAGTCTTTCCTGCTCCCTTCACTGGCATATTCTTTTTTATTCAATTAGAAGAGCACTGAACTCCAAAATGCTAACTCAGCACTTGACAAAACTCTGCCAAGAGGTTGGCCTACCTGTTAACAGAGCTCTTATGAGACAGAACCAAGCCTTCATCAGGTTTAGGCCTACTGCGTAGCATGTTTAACTGGTTCAAACCATGCTTTGGGACCCAACTGTAACCCTCTTGATGTCACAAGAAAGAAAGAAAAAAACAAATGAATCTGGGAGTATAGCACCAGTGTCTGATCTCAGGGAAGTCATTGTCACCCTGTTTTATCACTTCCATCAGGAGATGTCTGAATACAATGACCTTCCATAAGGGAAGCCGGAATGACAGATTAGGGGAGAAAAACTGCTGCATTTTCTCTGCTTTTCTTTTATCCACACACTCTTAAAAGGCCTTCCTTTTTTATATCACCAAGTGTTAAAGAATGCTTAATTAGATCAAAATTTGGCTGATGACTAGGAAGACTGAAAAAAAGCTGCCAAGAAATCAAGTTATCCCAGAAGCCCCTGTGCCCTTATACCATCTGAAGAGATAGAAGGGACCCTGAAATTCCATATCAAGGGGAGAGCTGAAATGCATAACGATACTGGTGGAAGCCTCATGTGCATGAAAATAGTGCACTGTGCCATGGAGGCTCAGGTGGCAATAAAACTTGAAATTGAAATGGTTAACGTTACATTTGAAAAAAAAAAGTAGGTCCATAAGGTGAGCCAGCTAGACTACCTCATACATGGTACTGCTAAAGAAACTGCAGCGAAGTAGACCAGGTTACAGTTTCACGGAACATCTGCTCCAAAAGCTGTGACCTGTGCATGTCTGTCACTTTACCTAAATGCCCATTCCATCAGGAATCTGCCTGTACAACTTATTGAGTAATTGAGAACCAGGTACTCTGTACTGCTTCTCAACACTTTTAATTCCCAGCCACTTGTAATATTACTATAGTGAAACAAACATGCAAATTGTAGTGTGTTTCCCCAAAGCCCAAACTGGATGCTAATACAAAAAAGAAAATAAATTGCTTCCTCTTATTGTTTAAATAGGCAAAGAGCAATGAATAGAAATAATATTTTCAATCAAATACAACACTTCATGGTGACCCAGAAGGAGATTTACCGACTATGACTGAGGCAACTGTGTCCATTAAATATCAATCTGAGTTGGCCACTCAGAGGGTATTATAGTCAAGTTCTAGCACTGTCCTGCAAAGTCTCCCCAGAACTGGCCTTGCTAGTTAAGCAAAGAAATAAAGCTTTATGGTGTCAAAGAAAGCAAGGCAGACTTTTCTTTTGTCTAAATAAGTGTAAAACTCACATCTTTCAACTTAAAATGTGTGTGACAAATGAAGGAAGCTAAGTGTTAGATATGGCTGTGTTGATTACTTGGCCAACCCTAGAAGACTAAAATGGAGTTAAGCTAATAATCTTTTGTATTCCTGGCTCCTTCTGCTCTAACATGTCTGTAACTGTGTCTCCTGTGGGGTTCAACTGTACTTGCTGAATCCTTTTCTTCTTTCAACACAGCGTGGTTTCTGAATTGTTTCATTTGTGCGCTTTTGTATAATCAGAACTTTGAAAAATAAATTGATAAGACTATTTAGATTTTAAAGAGCCATTTACTAAAAATGATGCTTATAGAAAATGATAAGGACCTAATTCCTTATTTCCTACACCCAATTACATGTATTTACCCTTACCCTATCTGCCACATTTAAAAGTACCTACCATAATGAATGGGCCATACTGTGAACATTTTTTTGCAAAAGATTTATTAACTCGTTTAAAAGCTTAGTAAGTTTCATATTCTTGCATTTAGAGTACAGAGGATGGAATTATAGGATTTAAGAGCATGAGAAGCCTTAGAGAACTTCCGTCCCACAGCACTTTGCAGAAGGAAAAAAAAATAGGCTCAATTAGGTCAAAGAGGCAGCATTTCATGGAGCAAGAGGGACAGGGCTTTGAGATCAGCCAATGTTGGATTCGACCAGCATGACCGCATAATTCACAGGCAGGTGATTTAGTGCAAGGAAGCTTTTATTTCCTCAGCTGCAGAGAAACAAGACCACCTACTTTACAGGTTTTTTTGTGAGGACAGATATTAAATAACGCCACCAACTAACATGTGACAAGGCAGAATAAGACCTCAGTATGTTCTATGCCTTTCTTTGCTTGTCTTTCCCCTAGACCCTCAGTCAGTTCTGAATGGAAGTGACTCTACAGGTCTCATGGTTCCCACTTAGTGTCTGAGAAGGCTGAGCTGTGGCTGGTCTACTGAAAGATGCTCGTTAGCCAATCCGCCTAGTAGCTAATCCACCAAGAGATGCAAGGTAGGAAGGCGAGGAGCAGAGTTCTCAGTTTGGACTGTAGGACTTCTGGGAGGGCTGAGTTGCTGTTGTCTATTCTCTAGGAATTTCCCTGTGCAGTTGTACCTGTGGGGACTGCTTCAGGGAATTTCCCCTCCCACCGTGAACACCAGTTTTGCAGATACAAGTTCCTTATATGAAAAGGCATAGTATTTGCATATAACCTATAAACAGCCCCCCATACACTTTATCTACTTATAATAACCAATGCAATAAAATTGTTACACAAATAATTGTCATGCTGTATCATTTAGGAAATTAATGACAAGGGTAAAAAAGTCATACATGTTCAGCACAGACACATTTGTTTTCTGAATATTTTTTACCTGCATTTAGTCAAATCTACAGCAACCCAACTATAATTTTAAAGGAAGTGAGTGCATCAATTCTGTAAGCAAAGCCAGCAACATGCCTCACCAAAAGGAATAGGTAAATATATTGAATATGTTCTCAGAAGCAGGGACAGCAATCTTCACACTCACAGATGGTCGTTATATCAGAACACTTTACTAGGGGGAAGAGGCTAACATTTATTAAGCACCTACCAGGAATGAAGTATGGTCTTTACTGGCTTGTGAAAAAGGTGTTATCATCCCTATTTGCTGAAGCAGGCTCAGGGAAGTAAAGGATGTAACCCAAAGGGTATAGGGCAGTGAGTGTCAATGCCAGGACTGACAGCGAGGTGTGAGACTTCAAAATTCACATTGGCTTCCTCCTACTGACAGCCTCCCAGAATCGTTCACTTTATTTTGTTCTCATTGAGTTTATTGGTTCATTTTAGGTATACAGTACAGTTCCATTCATCACCGGGATCTTGTACCTTTACACGACAGATGTTTGTTCTCATTGTTTTCCCTGTACCCCACCCTCCCTTCAGAATTGTTCACTTTAACACATAGCAACTAAGCCTGTTCAGATAAGCTTGAGTTGCTGGAATTACAGTAATGTGATCACAATTCACTGACCCTGACCACTGTGCATGCCACGCAAACTGTATTCTACAACCTATCATGTAGGAAGGGACAGTAAGAGACAGAAGATTCCTTTACTTATGGAAGGACACAATAATTGCAAGACAATGGGCAAGACTATAGAAGAAAGCATCTCACATAAATTTCACAAGAAAACATTTTCTAGTCAAATTTTAAATACTCATTGATGAGAGAGGCTAGAATATATTCACTATGAGAAGATATTTTATTACTTGTTCTTTATCAAGGGAAACTAAATAACTTCTTTTAAAAGTGAGAAACTCAGGATTAAAGGCACTCTAAAATTTTTTAAATTATTTGGAAAGGCCACAAATTATGTTACCATGTACATTAGAGAGTCCAAATAAAAGAGTAAATCTCAATTTTTATCACATTATTATTTGTTTTAAAAATAATTCCACCATAATAATGGAGAAATTATTTGGTTTATTTCAAGTGAAGGGCTACTGACCTACTGGCTGTTAATTGTCCAAATCCTGTGCTAATATCATAGAATACTTATTTTTGAAGGCCTATTTGGCTATCTGTTATAAGACTCCAAATAATCTCATGTAACTGCCTGTATTAGCTTACCATTTCTGTGGTAAAATACTTCAGATAAATACTTAAAGGAGAAAAGATTTAGTCTGGCTGCTCTCTGATCAGCTGGCCCCATTACTATGGGCCTGAGCTAAAGCAGAGAATCATGGCAGAGAGAGTGTAACAGAGACCAGCTGCTCAACTCGCAGTGGCTGGAAAGCAAAAAGAGGGGCCACCCAGAGAAGAAGGGGCTGGGGACAGGTAGAGTCCCCAAGGTCATGCCCTTATGACCAGTTCTCTTGGTTTAGGCCCACCTCCTAACTTTTTCCACTTCCCAGCAATGCCACCAAATTAGGGATCCATCCACGGGTCAATCCACTTATGAAGTTAAAGTCCTCATTATCTAAGCACCTTCCAAAAGCCAAACCTCCGGATATTGCCACATCCGGGAACTAAGTCTTTACTACATGAGATTTTTAAGATCAGTCCAGATTCAAACCATAACAGCATCCAAGCAGACCAGACCGAGGCTGATACGGCAATCTGTTACGGCAGAGGTGAAAGGCTTTATCTTTTACTCTGTAACCCTTTACATCTGGCTTCTATGGTTATTCTAGCTCCTACTGACACATATCCATGGAAAGAAAAGGAGAAAAGGGGACAGACTCCTTGCCCTGAGGATACATACTAGAAGATTCACAGATTGTTTAACTGAAGCTGGGAGATTTTCTTGGGGAAAAATTCGGTGACTAGGACAGAAAGGGAAGACCAGGTAATAGGGATAACTACCGTGGAGGCAACATGCACTATGTATGATGTGGATCTTAATGGGGCAATTTGGAAATTACTCTGTCAGAAGCTATTTCAAATTGTAAAAATTTCACAAATCTCATAAGACATATTCATTTACAACTGAGCAGGATGCACTCCACGAATGCACACCGAAAGAAAAATGTGACAAGGTAAGGCAGGGCTATGGCAGAGAGATGACTCTGGTGGGTCCTTGCAAAAATAGCATGGCATCAACCTCCAACTTTGTTTCACTGAAAACTGCTACAATCCAGACTTCCCATTTAATCTGATTGTCACTTATTTTTTAACTTTTTAAAATGGCGCTCTTTTAAAAGAATGTATGTACATCACCAATTTTTATTCCAAGGTAAATATCACTTATATTTAACACTTTGTTTTCCTCCACGTTTTAGCATAGTGTGGTGACAAATTAATTTAATCAGAAAGCTCTGACAAAATGTAAAATTGTTGCATTTGTCTTGCATACATTATTAATCTATAGCAGAAAGCTAGAAATTCAAGTCATGAACTGAAATGGTACCTGAAAAAAGAATCCAGTGAGCTTAGAACTAAATCAGTTAATGTTCCTTTGAATGTGATTACTCTTGTTTTCAATTTCAGTTCAATGTAATCTATGCTTATGCTATTCAATAATATATTTTTTCATGGCACACTAGATTGTGAGAAAATATTTAAGTGTTTCTCAAATACTTGTGGAAAATCTTTTATTTCTGTATCTCTCCCTGAATGTTCTGTAATAAATGACTGATTCTGAAATGGCCAATGGTCATGTTAGGTTTTAAAAGCATGGCTATGCGTACCACTTACATACTATAATTTGCAACAAATACTTTTATGTGTAAAGAAGTCAACCACTTTTATTTACAACTTGAAGTAACTATCAGACATTATTAGTCAGTGTTTTATAAAGCTGTCAGCAAATGCCACCCTTCACTGGTTGGCAGTGTATCACAAATCATAACTCCTGGTGAGCTGCCTAGATGTTAAGATTCTATTTGCTTTGTATTATGTTAAATCACATGTGTATGTGAAGATCATCCACTGACCCATGGGGAAGTGATCTTAGTCACCCCAGGGTGTACAGGGGCTCTGCAATATTTTTTCTGGGTTATCATTTCCTCATTTGAAATCATGTCCATCAGAATTTCATAACTTTTCTTCCATATTACCTTACATACGTTAGTGGTCTTCTGTGTCCTTTGGCAAACCATACTCATATGGTCAGTGAATGAACACTTTCACATAAATCTCACACATGGAACATAATTAAGAAATGAAGATGAGTCAAGCATTTCAAATCACGATAAATATGTAATGACACCACATCAAATACATACTTTAAAATCTTGGAAATATAAAATCTTTGAAACATTTTTCTATGCTCTCAAAACTGTTAAGAGCAACATCAATGCGTGGATATTCTTTATTGTGATTTGTATCATAATGTTTTCTGGCAATAACTTTATAGCTCCTAATTTTATTTTCTGATTATTCTGAAGTATTATTGTGCTTTTCCTTCTCGGCCATATACTCAAATGTTATTTAGCATTTTTCCACAACACCAAATTTAACATGTTTGGTAAAAACTGGATTATGGAACAATCAAACCTTCAATTTGATCGTGGTCATGAGGCCAGGATTTCTGAGCTCTCCGGTACTGCAGCTGAGCAACTTGCTAGCACTGGACAAAGTATTCCAGTCTCTTATTCTCAGGGTTCTTATAAAGACATGCAAGAAAAGTGGGAATCCCATCCAAATTTTTCTGGCCTGAAGTAGTATCTTAATACAGAAGAAGGGACAAATATATAATTATAGGGTTTGCAAATATGACGTTATATGACATCCTAATGAATAAGTGGAATTCTACTTTGCTACCACAAAGCAAAGCATGTACCCCACACCTTTCCCAGAGGTGTGCAAGACAGTCAGCAAAAGTCAAGAATTAAACTGTCTTTCCCACAGACTTTTCTGTTATTCCTAACTATTGCAAGGATATTGTAAAAAATTTTGTTTCATCATATCATGTTCTTTTGGGGGGATACCTAGGGATTTTTTATAAGCTTACTCTAATAAACATTTTATACTTTTTCTGTGTTAAAAGTATCCCATGGATATTTTCTATTCATTTAGATGATTATTCCCTTTACTATCCATTAGTAAACCTGGGTGAAAATTAGTGGTGCATGAACACTATACGTGCATTTTAAGCTTTATTCCCCACTCTGTCTTGTTTCTGCTCCACTTTGGTGAAGGTCATAACTTACACGTCCTTGTAAGTGGCCTAAATTTTTTTCTGGATAGTGGCAGTAGTACAAATTTATAAGGTGAAAAAAGAAAACTGCAGAAAATTTCAAAAATGAGCCATTCTTATAAAGTATTAAAATACCAACAATATGAACTGATATCTATGTAAAAAACATAATCAAATGGCATGGAGTACGCTCCATAGTGTTCTGAATCCTTGAGAAATAGATATACTTTTCTGGAAAGGCTCAATATTATCTTATAGAAGGCCATGAACAATGCTGAATACAAATGTGATCATGCCTGAAGGAATTCCATAAATTTCAAAAGGGACTTTCTGTACATTTGTCAAATCTTAAAAGCAAAGTCCTAAATAGAAAGAAAATGTTCACATAGGAAGAGGAAGGGGGGGAGGAAGGAAGAAAGGGAAAAGAAAACAAAAGAGAATAGAAAGAAACAAATGGAAATAAAGCTTTCGTAAATAGAGGAAGAAGGGTTAAAAGGCGGGGAGGGGATTGGGAAAAAAGAAGAATAAAGATATACTATGTACAGGTACGAGTTCCCTATGATGAGTGTAATCTTACATCTAAAATGTACCAGTAAGATGAATTTTTAAAAAATTAAGTCCTAAGTCTTTAGCCACATTAGCCTCTTCCAACATATTTGGCAGTCCCAGGGTCTTTGAAGTCATTGTCATTTCTGCCTGGAATATTCTTCCTCCTCTGCTCTGGAACCAACTCAATTTCTTCCTTAAAGCTTTGCTCAATGCCACCTTTTCCATGATGTTCACAAGGATCACTCTATTTTATGTGGTAATCCACCCTCAACATATCACTCGAAATCTCTTATATCACAGTCTTTTATTCAAATATAATAGATCATTAATTAATTGTTGAGTCTATCCTTTGCTCATCAGTGAATTTCATTTTCTCCTCACCAAACCTCAAACTCCCTGAATGTACATATATAATGCATTCAATTAGTATTTGGTGGGATGGAAACTTCTGTGCATTTTGGACAGTTGAATGAAAGTGAAAATATTAAGACTATTTTTATTCTCATCTAATTTGAAAGAGCTGCTTTGCTTAAAATTATTTAAAAAATAAATTCAGTCAGAAATCCCTCCACTGTACAGAATACTCATTTTTTTTCCTATTTCAACAACTACTATTTTAGAATAAGTCAGTGTCTACCTAGCTTCATACAGAAGCCTTCTGATTGCTCTCTCTGTATCTAGTCTCTCTCCACCCTGATTTTTTATGAACATTTCTCCAGGTAAACTTATAAAACTAAAATCACATAATTCATGGGGTTTCACTGCTTGAAACTTTAATTGCTTCATATTTATCTTCTGGACGTATTTCAAACTTCTCACCAGGGAATTCAAGGATAATTGACTTTTGGACTTCTATAATTTTCCAAATATGATATTTTAATTCCAGTGACTGCAGTTCTCCCACCATGTCCTGAAAATGGCTCACCTTTTCCAGCTTCCTTGAATTTATAGTCTCCTTCTTGCTAAAATTTCCTGCATTATTTACCTATCAAATCCTAAAACATCTAGCTCAGTGTCACATTTGCTTTGGCAAAATACTCTCTGATCTTGGAATGGCTCAGTTATATTCATTTTTAGTCAGTTTTTCAAATTTGCACTGCAGCTTTTAACCTTGCACTATGTGATATTGTTATAAAATTCTCAAGTAAAACTTAAGTGCTTTAGTGTAGACCTTATACCTTATACTTCTGGATCTGTTTTTCATCACATCTTTTACTTCTGGGTCTGTTTTTTTTATACAATGTTAATATAATCGATTTAAAAATGCTTGTGTGTTAAGTAAGCAAGTAAATAAATGTCAGATTTATAATTTATAATAATTTATAATGCTATATTATGAATAGAAGAGTCAATGCTATGATATGGAAAGTAAATAATGGCTAATATTTGCAAAGCATTATTTTGGTTTTACTAAACATCACATTTATTCTTCACTACAATCTTACAAGATACTCAGCATGTTCCCATTTAGGAACTGAGGAAAGGTTAAGTTAACCAAGTCCAACTATTAAGCATTGTATTAAAGACTTGACTTCTGGTCACTGGAGACTTACTAATGTATACAATATTTCACAGTAACCTTAACTTGGATACACAGAAAACATTTATGCATGTATATATGTATAAAATGTTATGTATATATTACATGTCATATATAATTTTATTGACAAATTTTTAACCTGAAATGTTTCAGGGCTCTGACTCTTATGGAAATCTGATTGTAATAATTTTCAATGGTATTTTGCATGGATATCATTAGCTAGTGCTGGTAAACAAAGTCCAGTATTCACTGACTGATTTTGAAAATATCCAGAATAAAAAGTCCAAAAGCTGTTAACATCTCATGACTGGATTTTATGGTAGTTTTCAGAGAACTGGTGTTTACCAGGCTAGTAAAATACATTTCTGGGAGAGATTATGTCAGCTTATAACTAAGCATATGTTCCAGAAATTGGGTCTCAGTGAACATGGTTACATATTAACTGTATTATGTAGCAAATGCTTGATTTCTTTCTGTCTTTACAATACGATTTCAAAGTCCTTGGCTTTTATTCTGTTTAATCTTTTAGGGAATCAAACTTATATCCCACTTAATTCAGATATATAGAAATTTATATAAAACCTTTAAAATCAGAGATCCGATTTTATTATCCAAGAATATCAAAGATAGATTTATTTTTATTTTAGCTTTCATTTAAGTTAATCTCAACCTAGAAGCACGATTCAAAATGTGAAATCTGGAGCAAACTCTAAGCTAGTGACAGTCAAACTTTATCGTGCTTAAATAAGAATCACTTGGGAGGGTGCTGACTCAGTGGATGTGTGATGGGGTTGGAAATCCCACCTTTTGCAAGTTACCAGGATTGTTCTGAGACAGGAAGTCTATGAGGCGCACTTTGAGAACTAGTGCTAGACAATCACCAAACTCAACTTCTCTTTTTTTCAGGGGAGCTAGTTAAGACATGGAAAAGTGAAATAACATATGAAAATTTACATGGCAAGGAAGTACTGTGACACAGACTTGGTCTCTTGCCTCCTACTTCAGTGCTCCTTGCATTATATCTCATTGGATTTTCTGAAAAAATTCTTTGAAGTATCTAAACATAGCAGATTTTTAAGCTAAACATTTCTGTTGCTGAAGTCCTAGGCCATATTTCTAAATACTTTAGTAAGCTGGAAATATCCAGCTTTCCTGCCAATCAATCAATTCTTAATAGAAGGATAATTGCAATGTCTGACAATATATGTATGCATATGTACACATATGTGTACATTGTAAATAATAACTGACCATCTAGTTCTCTTTCTTTAGTTTAAACTTAGCTTTGAGAGTAGCAAGAACCGATAGAGTTTTAGGGCAGTGGGTGAGGAAACAGGTGATTTTAGAAGTCATTTTGCATGAATATCAAGAAAAGTGATGCTTATAAATGCAACAGGCAGTGGGAGTACATGAGGAGGGCAGGGAAAAGAAATTAAAGGATGATTCATTTTTTTCTCATCTTCAATATAATACTTCCTGACCTTTTGGTCATAAATGGTGTTAGAGCTTACTTAATCATCTCTATTTTTAAAAGGAAATTTGGACTCTGTTTGTATGTAAGGAAGTACTTGGTTACTGGTATCATCAATTTGTTGCTATTTCCTCCCATTATGCATAATTATTTCTAAGTTCCTTGACTTTTAGCATAATTTTCTATTTTACTCTTCCTTCTTGTGGACAAATAGCTTTTCTTCAACAAGAGCTGGAATGAAACACAGTGACAGAAGAGCAAAAATGCAAAGTACGAAAGGAAAATTGAAGCCTCGCCCTTTCTGTCTGAGGCTTAACTACCTGGTATTTATACTCACTAATTACTCAACGATGCATGATTCATGCATGGCTTGTCCTTGTTTGGACAGTTGGATCTTGAGTTTCTGGTCCTCAGTATGCTCTCCCATGACATTCTCATGTAGTGAGTGCTCGACCAGGGAAACACAACTAATTTTAATACCAGTATGAGTGCAGCATTTATTAGGAAGATGGACATCTCCCAAAAGAGCCATATAATGTGTTTCAAAAGTGCATAGAGAAAAATACAAATTATTTGATGTTTTAAATCTTTCTTTTTTCAACACAGATTACCAAGAACTAAATGGAGAGTATTTGATTCTTTTAGGTAGAAAGACAAAGATGCCATTTTTTGTAGGTCAATAATAGTCAATTATTAACATGTTCATTTGCCCCAATCTAATAGCACAGGGTTCTTCCTTTCCTTTGTCTTTGTCTATTACTCTCCATTCCATTACAGTTTTTCAGTGTCAAAAATACTTGTAATGTTCACTAGAAAGAACAAGTCATCTTTTGAGGTGAGGTGCATGTATCATCTCATCTAGCCAGCTTTGCCCAGAAGTCCCAAGGAAAACTATGCATATTTTCTTTGGGGCCTTCCTGCCCCCTGTGGGTTTCTATCTGTTTCTACACCAGTATTACATTATTTGTTTACAAGTTGGCCTTCTCTATTAGAAAATAAACTGAAGGAAGTACCTCATTCATCTTATTTCTAATGTGGTCCCTAACACATTAAATATATTAAATTTATGCCTGAGGAAGAGGAAAAAGAAAAACAGAAGTGAACAAAAAAATAATTTTAGGAGATCATAGAAGTCTAATAATTATGTTATTTTCTATGGGATTTCAAAGTTGAGAGAACTGACAATCAAATTTATTCCCAGCTTACTCAAGTGAAAAGAGAATTCATAATGCCTCTGATTTTATTCCTTTCCCTCACAAATTGAGGCAGAATTTAAGAGAATTAGCCATTTTCTGTAGCAAAGGAAACCTTCTTGTTAAAGTAGATGGCAACCTGCTATGAAGTAAAAGCCACTTGGCATCTTGGCATGAATCTACCTTCCTCACTAAAAGCCAGTGTCCAGCTCATAACCACTGCTTCCATTTCACACAGAAGCAAAAGGAATGGGAGCCATAGAGGAGCTAAAAACAGCAGTCAGGCTGACAATTTTACAACAGTAAGCCTCAAACTAAATTTTGAAGCAGCAAGTCAAGAAAATCAGGAAGATGCATATAGGCAAAGTACACCTCAAACCGAGGCATCTGTGATCTTGGATTTCTCTACTATGTCACTTTCCTATCATTGGAATATCTTGTGCCATCAATATTTTCACTTCAATAATTCACTAAACTTTAGGTGAGTCATTATTGCGTTTTGTTCCATACTTATATAGCAGTACAAGGATCCCTGTCTAGGCAGTGGTGGGGGAGAGGCTGCTCTCTATTTTAGTTGAGAGAGAGAGAGAGAGAGAGCTCTCTATTTTAGTTCGGATGAATGGCCAGCTAGATAGAGAACTCTGAAATTTACCCCATTTTTTGGCACAAAATGAGTCTCTAGACTTGACTATAACAACTATTTTTCCTTAAGTTGTCTCTAGTAACATTAAACAAACACACTACTGTTATTGTCCTGCTTTCCTTTCCCAGCTCTACTGTGAGCACCCTGATTTAGCTTGGCATTTTCAGCACCGAGGACAGGTCCCAGGACACTGTGTCCTGTCAATGCTCACCGAAATACAGGACTATGAATTGGGATGGAATTGATGGAAAGATCTCTAGATTAGAAAACGGATGTTACTCAGTCTTCCTCCATGTATTTTTCTCAATCTAAAAAGGCTGATTTTTTGTCGTAGTATAATTGAAAATATGAAAATTACATTTGAAGAAATCTACTCTATTGATTTTTGAAAGTGAACTTTTTTGGCCAATGCACTAGAAAAATGGTATGATATCCTCTTTTCAAGAACTAAATTCATAATTATAGGTAGACAAACTAAGCACAATAAAATAATAGGTAAGTGGAAGCTTATCGAATTTGTTCAGTCTATAGAAGCCAAACCTTACTCATGCTAGTGGGATGCTCTCCTTGTAATAGTAGAGAAAGAGAAACAGGGAAGTGAATACTGCCTACATGTTCTAACTTTCAAAAAATTGGTTAAAAAACATCAGGGTACAATGATTTTGATAAATTTATTAGTCAAATAAAAATATCTAGTGCCATATACTCTGAGAGCATACAAATCAAAGAGTGATTTCTTATGGATGAGAAAGGGTAAACAAAACTAAGAAAAATATTATTCATTGTCAAATATTTTAGAATCCTAAAGTTGGAATAGGAGAGATGTGAAATATTGAGGAAGATTAACCATGTTTTGAGCTGGTATGCTTTCTCTTTTAAAAATGTGAATTAAAAATTATATTATTTCCAAACTATTTTATGTAATGCTACATGTATTAGAAAGCATATGCTTGCTAGAAATCATGTTCCATGCATTGGTCATTACCTGTACATGGCTTTTACTATTTAGTCTTCTGAGTTTCAGATTTACTAACTTAGAGTTGAAGGTGTGACTAAAAATATGCTGAATGTTTAAATAAAAATTTGTTATAGTAAATGACACATTGTCATTGATTCCCCTTCAAATATTCTGCCTTATGGGAGAATAAACCAGGTGTGGTGTTGAACATCTGTACTTTCAGCACTCAGAAGGCTGAGGCAGGAAGGTTGCCATGCATTTGAGGCCAGCCTGGACTACGCAGTGAGTTTCAGATTAGCCCGAACTACACAGCAAGACCCTGTCTCAAAAATAATAGTAAAAAAAAAAAAAAATGAAGAATATTTTCTCCTACTTCAAACACATTTGTCCCACTGTTTTTGCCACTTTCTGAAGCAGTTCTGGAAATCCTCTTTCACAAGTGTCTTTAGTTGTGCTCTTATGGCTGCCTCCTTATCTTGAATCAATTACAATGCATAGTGATTTTTGCTTTAGGGATGATCCAGAGTTACACTACGTCAGATCTTATAAAGGTGGAAGAAAAAGCACAATAATGTTTTTATGAACTTGCAATTTTTATTTAAACATTTACCATGTTTTGTAAACACGTGTCATGAATTTTTAAACAAAATACTGAACAATATGTCTTCTGGTCATTATCAGTCTGAACAGGACTAAATGAGACTGCCCTATGTTGGCATGCTTGATGTTACATTTGGGCTTGCACTTAAACCCTCAATAAAAGCATCTTTCAGAAGCTAAAAAAGCAATGAAATGATGGTATAGTTTAGTGATAGAGAACAGACTGATGCTTAGGATTTGCTAGAGGTTTAAATGTCAAAATGTTTAAGCATTAAAAAGTCTTTCAGGTAAGGAACTTCAAAACCTGTCAGAACTACACTGCTAATGGTCTGGTAATAAAACATATCCCTGAGCACAAAGTGGAGGTAAGAAAGGGCCAAGGGTTTTACAGCTTCTAGGAAGAATATGTCTATTCGGATACATGCAATGGTTACAGAAAACATCTATCACGTAAGTATTTAATTACTCAAATAGAACTCCCCTTGTTACAGACCAAATATTCTTCCCACCATCAATTCATACTCTTAAAGTGAAACCTTGAGTTTGTTAGTATTAGAAGGTCTTGGGGAGGTGACTAAGTCACAGGAGAGGAGCCCTCAAAGATGGGATTAGTGTCTTTATCAGATGAAATCCACAGAGTTCATTAGCCCTTCTCCTGCCATATTAGAAAGCAGGGAGTAGTCAGTTGTCTGCAACTCAAAAGAGCGTCGTCTCCAGAATCCGACCACTTTGCCATCTTGATCTTGTCCTTTCTATCTTCACCTAATGAAAATAATTCCTGTTTGTTTATAAGCCAGTCTATGGTTCCCTCTCATATTAGCCTGTCTTGCTTTCTTCATCACTGTGACACAGTACATGACACTCTAGAGATTTGGCAGCCTTATCTAAATACTTGTAACTTTAATATGCCAAAATGGAAGTGATGGAATATTTGCAGTAGATCTGTTCCGAAATGACATGTGTCTCTTTATAAATACTATACAGCAATTAACATAAAGCAGGTATAAGATAAATAGTCATTGCAAGTGTGAGTAATTTTAACTTAAAGGAGGACAAATGTATTTTGGCTCACTTTTTTTTTTTTTTTTTTTTCCAGGGGTAGAACTTAGAACCTAGAACATTCCAGGCAGGCACGATACTGCTGTACTAAATCTCCTATCCTTGGCTCACATTTTTAGTCTATAGTTGGCTGGCTCCAAGGAAGGCCTGCTGGAGGGGACTTGGAGAGGAAAGTTGCTCCCCTCCTAACAGCCAGGAAACAGAGAGAGAGAAGGGGGATGCTTAGGCGGGAGATGCACCCTTCCAGTCATGCTCCCAGTGAGCAGCCTTTTCTGACCAGTTCCTGCCTCTCAGCACGAGCTAGCTGTGAGCCTCCACAATCCAGTCTTTTCTGTGAAGCTCTGCCTGTGAGTGAAGGCTTTGGGGGGACATCGAAATACGTATACACAATAACACAGTCTGAAACATCTGACACCCTTGATGTGGATATCTCAGTCCTACATTTTCTATGGCAGAATTGGTTCCTGTGACCTAGAAGACTCTAACTGAAACTTGAGAATGGGCAATAATTACTCATACCTGCAATGAATATTTATCTTATACCTGCTTTACGTTAATTGCTTTATAGTATTTATAAAGAGACACATGCCATTTAGGAACAGATCTACTGCAAATATTCCATCACTACCACTTTGGCATATTAAAGTTACAAGTATTTAGATAAGGCTGCCAAATCTCTAAAGAGATTTTTAGGGAGCTAAGAACCTAGAAAAATGAACAACAGTTAGAGCTCTAACAGGATTACAAATAAATGGATATCTAAGTTGAAGAAGAATGAGGAATGCATGGAAACCAGCCAAGGAGCTGAAGCCAGAAAACTGAAAGATCAAACTGTTCTCTACAGGAAGAGAGAAAAAAGTAGAGTTGAAAGGTTAAGTAAAAATGGAAAAAAGAATTCTTTCCAAAGATTATATATATATATATATATATATATGCCATATATATGACAAAAAATAAAGTAAAGTAACTGCTTTAAATTATTTTCCCTGATACCAATGAAATGTCTAAAATAAACTTCTGATTGATGTTTATTATATAAATAACGATGTGGAGATATATTCAGAAGAGCTAGGTTAATATACGCATGTAAGCTAACAGATGGCCAGTTTGTAGGTGTATATCAGGTCCACCCGAAGCTGTGTTGGAGGACTATACCCATCCCACCTCATCTCTCCTGGAGGAAAGGAGGGAACAAGATCTGGAAGAGAAATATTTTAATGTTTAAAATTCTCAGATTTGCTTCCTAGAGTTTTGATTCATATGTTTAGTTTGATTTACCAAGCCTCTGCAAAGGTCAGAGCACCTGTATAAAAGAGAACTTCACCTCTGGAAGACTCTCCTATTCCTGGAGTGGGAGACTTTATCTAACTGGAAAGGGCTTCCAGTTGCATCTCAGACTTGGGACAGCCCGCTGCCTGCTAGTCCAATGAGCTGTGCAAGCGAAGGAGGGTACAGGAAGAGCAGGGGTTTAGTTCTACGACCCTGACAGAGGAAGGGAACTTAATCTGAGAGATATTGGGAGGTAATATTTCTGTAATATTCCAGAAAGAAATTTGATTATTTCTCCATAAATTTGTTTTCTTCTCACAGGAGACAGGTCTAAAAGAATCAGACAAAGCTCGGAATGAGAGTTGGATAATAAAAGGCAGGAGGGAGAAGAAAAGCTGAGAGCTCGGTCTACACTTTTATGCATAGACCAGGGCTGGGGGTGTGTGTGTCCAGAATACTTCCAGTGTTGTTCTTTCCGAAGGCGCACAGACAGAGGCCCCCAGAGAAGAGCAGGGGCTCTGGGCCTGTGAGAGAGAGTCAGGTGACTGGTGTCTCTGGAGACTAGAGGAAGAAGTAAAAAAAAAAAAAAAAAAAAAAAAAAAAAAAAAAAAAAAAGCCGCTTGCAGTTAGGAACCCCTGTTGGGAGTTTGGGCCTGAAAGTGACACTTTTTTGTTTGCTTGTTTGTTTGTTTGTTTGTTTGATGCCAGTTTATGCCAGAAGACCTAGGTGGGACGGAATAAAACAGAAGTACCAGATTCCTTCACTAAGAGAGCCAAAGCAGGGAGGACTCTCTGTGCCCTCTGGGATGTGGAAGGGAGCCTAGGGTGAATGGAATTTCTCACCGCTTTCCTACTGTTCATGGCCAGGGAGCACCTGGCTACAGGGGCTATCAACAGCCATCTTGGAGAAGCACCCCCTCTGCCAACACCACTCGACCTAGCAGAGTGTGACTCAACCACTCTCACCTCACGGCCTTCAAAATGGAGCAGGTGGTTAGTGAGCAGTGGGTCACAGGGCCATTTTTTACCCTCTGCTTTGCACAGACCACACCGAAGTTGGGTCTCTGCCCTCCTCACAGGCCCCAGAACTTCTAGTTCCCCTTTCACCCACGGTCACTAAAATGTAGATCATTCACCCTCCTCAGTTGATCCCCAAGATCCCTGGGCCCTAGAGAAGCAATTCTTGTCAAACCGTGAGCTACTTGTCCTTGGTTCACTCCTGGCCATGTGCCCCTCTTTCTTCTAGGGCTCAGCCCCCTTACCTTATAGGAAACAAAACAACAAACCAAAACAAGCACACAAACAGAAAGCCCTATTTCAGGCTGGCTTGGGGATGCGCGTGGATCGGTAACGTTTTCCAGAACGTTTTACCTATCACAGTAGTCTTTCTTCCTAGTAAAGTCTCTCCCCATCTTATTTGAGTCCGGGTGCTTTTACTTTGACCTTTGTCGGTGGATAGGGGTGATCCCAGGAGAGTCCCCCTTGCTACGGAACAACCACCCCCGCCCCCCGGATTTATCACCCCCCGGGGAAAGGGCAGGAAGCTTGTAAGCTACCTCTAGAACTTGAACTTTCTAAGGCGCAGTGAGTTTCTAAAAGGGAGGCGGGAGTTTTCGGGCTCCAGGGACCACTGCCTGAGCAAGCTAATTGCAAAGCACCGCGGCGTTCGCTGCCAGGAGAGAGGGGTGTGCTTGGGAGCCGTGCGGGGAGGCGACAGAGGAGCGAGGGGTGGGTAGGCGGGGTACGAGTGGGAGGTCCGGGAGTAGATGGAAGCCGCTCTTCTGGGGCGAACACGGGCGGGGACCGAGGAGGAGACGGTCCCGCAGCCTCAGCACCCCGAGGTCAGGCGCCGCTGCAGCGGCGGCAGCGGTAACAGTAGCGGGACGGAGTTAGGACCGCTCGGAGCGCCCAGGTCTCGAGGTAGTATAAGGTTTGCAATCCTTCCACTCGCTGGCAGTTGCCGAAGATCTGCTTTTTAAGTGGCGCGTACCGGCCGGCCACCCCTCCGAGGGCCGCGGCTTCCCCGGGCTGCTGCGC
>NW_022900945.1:38861294-38861984 GCF_012274545.1 Fukomys damarensis
GAACCCGGGCACCGCGATCCCGAAGCGTCGCGGGCCATGTGTATTTCATCAAACGGACTTGGGGTGCGTCGCGTCTCGCAGCCATCAACGCGATGTGCAGGGACATTTCTGACTTGAGTGGAGGAATGCGCGAAGGAAGCCCGGGCGAAACCGGCACCGGAGGATCTTCTTGGCGCCAACACTAATTGTCCTGATTTATGCCCCTTCTGACTAAGCTCAGCGTCTACATCGGGAATAAAATGAAAGCGGGACCAAGCGGGGTAGAACCGCCGGGCCGCTGGTTCTGATCCCTCGGAATCAGAACATCGTCCTGCAGCTTGAAGAAAGAAAGGAATAGAAATAGAAGAGAGGGGTTGAAATCCCTCTGTAAAAGTTTAAGACGAGAAGTGGCAGGAGCAGCGGCGCGAGGAGGCGCCGAAAGCCGGCGAGCGGGGACCGGAGGGCTGGCGAGACCTCCGAGGGCTGCGCTTTCATTATTAATATCTCTGTATTTTTGGAGGGAGAGGCACCTTTCTCAGCCTCTCTTCCTCTCCGCCCACCCCTTCTCCTCCCCCGCATCTACCTGTCAAAGTCACTGATCTTTTACATTTCGGAAGAGGACGTCAACAGGAAGGAATTCCCCCTCTGGGTGCGGGCTCCGAGAGGGGGCGACGCGCAGGAGCAGCCCCGGCCCGAGGCGAAGGTAACTGA
>NW_022900945.1:38862485-38925092 GCF_012274545.1 Fukomys damarensis
CAGCCCGCACCCTCGCACACCCCACTCAAGTCCTCCGGGGGCGCTTTCCGGGCTGGTTACGCGTCTGCTTCTTCCGGAGCCTGGGCGCCGGGTCGGTCTGTGGCTCGGTGCCTCGATGCGCCCACCGACTAGGACCCGGCGCTCCCCTGCCTCCCACGCACCTGCCCGCGCACGACTCCCGGGAGGGTTATTATTGTTATTGTTTTCTGGACAGTTGTCTGGTTTGGTGAAAAACTTGCCCTGTTGCCAGTCCTCTGGCTCTGGTGGCTACACCGGGAGTTTATGTAGTCCCTTTCTTTTAATCTCCTTTATTGGTGAGAGATGAAAGCATTACTATCCCACGTTGTGCAGCTGGGGAGAAAGGAAAATTGAGAGGCAAAGACTTGGTGTAGGAATGCTGTTTGGAATATTTTCTGAGATACTGGCATCACATTAATCAGAGGAAGAAGAGAGTAGGGACACTTACTTGCTTTCTGGTATGGATCGGTGGATATCTATATATAATACAAATAATACCGAATATTATTGGGCCCAAAATAACCAATTAAGTAATTCATGCAAGAGAAAACTTAGATTAAAAAAAAGAAACTGCGCCCTCTGCTGTTTACTTTGGTAACCTCACCTGAGAACCTTTTTGACACGCCCCCCCCCCAGTACATTTGAATAGGTTGTCATTTTACAAGGTAAGGGAGGAAAATTCCCTTAGGAATGTTTTAAGACAACTTCATTTGGAAAAATCTCAGGCTGAATCCCTATCGTTACATCAGGTATAGATCAGAGTGTAGAGGCTTTCGTTCTCCACTCGCTCCCATTTTTCTCTCCACAAGGAATAATAGAGGCACTCCTTGTCATGAGTTTGTCAATGGCTGGAATGGAAAATTCTGAGTAAGATTTAGAATTCGACTAAACATATGGTGAACCTGGCAGTAAATTTTCTCTAGAAATAAGGTCTCCTTTTGTGGCTGAAAATGCTAAACATATTCTTATCTTGCAGAAATGAAAAAAAGATTTTCCATCAAAATCGTTTGTTTCAATATGCTTGGGGTTAAGTTCGCTGGAAAGTTTTCCAGAAATCTTTGCTGGGGAAGGGTAAGGCTCTTCAAATTTGCCTGGCCCTTGAGGAGTATCTCTAAGCTGTGAAGAGATCAGCAAGTCCATATTTCATGAAGTATTTTGAACTGTGTCACTTTGAATGCCTTGCCCACCTTGCTTTCTGTTTGGCAAAGAAAAAGCAATTCCATAAGTGTCTGAGATTATTTTTGAGGCTAAGTGACAGGCTTTTTCATTAAAATAAAATGTGTATCTCTACGTGTGGATCAACATGCAAAGAAAAAAATGCATCAAGGGTTTCACATGTGATATTGCTCCAGTGTACATAGACAAGGGATATATTTTCTTTTTTGGATGCCATGAAATCAAATATATTTAATCTTTAAAGACAAACATGAGAGTATGTGGGATTTCATATGTCTGGGTATCAGTTTGATGATACTTCCTATTATGAGATTTAAGAGCAGTAATCATACAAATTTTATCAAGGAGCAATTTATTTAGACAAAAAGCTCTTTTCTATTAAGATTTTTAAAAAATTTTTCTTTCACTGGGTAGGCATGTGGATTACAATGATCTAAGTTAGCTTTTAAGGAAAAGGCTACTACAGTTTGCAGTTCCTTTTGTATGTTTGGATTTAGTGCAAATACTTGTCTTTGGTTCTGGTAAAGTATTATTCTGAAAAACATCAGGCAATGTGTTTAAAAGTTAAGCTATTACACATTTAGTTGATAGGTTTTCTAAGTACAGATTTGGAGGCGGTTTTTAACTTACAGAAGCACCAAGTCACAGGCAAAGGAATAAATTTTCATACAACTTAGGAAACTAATTATATGTTAATATTGAAAAGTGTGTGTGTGTGAGAGAGACGGAGAGAGAGACAGAGAAAGAGAGAGAGGATTATATTGTATTAGAGATCAGTATGTGATTTTAGCATACTTTCAAAACTAATTTTATTTTCAGACCCAGAGTTTTGTTCCAAAACTTCAGGTGGCAATAGATTTTCTCAGATGTGTGTTTGAGACATTGGATCTCTAAATGTCCCTGTGTGAGAAGGAAACATTTGTTGCTCCTTGGTCAATTAAACACCAGATTTCTTGTAGACTTCACTGATTTTGAAATAATTTTATGTACTATCAAATTCCCAAACACTTGCAAAATATATGCCATCTAATTTTGCTCTTTGGTCTTCTCTTGGTGAAAACAGAGATCTTTCAAATACTAAAGTGTGTTACCTGTATTATTAAGAATCTCCTAATAGGCACTTGCTCAAAATACCCAATCAAGAATCAGTAAGATGTGCCTATGATGTTGCAGTACATGCTAAATTCCTTGTATTTTGAGAGACAATTAACAACACAGCAGCCTGTGTTTCCCATTAAGAAGAATAAAAGATGCTTTTTCACAACAAATAAATAAGTGCAAAAAAGCATTCAATATATGTTAAAACAGCTCAGGTAATAAATATTATTATTATAGCTGTGCTGGAAGGTGCTAATTTTTGGAGGTTACAGAGTTTGTATATCTTTTCCTCTTTCTATTTTTCTCTCAATGGCTTGTGATTATAGTCAATTTTCCTTTTGTTCCTTGTCATTCAGAAGCATATTTATAAAATTCTTAAAGTCTGTGAAGAGTGAGTCAATAGCTGTCTATTTCAGGTGCCCCCAAAGAGCTGAAAATTTATGGAATAAATAGCCTACTACCATCACCCCCACCTCCTAGTGACTTTATATAATAAAATGAATGCTGAAAGCCAGCTAGTGTTAGTAGATTTACTGGCAATATTTTCCTCTTACTTGATAAAATTGCCTTTGGAACATCATTACCTATAATTTTAATCATTATTATTTCCATATAATATCTTGGGAGGATTTTTATTTATTCCTGATGACAGAAAGGGCGCATGAAATGTCTTCTACAAAGATAATCCAAGGTGTAAGGGAATTAGCTTCAGAATCCTGGAGAAACATATGTTCCATCTGTGCAAAACTATTTTATAGCGCATTTTAGCCCTGATGAATAATATCTATCAACTGGAGGCCCATGAAATAATTTTATATTTTTTCCTTGGCTCTGAAATGTATATGCCAGAGGTCTTTGGGGGCATTTGTG
The DNA here is from genome assembly GCF_012274545.1 of Fukomys damarensis. Lineage (NCBI taxonomy): Eukaryota > Metazoa > Chordata > Mammalia > Rodentia > Bathyergidae > Fukomys > Fukomys damarensis. The sequence continues at coordinate 38,865,648 of NW_022900945.1, forward strand.
GCATTTTAATGGGCATTTTTTTTTAATCAAAAAGGACTTGAGTTCACAGGTAGAGCTAATGACATTATTTGATTACAGTGAGTCCCCAAGCTTGACAAATTAAAGAACCAGAGATGGGGCTGCCCAGAGCTCCTCTGAAGCTTCCCTTGTTTGGGTGATCTGGACACTGGAGACAAATTCAAAAGCCACATTACTTGGCAATTAGTTCAGTTATGGGCAGGGAGGGATATGTTTAGTATATTAAATCTGAACATATGTCATTGACTGTCCTTCTCACAATCGGTTTGCTTAGCTATTTGTCCTGACGACCTAGGATTTAAAAATCTGTTGGTATTTTAACCTGGTTGACTGCAAAGCCCGATGGGAACCAGGGTCATTAGGTAATAGAGGTTGCAGTGTAAATAATATTCTATTTGTGTATCATTTTATTTCCATTGAAAACTCCATAATTATACTTCAGCAGCAAATCCTTGATTTTCACAGGCAGAGGTTTTCTATTGTGTGTGAGGGAAGTTCATACATTTAATTTATTACTAATTTGAAGTTAAAAGGATTTTCTTTGAAAGGTACTATGTGCCACCCTGAAAAGTGAGGAGACACTGAAATGAAGAATGCATAGTAGGTGATGTTCCAGAATTAAAAATTACAATGAAATAAAATAATGATGTTAGAGAATAGTATAGTGACCTTCTGTTCCTTCTCTGTAATATGCTGTGGTCAATGTCTTTTTCTGTGTCAATGGGAGCTCATTAAATGTAAATTCTCCAGACCAACTGAGCTTTGCTATATTAATGCTTGCCAAAGCTTGACATTTTTAATACATTAATAATATGTCTGTAATGTAATGGAAAACTATTAATCACAACTGGTTATGTGCCAGAAATTTAAGCTATAATTGGCTGCTTCTTGTCAAGAATGTCTGTCGCACAGTCCTGCAACTGCCTAATATTCAAATATCTTACGTTCCTCTGCATTTTTCCTTGTCACGTCTGTAAATTCGATCAATGGGGTAGACCATAATTCTGTGTAATGATCCATCATTATCATTCTGGTATACCTTAATAAGAATTCATTACATTGGGATTGCTGTTGTGTTAGGAGATAGTAACAGGTTCATATGTTTCCTTAGTGTCCACATTTTTTAGGTAAGAATGTACGGTCACCCTTTATTACAAAGTTACAGTAAGTCAAAAATGTGGTTAAGGAAACTATAACCAAGGTTAAGTGGATTTAGAGAATCATATTGTTTTTTAAAAAGTGAAGGCTAATCTCAGGGATCATTCAATATATGCCTCACGTTTTATTTTTAAAATAATATTTATTACAGGTTAACACAACCTACTCAGTTCAGTTTCAAAACAGTCAGTTCCAAGTCTTTGATTATATTGTTTTCAATAAATAAATTATAGTGTATTTGAAACTAAGAATTGAAGTTAACAATTTCTGACCTAGTAGGTTTTACACTGCCTCACTTGTAATGCCCACTCCCTGCATCCCCAAAAGTGTTTGTTTTCCCTTATAATATAAACATAGTTGAAAAATGTATCTAGAAATTATAGATTTCCATCATTTTAACAACTTTCTGCATTATAAATTGTCAGGGTGTTGGATGTTGCCGAAAATATCAAATTAAAATTACTAATGAGTCTGAAAAAAACAGAAAGCTGTAGTAGCCACAACACATGATTCTCTGATTTTTTTTCTTTTTAGCTAAAGATTTCAAAATGTGCTCAACACAATATAGTCTGGAAGAGGAAGATTCAAATCTGTAGTTTATACATGTTTAGACACACTGCTAATTATTGCTTCATAGGAACTCAAATATTCAACACTTTTCCTAATAGAAAATATCACAAATTGCAGCTGTATGATAACATTTTATGAATTGAATATAATGAAAATTGCGCTTGCATCTATAAAGCAATTATTATAAATTACTTTGCTATGGAAACACAATTCAACCATCTGTTGGCATTTCATAGTCTCTGTGGCTTAGTTCATTTTAAGATGGTACATTATTTAAATATAGTGAATTCCTTTTATAACATTGTTTTAAGATAGTGAACTTCCATATTTAAACTGTTTAATGTGAATTGAAAGATTTATGATGGATTTTCCAGAGTTACAGGGTTTTTCATCCTTTTTGAGCCATTTTTTCAAAGTTAATAATTTGGAGTATGATTATGCACCAAATAATTAAGAAAACACGCCTTTTTTTCCAAACATCTGGATTCCAAGTATTAATGCTTATTTAGATTTGAGCGATGATCTCTAAAGAGAAAAGTTGCCAATTAAATTCATCAATGACTTGTGTCTGTAGCTATGCAGACTGCGTTGTCAGTTTACCATATGGACTTTTAAATGATAATTTTTATTTTCTCTTAGAATTAGTGCCGTATTATTCTGCTTCATGGCCTGTTAACTCACCCTCAGCTATTTTTATATGTGCATTTTAAATTGTGCATTTTTACTACAGAGCTTTTACTTTTAAAGCAGCCCATAATATGTGCCTTTGGGACAAATTCTCTTCTGTTAGAGAAAGTAACTGAAAATGCAGGTGTAATAGCTATAAAAAGAGAAAAGAAAATAGGAAATTCTTATGAAAGGAAGATTTGCTCCTTTGGTTTTACTTCTGGAATTTTTTTCAGAGAGGCAAAGTTATCTTTGTCAGTAAATGCAGCTAAACAAAAGGTTGCTAAACTCTTCCAATATAATAAGGAAATCTAAAGGGACAGGCTTACACCAACAAAGCTAGTTTTCACTTTAGCGAACAAAAGCAATGAAATGTACAAGGAATTTGGAGATTTTTAGGGTCTCTTTGCCAAGAAAAAAAAAGGGGGCATACACATAGTTGTCATTTCTTTGTCATTGTTATTAAAAAACTCATCTCCTCCATTGTTCTCTTAAAAGATTTTTCTAGCAACTCAATCATTAAGAAATATTTAAATCTAGCAGTGTGCTCTGCTAAGAAAGGAGCACACTGGATGGAATTTAGCTCAGTGGTTCCACTGCCTGCTTTGCTCGTGCAAGGACCAGAGTTCCAGCCCCAGTACCCCCCCCAAAAAAAAGAAAAACACAGAAGCATACTTTTTGAAATGAAATGCAACTCACCTGGAATGCACATCTTGTCTTTTTTATGCAAGAGCTAAACACTTCTTGTCAAAATCCTCCCCAGCACGAATGACTTTTCAGGTTTGCTCATTATAGCCAAAGCAACTGCGGAAAGGTTAGCCACATTACACCAATTTGCTTTGTATTACCTCAAACCTCCAAAATGTCAACATATCAAACATTTTGTAATGCATTGATTGTGGAACAATAACTCTTACTCTTATTGTTTTTAAAAGGATACTGCTGCCAGAAGCACAGAATGATTGATGGGAAGCAGACACTGGACTGTGAGACACTCGTCCTTCTGCTTTAGATACTGATATCTCAGCGCTCTCGGCGCGCCTGAACCACCCTCGTGAGCCGTGAACACTGAGGATCACTCAGGGTTATCAGATGCATAATGGGAGAGTCATCACTTTGCTAAGCTATCTGCTCCTGGACATCTTTGGCCAAAACCAAACGAGACCTGAGTCTAAGAGATACGTTCTAGGATGAAGAAAAGGCCGCAAGGTGTTGATGCCTAACCCACAAGTATGTTAGGCTGCCACCAAAGTCATCAGTATTCCTGAGTATACACAATATCTAAATCCTTCCTATTGGTTTTGGAAATCTCATCCTCTGTCTCTTTTTAAAAGTATACAGACCTACCTACATAAAGAGACACATATATGTTCATGTAAAATAGACACAGATTACAGATAAGCCACGAAGACTACAACGAATTTAGAGATGTATTTGTCAAGATTCCTGTCCATTCATACCCTTTGGGTTACAGTGTCCTCGGTGATGCAGCCCTACCCTTTGGTATGGGGACATTATGATGTGTGTAAAACTCAGATTTACACAGAAGAAGGGAAAGTGTGGGATTACATGGCCTGTCAGCCAGAATCCACGGACATGACCAAATATCTGAAAGTGAAACTGGATCCTCCCGATATTACCTGTGGAGACCCTCCTGAGTCATTCTGTGCAATGGTGAGGCAATGCTTTTGAGTAGAATATTTCGTATAAATGGGGTTGAATTGCATATGCATTCCAAGATGTGAGCATGGAACTCAATTCATGAAGGTGGCAGATTTCTGTAAACAGGCTAGCTTCATTCTCAGCGGAGGCTTGCACCATCTAGAATTACAACTGATGCATTGGAACTCTCTGCTTCCCAGCAAACTAAGAGTTTCACTGAGACTGGCAATATATACAGTGGTACCTTGGTTCATGAACTTAATTTTTGCCATGATTCTGGGCAAAGCCCAGTTGGATGAGAACCGAATCAAATTTTCCCCTAAGGTCAACATTGAGCCTAACTGTTGAATTGTATTTGATTCTCGTCCAATTTGGTTTGCCACCAGAATCATGGCAAGAATTAAGTTCATGAACTGAGGTAGATAGACAAAGTTCTACTGAAGGCTAAATTTCAGATCAGATATTGGGAATATGATTAAGTCCAATATGTTACATTAAGGTAAAACTCAATGGCAAACCAACTTTGAAGGTGTCTTTAGACTCGTATATGAGGCCAGTCCCAAATTCAGTGTAGTTGAAGATGAGGTTAGATGTCATGGCTTCTGTCAACAGGAAGTGGTTGTGATTTGGAAGTCCCTGCTTAGTAGACCAGTGAATAAAACAACAGACGAGAGAGGGACTACAGTCTGATATGCTTTTCCAGAAGTCTTTTTACCAAATCATATAGCCTCCTTATATCAAAGATCACCATTTTGTGTGTATATTTTAAAGAGGAATATCGGAATGTTGAAAACATTCACTGGAAAGTGATGACCAAGGATATGAAAATTCAAATACCCTCTTTTTGATAAGGAAAAGTTACAGAATGCATTATTCTTGGTGTACATAAGTCTTTTCCTTGGTGAAAAAGTAGCGGCACTGGGTGATACATTGAGTTTCCAAGAAGGATACAGCTGATGGTTTGCATGTAGGGTATTAGTAAAGAGATTAGTGATTTAAATGGTGTCAGTTAACACACTAAAGAATTCAGACAGTATGCTCATTTGGTTTGTGTTGCTGTTTTTTTATTATGGGCTGTCTTTATTTGATGCAAGGTCTGTGATCCCATTTTTCTCCACATAACAGATATAATCATGTGGCAGATTTTAATAGTATTCTTACTTGATTTTCTTATCTTGAACCTGGCCTGGCGTTTTCAGGATAGTGAAACTATTAATCAAAGTAGCATCTGTTCGCAGTCCCCAGTGAGTTAAATTAGCATAAGATCATCTTAGACCAAGTACTATAGAAAAGGTTTTGTAACAAGAAACAATTTTGAGCAATAAGGAGTGCTTTCACCTAAAAGCTAAGGGCTTGCCATTTTTCAGAAGTGCCTTTAGGGACTGGTTTGAATTATAGTCTAAACCTGATTCTGTGGAGAGTGAGAAAAAGAGCTTGGCTATTAGGTGTCACTATGACTAAAGTGCCCTGAAAGACTAAATATTTCAAAGAGAGGCCCGTCTCTCTGGGAAACAGGTATATGCTTTGCAAAGAAGTTACATTTTAGAAACCGCACGCTTCCTGAGGAGTTTATTCAAACATACTAGTAAAAGTATAATAAATCTGCAAAAGAGCGGGGAAATTTGTTGGTTTGGGGTAAGATCTTTAATAATTTCTCATGAAAGGTCAAATTTAAGATGGCATTGAATTTGCTGTTCAGATGGTAGGTTGTGCAATCTTCTGCTCCTTACAGCAGAGGAAGAGTTCTGGGCCAACTCTGTGTGTTATTAAGAGCTCTCTAGCTCTATATATTAGTTTACATGACACTTGTAACAATATACCATTTCTGAAATTGTTTAATAATTCACAAATATCCTTTTTTAGGGTGGTGTTTCTACTTGCACAGACCCCGCACGATGTGCTCAGGGTCTGATTTCTCTGTACAGCTCTTCTGGTTTCAGTCTGTGGCTGGAGAATGCCTGCTCAGCACTGCTCCTGTGCGTCATTTGGAAAGGTTTACTTGGCGGGCATCTTCAGTAAGCTTCTTTCTTCCATCATAAGCAGGAGAGGGTATATTATGGGGCTTCCTGTGCTTGCCTTTCATAGAAATATGATCTGAGGTATTTAAGCAAGCTAATTCCTATGAAGTCATTGGCTAAGTGATGTTAGAGACTAGATGAGAAAAGAGAATTCAAATGATTTTCTTCTGCTGGTCTCAAGTTCATTACGATATATACTTTTTATGTTCACATGAAACTCCACAGAACAGTCTCTTGAAAGCCAGCATCTTACTATGACGCAGATATTAAGAAGCCTTGGTGGATTTAACTTGAGCAGAGTAGTTTTTCAAGAGAGCATATGAGGTTTGTGAGATGTTACCTATCAATCCTTAATTCGTGTTCCTTAATATGGATTTGATTGGCACAACTGATTTAATAATCTCTCCTCAGATTACACACTTGGGGACTATCCGTATGCATATTACGTGCCAAGTTGGGGATAATGGCCCTAATATAGCAACATTTCTCTTGGCAGTTTAGGTTTTCCATGAAATTATTTAGTGTAAGGGTTCCTGACAAAAGACCGTGGAGCCTTTTCAAGACGCGGTCCTATCAGACCTGTTTAGGTGCTCCTTAGCCCGAGGTCTAATGGGGATCCACAAAGTCACTTGTGTTATGACTTGGTGACCTCTCCTCCTTGACACTGCATCCAAACCTTCTCCCTCAGAGTCGTTCTGGCCTATTACATCAGGGGAGCTGCCGGATAAGCACGTCACTGTTTAGCCCCGATATGTAAATGTGTGCTGCAAAATGGTTTCCTTTGCTCAGCTAGTGACCCCCTTATTAGCTATGACTATATTAGTTTTGAGCACCGAGAGGAATTCGGCCATAGAAATGTCCTGTAATTCCTGTAGCCGATTTATTTACTGTAAAGTTGAAGTTCATTGGCAGTGGATTATGAGTCTGTGTTGCTGCCCGTTGGTTTGCTCCATCCTTGTTGGCCAGGGGCTGTTCATTCATGAATGTTGCACTCATTTTAATCGAACGTGAAAATTTAGAGAAAACGAGGATATGACTCCTTTAAATAATTGATTTCTGCTTTTTAAGCTAGTTGACATATTTAATAAATCTTCAATGTCACGTAATTTTAAATAGTGGTATTTTAATTGTACGAGCATTTATAAACAATAGTTTTCTGGGAGAATTCTGCCATTTCTACTTATGGGAGTGCCAAGCAGAGAAAGGTGTATGGACATGAGTTACATGTTTTGTAAGCTATCCATTTTCTTTTAAATTTATTGTACTACCTTTAAATTGAGAGTGGTTAAAGAAAAAGAAAATCTCTGTTTTGTCAAGGGAGAAGAGTCTAACCATGTTTTGTTGTTTAGGCAGGATCAGTTTATTTGTGGGGTCCCATCCTTTCAGCCACATTACAAGCTTCAGGTGGCACAGTTTTGTCAGAAAACACAGATCTAGCGACAACAATGTGCTTCATTTGCATAGAGACCAAATAGGATGATCTGAACCTGTGTGTAAAGCTGAAGGGACAACACGAAGCTCTGACTTCTTCATTGTGTTTAGACAAACTTAGCTGTCATCTCTCCGTGCAACACCCCAGTGGCTTAAAAATGGCAAGATTATGTGCAATTATCTCTAGCCTGAAGCTAATTTTCTGGATAAGTTAAACGGAAGCTTTGAAAAGGAGCCTACAGACAGGAGAGATCGTGTGCGTTTGTACAATTTATGGTGCAGAAGTGCTGATGACTGTGGAAATGGGAGCCCTTGAGTGCTGCCATGGATTTCAGAGCCAATCAAAACCAAATTAGGAAACAAAGATTATTAAAAAGTCTTCTGTGCATGTAATTTTGGCATAATATTATGAGGTGGACATTAAGTGTTTCCCTTGGAGACTTTCCGCATCATTAATGCAGCATGCCTTTAATTACAAGGAGACTCGTATTACTAAAAAATGGAGAAAATAAAGTACTCTGAGGTGTAGTTAGCAGTTCCCTCATTATATTTACTGAAATAATTATAAGAAAGGGCATAATTTTTCTAAATAAAATGTCAGAATTTGAAATGAAAATGGATTTTCTTTAGGAAATTTACCAATGTGTGCTGTGCTCTTGATAGGTATTTATTCAAGTACCTTAACAGGTCTATTAATGATCGTTCCATATTGGGCTATTTCTAGATAGGCTCCTATTAAGGAAAAAGTCTTTAATTACTGCAAGCATTGTGGATAGAGCATATTTTATTACATTCAAATGAAGCTTACAAAGGTGCTAGAAAGCCTTTATATTTTCCGATTCCGGAGGAACCTATGGGGTGAATGGGTGGCATTGCATAGTCACACGGCTTCCCATAATTTAAATTCCTGATGTGACATCATCTGAGGTTGCCATCTGGTGGCTATCAGGTGGCCTTCGAGAAGTTAATTTGACAAACGATTACATTTTCAATTACAAAAGATTGCTATTCCAAAAAGTGAAACTACACTGACTTATATAATAATCGAATAATCTTAAAAATACACTTTTTTCGTATGAAAGGTAATTCAATAAATGAATGCAGTCTTAAAAACAGTGACATCTTTCATTTGAACTGATTTATCCCTTAATTGTGCCAGAATTAAATTTTTGAAAAAACCTCTGCTTCTTTCAATATTAACACTTCATTATTTAGACATTTCTTAGAAAAGTTTAATTCATGTTTGTAATACATTAAGTTCCACAGAGATCAATCTTTCTGATTTACCACTACATCAAGTAGATCTTTATTAAGGAGCCTGCAATAGTTCCTTCTTATCTGTTGCATCAAATATAAAGTACACCACCTCCTTTTAAAAACCTGGGTGTAGGGCCGGGGATTTAGCTCAGCAGTTCGGTGGCCTGCCTTGCAAGCACAAGGACCTGAGTTCAATCCCCGTACCAATAAATAAATAAATAAATAAAACCTGGGTGCACACAGACTTACTTCCCAAAACTTTCTATTACAGCCCAGTGGAGTCTGTAGATGACAAAAGACTAACCATCTGATTGGAAAGGAGCTACTGGATTTGGGCTGAACCTGCATTGGCTTAGTATGCAGGGCTTATGGGGAAGGTCGTGAGAGGGAGCTATAGCAGGGGTAACAAAAGCTGAACCTATCTCATGTTCTCAGCGAGTACTCTGTATATGCCCTGTGTATTAGTGCCCTTGTCTTTGTTGGGCTAATGCTTCACAGGTATTATTGCCAAGACTAGTATTACTGCAGACTAGTGTGTGTGGAGGGAAGTGAACAGTGCAAACAGCATGTGTAAAACCTTGTCGTGGTGAGAGTCAAAGTTAAATACCCCAGGGTCGCTGACACCTAAAGAACTAAGATTGCAGAGCAAAATTAACACAAAGTAGCAGGGACAGGAATGAGCCGACACAGAAGCAGGAGCAACACTCAGATTTTAAAGGCAAAACATTATTTTGCAACATCTTAAAGGGCCACTTGAAAAACACTACTGGGCTGTTAAGTTTCTCATGTTAAACGGTGTCAGAAAAGAAGAGGAAAAAAGGCTGAGTGAAACAGATGGGTTCTTGCAGCATTTAAATCAGTCTGGTGACCTGGTTAATGGTAGAATAATTTCTTATATCTGACAGGATAGAGAGGGAACAAAAATTCATGAAACCTGACACACACACACACACACACACACACACACACACACACACACACACACACACACACAACACACACACACACACACACACACACACACCTTTATTTAGTATGCTGAGTATGATAAGACAATTTCATCTGCGTGAAACCCCTAATTCACACCAAGGTTAGAGAAAGGATTTAACTGAATGCAAAATGCAAGAGTTTTCAAGATGAACTGTGAGACTTCAAATAATGGCTGCCTTTTGGTAGACCTCTTTGAGTTATCCCTTTCAATCCTATAAGAAGTGACATCTGCTTTTATTATTATTTTTTTAGTACCAGGGGGGGTCGAACTCAGTACCATGTGCTTTCAAGGCCGGTGGTACCACTGAGATAAATCCCTGACCCAAACTTATCTGCTTTTAATCCAGAGGAACAATACTTGAAAAATGTGAGAAGCAGGGTCCTAAATTACTGTAGTTTATTGAGGCATATTCTCCACACTTCCTCCCTCCCTTCCCTCTCCCCACCGCTCTTCATCCTCTGATTTTGAGAACTAGTGTAATTACACAAGAAGCCACTCACCTCTTGTCACTTTCTGTCTTTACCAGGACAAAGAGAAATCATTTCTCTCAGTAGAAGTAGTCTGCCCCACTCTGCTCGCCGTGATCCCAAGGACTCTTTCAGATCTAACTTGTTAGTTTCTGTCCGCACCTGCCAATGTCAACTGATCTAATTCTTGTGATCAATTAACTCCTTTTTGCTATATCTGTTTGTCTGTGTGCCTATCTAGCCATCTAGATATATAGGTTGATATATGTGTCTATGCAGTATATATGTTAGCCCTGCTCAATTGTACACCATTCAACATCTTAATACGCCTTATTTTATATGACCGTGTATACATTTGTTGCATCTTTATTCTGGATCTTTAACTGAATTACCATTTATATGAGAGAATGCATGAGAATTCTACCATACTTGATGCATAGTGGGAATTTAGCAGAGACTATACATTTTACTGCTTTTATACCTCACAGTATTGACTGTCACCTGAGGCAACAAATAAGTAAAAACAGTTGTAAGTCATTAATCGGTCAATTGACTGAATATAATATTTAGTTACCGTAATTTTTTTTATTTCTTAAGAAATTACATCATAAATCTGATGTTTGGTTTTTCCCTGTGGAATTAAGAAGCAACTAGAATAACTTACCTACTCCATTTGAGCAACTCATGAGCATGCTCTCAAAAGAGAGACAGCAGAGCCAAAATCTTGTCTGAGCTCTGCTACTGAAAGTAAATATCCATCTGGACTCTACATTTTTTTTTTTTTTTTTTGGTACTGGGAATCGAACTCGGGTCCTTGTGCTTGTGAGGCAGGCGGTTGAACCACTGAGCTAAATCCCTGGCCCAGGTTTTCCATTTTAAATTGAACCCTTTAAAATATTTTTGAAATAATTCTTGATTATTGTAGATAATTGGGAAGAGATAAAATATAAGACATAACCTGAAACCATTTTACAATATCTTTTATATTTCTCTCTTCCCAAATATAACACATATTTTGTTTCAAATTTGGATTGTATAATATACAGCTAATCAGCCTTTGATTTTCAACACTGAACTCATATCATATGCAGTTTTCAGCCTTTGTTTTCATTTACTATTTTCTGTACCTATTCTTCATACAGTTTTCAGAAGTATGATTTTTATAGCTATAAATATTTATCAGTATGGGTTTGCAACATTTTATTTATCTTTCCATTTGGACAACTTGATGTTGTTCCTGTAGTTTTGGGAATTGGTCAAAGCAGAATAGTGTTCTTTAAACGGGTCCTCTGTCTGCACATTAGATGATATATTTTTAGAATGTTGAGCTCATTGTGTTCTATTGAGTCAAAGCTAATGAATACGGCTACATTCCTGTGTGCTCAAGAATGGGATTACTACGGAATGGAATGGACTGAAGTCAGTCATGAGGAAAGGGTTGTCTTGGGAATTAGGCACATCCTTCTACCTGGGTCTTGCTCTCTTTTGTCTGGACTTGAAAGTCATTCTGGAAGAAAGAGAGCTTTGGAGTGCAAAGTCCAGGGGACCTCTTTGGGAATAAAAGCTTAAAATGAGTAAATGATTCCTTGTGAACTATACCTTTGGCTTTAAAACTTGCTTTAGATTGACCTATGATAAGAGATAAATTTTATATTGAATCTCAGTAAACACAGGTGTATCCACATAACCAGAACAAACACTTCACAAAACAGGGCTTACCCTTTGATATGTGTTATGGTTTCTGGTATTTTTTTTTTCTTCATAGTCTTCTCTGATGTAACAAATGATTGAAAATAAACTATATGTAACATTGTTTTTGAAACGTGCACAAAAGAGGAAATACTGTATATATCATGGTATAATTTCCTTTTCGTTAATTTAATTTTGTATTCTTGAGATATAATCCTGTATAATATTTTACCATATGGATATTGGTATTTTAAAATAATTGTTTATTATAGACATGAAGTTGTTTGTTTAGTGTCTTGAGGCTCTTGACCAGTTTTATCAAATTGCCCAAAACATTTGCTTATTGAAAAGGTTAATGTTTCCTGAACACCTAAATTTCTCTATTTCTAAGTGTAGTAGTTTTATTCCTTTGTACTTTTTGCCTTTTTCTAATGTTTCTACTCAAATCCTTATATATATAACTCCACCACTAATTATATGCTTTTACATATACACACATGCAAATTTGAGCTTTTTAAAAACTGCAGTTTTTGCTAGTTTAATCAATTTAAAATAGAAATATCTCTCTTTTTTTGCCAGAAAAAAGAGGTCATATTTCAAGACTTTTCCACACCTTTCCCTTTGTGGACATGTTATACTTTACTGAACTGGGTTTGGATGGCAGGGAGCCACAGTCGCAGGGCTAGAAAAGACTCATGTGTGCTACCCCTAAGCAAAGGTCTGTTTTCACTTTGAATCAGTGCTTTCGGAAACACTTGCATACTGAAACACATTCCCTGCATGAAGCTGCTGGTATGAAATCTGCTCTTTTCATTCCCCAGGCCAATGAGTGGAGTGGTTATTCCTATGCCATTTTTAAATTTCAGAATTTTCATTTCTTACAATAGAAGAAAATGATAAAACTTGTCTCATAAGCACAATATCGGAAAAGAAGTTACTGACTTTGGCAGGTTGTAAGCTTCTTCTCTTTTTGGGAATAGATAGATTCAAATAGTATCTGTTCCATGAAAATGAGAGATAAGGAAGGAAGGAAGGAGCAGAGGAAGAAACCAGAATTGTTTTTCACTCTTTGACCTACTTTGAAGCTGACTTCTGAAATAGTAAATGAAGAACGGATCTGGGTACTGCTCCTGTACAAAAGCAGTAGCTCTTTTATTCTCGAAACTGCATGTCCACAGAGTTCTGTCCGTCGACACACCGCCAGGTTATGTGTGCACAATGATTTTTCCCCACCACATATGACTTTTTGTTTCTTTCTTGTTGATCTCTTTCGGTCTTGGAAATGATAAAATGAAGAAATCAAATACACTTCCAAACAACTTCCAAAGTACGGTGTAAAAATCAATCTTGTGTTTCAGGATTGTTGTTACGGTCCCTCTACATTGATTTATATGAGGAAAGAATTTATCAATTGGTAGAAAAGATTAGACAAGGAATATGAAACTTGCCTAGGAGTTAGAAGGTTGTTCTAGTGAAAGAATTCTATATTTCAAAGAAAGATACTTTAGTGTGTGCAAAGGTCCAAAAGACGTGAAAGTGGGAGATATAAAACTAAAAATTGTCTGCCAGTATAGAGAGCTGAGATGTGTAGGTCACTTCTAGGTGATAGTTACATCAGTGGTCCCTAATCTCTTTGAAAGTGACATTCAAAACTTGCATAGACTTCTCTTCCTTCCTTCCTTCTCTTTCTCTTTCCTTCTTTCTTTCTTTCTTTCTTTCTTTCTTTCTTTCTTTCTTTCTTTCTTTCTTTCTTTCTTTCTCTTTCTTTTGTTCGTTCATTCGTTCTTTCTTTCTTTCATTCTTTCTTTGTGGCACCAGAGATAGAACTGAGGACTTTGACCTTTCGAGGCAGGTGGCAGCACTACTGAGCTAAATCCCCAGCCCTAAAAGTTACAGATTTCTTTGTGGGTCAGGTAGCTACAAGATAAACTGGACCATTTGAAGTGTGTCATTGGAAAGGAGACTTCCATTTGGGGGTCTGTACAAGTTACAGAAGATGGCATGATCCTGGCTCAGGGAAAATGAGGTGGTGGTCAATGTGTTGCACTGCATGTGGATTTTTATTTCAGTTTAGAAGGATTAATCTGTGTCCATTAGGGAGGATTCTCATCAGTATATCTACAGTCACGCTCAGATTAATGCTCTACATAGCCAGTGTGGAGGTCAGTGTGATGAACACAGCAGAACCTGCCGGATATTTTTTGAAATGAATTTGTATTACATGTTTACAAATAATACCTGCAGTGGATATTTATGAAGAACTTACATAGTGCCATGAACCATATTAAGTTTTTGGCTTGTGTTAGTTCTTGTAGTGCTCAATTTTATAATTATTCTTATTAGCCAGGTGAAGCGATTGAGACGTGAAGTTAAGTAATTTTCCCAGCTAATTATTGGAAGCTTGATAAAGAAATTCTTGACCTGTGTCCCACTCTTAAACTGTTCTATAAATTTGTAGCATGTGTGATAAATCCACAGTAAACACCTTTTTTGAAATCATATTTATGGTTTGGGCTATGAGATGCAATACCATAGTTTTATTATTTTAAAAGGTTTTAAATCTGAAATAACCTCAGAAAATTGGATTCTGTAAACAGCGTGCGTGGAATGTATTAAATACACATTATGTGATGAGTGTCTTCATTCAAGGATAAGCGAACCAATCAACAATGTTTGTTTCCATTCTTGCTTTCTTTTCCATTAATGTGTTCATATAAATGGAAATAAGCTGTTAGAAATCATAGAAAGCTGAGTACATATTGTATTCACCATCTCAAACCAGAATAATAAGCCAGCAATTGTTGACTAGTTAAAAAATCACATTCTTGTGGGTGAGGTGTTGAGAAAAGTAGTTAACATGATGGTTTTGTGTTGTTTTTGTTTTACAGTGTCAATAACAACTGTTACCATATAGCCAGCTGCCTACATGATGTGTCTCGAAGGCATTTTTAACCATAACATGTTCATTGTAGATCTCTTGATTTCTCCCCAAATTGAATCTGCCTCTAGGTTTTCCCCTATCTGTGAATGACAACTTATGTTTATCTATTTAGCTGGTCAGGACAAAGCAATCTATGACTGTTTAATTCCTTTATAACCTTATATGAGCAAGTCCTATTTCAAGCCTTCAAAATACATTGCAAATTCAACCATTTCTCACCTTTCCCAGAGATAACAACCAGTTTCTTCTCTAGTCTTTATTTTCATTATTTTAATTAATCTTCCTGCTCCCCACTTTTATCCTATTATCAAAATTATATACTCCAGAAAATATTATATAATGTATAATTTAAAATATAATTTCATATATTATCCCCGAGTTCTATAGCCATAGATTCAACCAACCCTGGATAGAATTGTGTGTACTGAATATGTATGAACTATTTTTCTTTGTCATCATTTCCAAAACAATACAGTACATTGCATTTACATTGAATTAGTTATCATTAGAAATGCAATTTTTTCCCCTTACCCCTGCCCTTCCTTCACCCCCTCCTCCCTTCCCTATTTACAAACACTTTATTTCCATGTTTCATTTTCTCATGTTCTTTTTTCTTTTCCCTTATTACCTTTCCCCTACCCTTACTACTTCCCCTACACCTTTAGCCCTTTTCTTCTTATTTCACACTGTCAATTATATCATTAGGATCTTATGTACCATTATAATTTTTCACACCAGAGAAACTATTCGGTATTTATACATGTGTGACTTATGTATTTCACTCAGGAGTAGATCCTCAATTTGTATCCATTTTCCTATGAATGAGTCTAATTTCTCATTCTTTATGGCTGAGTAGTATTCCATTTTATAGAAAAATCACATCTTCTTTATCCAGTCTCCAACTGATGGGCAAATGGGCTGTTTCCAAGTTTTAGCTATTACAAACTGTACTGCCATAAACATAGGTGCATCTATATCACTGTGATATGATTCTTTTAATTCTTTTGGAAAGATACCCAGCAGAGGGATGGCTGGGTCAAGTGGAACCTCAAATCCCAGCTCTTTGAGGTATCTCATTGTAGAAATGTAATATAAAGAGTACATGTATAGAGTATGTGCAAATATTGGACCATTTCGTATAAGGAGCATGAACATCCGTGGATTTTGGTTGCTACAAGGGCCCTGGAGGAGCCCATTCCTAATTGGTACAGAGGAACGGCTAACATTTTAATAATCTGGGTCAGTCAGGTCCTTCTCTTACTCCGTTTTTCTCCTGTAGTTTTGTGCCTGTTTAAAATTAAACCCACATCTGCACTATTACCTGGCAAGCCCTCTTTAATCTCTGTACCCTGCTCAGGCCTCCGCTCCGATTGCTCCCACTGTGCTTGCTCCTCTCTGGCTGCTCCTTCTTGATGTTCCTCGTGATGCTCAGGGAGCTCCTGCCCCTTCACTTGGAGCCACTCGCAGTGTCTTCTGCAGCCTTTTATTCCGGTCTCTGTTCAGAAAACCTTCTTAAAGGGGCCTGTCTGACCCCCTGTATCTAAATTCATCCCCTCTACATCCCTGATCTGTCTCTACTTATTACAGGGGTGATATAAAAATATTTAATTCCTGGACACCACAAACACTGATCCAGCTAAAGAGATATCACTGCTCACCTTTTGACTGGACATTGCCCCAGTTATAACTACCTAGTATTTATTATGTTATGTATTTGCTCAGTTATATATTTTTCTCTGGAGAATATAAATTTCAGAACTGTGTCTTGTGTCTGCCCATAGGAGGGCCTAGTAAGTATGTGTTGAGTGAATAAACTAATTCTTAAAACAGATTTATCAATTTGACTGTAATATTCATATCTAAGATTATGGTTTCTTCTACATATGGTCTTTAAGGACCTCAGCACAGCCAGTATAGTCCAATCTTGAAGGCCCTTAATCCTGAAGAATATCATAACCCTTTTCTTAATTAAAAATTTAAAGTACATAAACAATAAATCATGTACAAGAACCACTTGGAATTAACAGGGGTAACATATATTGTTTTCATTAGCATTTTTTAAAAAATAGACATTATGTGCAGATTTGAAATAATCTTTGTCCCTGTCCCCTGATTTTTATCTTCTCCCAGAAGAAAACAGTAACTTGAACTTGTTTTTCTAGTTCATGGTGTTGTACTAAGCTTATGCATTTTCATTCAACATTATTTTTGTAAATTATCCATTTCTGCATAATGTAGTTTATTCACGTTAAAATGCTGCATCCACGCACATGCATATAAAATTGTATAAATACATTACTCATTCTTCGGAATTTAGAAAGTTTCCTTGTTATTGTTTTGCAACTACAAGCTACTTGCACCAGTCTTCAGGATATGCACCTCAAAGCCAGTCTTCTGGGTTGTAGACTATGAGTATTTTCATCAGATGTTATTATGCAACATTCATTTCTACCAAGAGATCATAAGGGCTCACTGCCATGAGTTTGCTTTGTCTTGTTTACTGATATGTTTCCTCTTATTACATAATCAAATATACTTAAGATACTGTGTTTCTCTTGTTTCCTTAGCTGTGAGGACACTCATAGTTAGCTTTTACAATCTACTCATGATTTTTGATAAAACTAGATGTACCATGGCTCTTAATCTCTCATCTTTAATTATTTAACAGTAAGCCACTTGAAAGTTGTATAAGCATCATTCACAAATATTCAGAATGGTAAATCAACAGGAAAAAGTGACTTTCGAAGAAATAAATATCCACTTTAACTATACATAAACTTTTAAACATAAATCTTTGTACAGTCAACAAATAATCAGTGTAGCACCCTAGACATGGCCACCTTATTAGAAACGTGTGTTGTAACCTGTACAATTTAAATCCAAATCACAGTTCTACAGTTGTTCTTAATGGTGAACCATAGGAAATTTTTCCCCAAAGTCACTGTCTTTATTACTGGATTATAATAGTAGTCTTATAATGCTTTTTAACTGGAAGTCTCCTTGCTTACTTTGCAAGCTGATATATAAATATTGCCTCATCCATCACTGGAATGACTTGTCTCATAGATGAAAACCTGAGGGTGGTGAGTAACTATAATAAATTTGGAAAGTGAGGGAAGGGTTCTTTCCCAATTAAAACCTCAGCCTGGAAGTTTCCATTTAGACTGACAGGAGAGGTGGATGAGCACGTAAATTGTGTATTTTCTCATTTGTTTGGGAGGAATTGGTGTCACTATAGGAGTGCCATTAGCAAGATATTATACCTCTTTATATTCTCCTTAGGAAGGCTCAATTTCCCCTGTGAGAGAGAAAGTTTTTGAATCTTTTCAACTCTAAGGTTTTGAAAATTTAGAGACAGATATTCAGAACTATAATGTCTAGGGGATGAAGGGAGGGCAGGGGTATGGGGAAAAATGAGAATCAAGATCTGTCATGTAAAGGTACAAGATCCCAATGATGAATGTAATCGTACTGTATACTTAAAAAGTATCAATAAACTTAATAAGATAAAAAACAAGAAGTGTAGTGTCTAATAGCAACGGATATGCTCTTAAAATATTTTATTTGGATTCAAATGGGCATGAAGTTCAAGATAAAAGTTAATTACATCATTTCACTTCTTCATCCTGAAGAATAAGATAATAATGTACTTAACATAGTGCCTGGCATAAGCAAGTATTCAATAAATATTAATTACCTTTATCATTATGTTGATTATTTCTATCACTAAAAGGTTGAATCCACTTTATTCTTGTTTTCAGCTTTAAAGAAATTTCTGACTGTTTTCCTATTATGTCCCCTTTCTGTAAGCTGTTTGGCTTTCCCTGATGTTGTTAATAGTATCCAATAACTAACTGCTTATGAGGTTCAAGCTTCAAGCCAGGTATTTAAAACCAAAATAATTTCAGAACTATGGCTTAAAAATGAAATATACCCTAAATAACACTGCATTAAAATTCTCATTCATGGATGCAATGGCATTTGCACTGAGATTATAATGGTTCAGTGTATTAACATTGCATTAGACATGCATAAAAACAATATAACTATCTCTGAAAATGTTAACAAAATAAATAACTGTGCAAAAAATAAATGCCCACTTTATTAGTGGCATATTGGAACGAACTCCACTTGTTGGCTGTTAGCGAGATTTAGCAAGTGAGATGAAGTCCCACATAGAAATAAAAAGGTTGTAGCCTAGAAGAGTTCCTACGGCTGCCCTCTTATCCATGTTATCTCCTTCCTCAAAAGCATCCAGGGCTCTCTATGGTACTCATGATCAACAAAGCAAAACATGGTTAGACAAATTTCAAATGTTATTTGGATATAATGTGTTTTTGTACAGACACCAGAAAGTAACATTATCAAAGTGACTATGTGAACTGGCAGCTATACAATTTCCTTCCAGTAAATGTAGTCTTGCATGATGGTGTGAACAGGGAAAGCCAGGTAGAACTCAGCCACCATATGCAGCACGCCTGGGCTCAGACTGCCCAACTGTGCTTGGTAGTCCTGTGCATTCTGCAGATGTCCCAGTTATAACATGTTTTGTGTGCAGGACTCACACTACATTCTGGAGTGAGTACTACATAAAGGGAAAAAGCTTTTGCAGGTCATACAGAAATATCACTTATATTACAATGGATGGTTAGTGACAAATGTTAGTAATTTAACTCAGTGAGCACCTACTATAGAAAAGGTACTGAGTCAGAGATACAGAGATGTAAAAACAGACACATTTCCTAAGCTCTTAGAGCTCACCAGGAAAGCAAGGAGAAACACATTGAACAAGCACACCGATAAGTACTACTGTGACAGGTATTTCTAATAAGAAGTTTACATCCCTACAAGTACATAACTGCAATGCTGGTGGCGTTAGGAACATAAAGGCCCTTCTCAAGACGTGTGTGGATGTTGTAAATGCCAGCTTTGCTCAGTGATGTTTTTGATTTTGCATCTGTCTTCATAAAGCTATTAATTAAGAGGTGCATCTTTATAATTGAAATTCCTGTAATAAAATAACTTTGCTATTGCAAGAGTGGAAATCTAGCTACTAATACTCTTACTTCTGTGAACTATGTTTTTAAGACAATATAAAAACAAAGTTCCCTTTCATTCCAACTGCCCTGTTGTAGGTAAGAAGGTGTTCACCTCTTAATTTTGTAATTACCAGTTTCTGGTCTGCCTCCAACAGTCAATTATTATAATCCTTAAGGATAGAAGTAAAGCCTTGTTCTGTGCTGTATTCCCTACCAATTATAATACTGCCTAAAGCCTAGGAGGGCTTTAAAATCTAACCATAGACTGAAGAACCCTTCCATCAACCTGCTTTTCTAAATCTCTGCTCTGTACACCTTCATTTTCATTACTGTACTTTTCTGCTGCGTTTTCTTCTCTTTCTAGTTTCCTTGCCATCATTTATGACATCAAAGTAACTTCTTGCAGCATCTGGCAGAGTTAACTCTTGGGGATATTTTGTGAGAATATGCTGTGGTTTGGATATGGTTTGGGTGTCCTTTAAGAGTTCATGTTTTGAGAGTTCAGCCCCTAGCATGGCAGTATTGGAAGATGGTATGGACTTTAAGCTGTGGGGTCTAGTGGAGAATCCTTAGGTTACTAGGGCAGGACCTTAAAAGCAATTAAGGTATTTTCTCATGGGATCTTGCAAGGGGGTTATTGTAAAAGAAGCAAACCTGGCCCCACTCATATTTCTCTGCCTCCTGATTAAGATGTGACTGCTCCCACTTGTACTCCTATTATGATATTATCCTGTCTTCTGTCTTCTCCAGTGGTTAACCAGTGGGGGTACTTGACCTTGAACTTTGAACTTCCAAATCTTTGAGCTAAATAAACTTCATTTTCTTCATAAGTAGCCTGGATCAGATATTTCACTGTGATCATGAAAAGCCGACTAACAGAGTGTTTAGTGTTTTCTCTCAATGTGAATTCTAGAACTTCATGGTATGCCCTTCACACAGTTAAACTGCAAATCCCTGTGCTGGGCATGATGGTAATAATGATGACAGGCCAGCCTGTGGCTTCAAGAGCCTTTATAAAGTAAATAATTATTTGCAAAGAAGAAAGGAGCTAGAGAGAACAGAAAGAAGTATTTGCTGCAGATGCCCAGGGATCCATGATAGCTTCATGAAAGAAGATCTTTGAGCTGAGCTTTAAGGAAAGAGTAGATGTCTCTGAGAGAAAAGAATAAACAGAAGGACATTCCAGTTTAAGGAAACTGTAAAGCTTTATCATTTAAAAATAATTTCCTTTGGTGGCTCCATGTTGACAGTAAGAAATGTATGGCTGTGCTGTCCATTAATTATTTTTTTTTTATTGAGTTTATTGGTACATTTAGGGATACAGTACAGTTACATTCATTGTTGGGATCATGTACCTTTACATGGCAAGTCTTGATTCTCATTTTTTTCCCCTTACCTCTGCCCTCCCTTCACCCCCTCCTCCCCTCCCCATCTACAAACACTTTATTTTCATCTTTTCATTCTCTCACATTTTTTTCTTTTCCCTTTTTGTTCTTCCCCTACGTATCACACCTTCCCTACATCTTTAGCTCCTTTCCTCCCATTTCTAAATGTCAGTAATCTTATTAGAATCTTATGCATTGTTGCAGAATATTCACACCAGGGAAACTATTCGGTATTTACACATGTGGGACTTATTTATTTCACTTAGGAGTATATCTTCAATATGTATCCATTTTCCTATGAATGAATCTATTCTCTCGCTCTTTATGGCTGAGTAATATTCCATTTTATAGAAAAACCACAACTTCTTTATCCAGTTTCCAACGGATGGGCAAATAGGTTGTTTCCAAGATTTAGCTATTACAAACTGTGCCGCTATAAACATGGGTGCACATACTTCTCTGTGATATGATTCTTTCAGTTCTCTTGGAAAGATACCCAACAGAGGGATGGCTGGGTCAAATGGAACCTCCAGTCCAAGCTCTTTGAGGTATCTCCATATTGATTTCCATAGTGGTTGCACTAGTCTGCACTCCCACCAACAATGGAGGAGGGTTCCTTTCTCCCCACAACCCCGCCAACATTTGTTATTGTGTGATTTCTTGATAGCAGCCATTCTTTGTGGGGTGAGGTGGAATCTTAGTGTTGTTTTCATCTGCATCTCTCGAATGACCAGTGATGTGGAACATTTTTTCATATATTTTCTTGCTGCTTTCACTTCTTTGTATGAGAAATGTCTGTTCATTTCGGATGCCCATGGTTCAACATACGAAAGTCAGTGAATGTAATACATTATATTAACAAAGTCAAGGACAAAAACCATATGATCCTCTCAATAGATGCAGAAAAAGCATTTGATAAAATTCAACACCCATTCATGATAAAAACCCTGCAAAAAATTGGAATAGATGGTCTATACCTCAATTTAATAAAGGCTATTTATGAAAAACCATCAGCCAACATCATATTGAATGGCCAAAAACTGAAAACCTTCATGTTAAAATCAGGAACAAGACAAGGATGCCCACTATCGCCACTTCTCTTCAATATAGTTCTGGAAACATTAGCCACAGCAATTAGACAAGAGAAAGAAATTAAAGCAATAAAGATAGGAAAGGAAGATGTCCATTAATTATTGTAAGCTCTGCTCAGCTCTTCTTGGGTTTGCCAATGTACAACACCGTAGCATCATTTCGTGTACTTGGGGGACACTCACTCTGCAGTCTATCAGTCTTTAAGCACAACGTTGTAGGTGAAGGTACTTTATAAAAAGCAAAGTATTATATAATTTAGGGAAAAGTGCTGTGCAAAGATAAGTCATCTTATATCCTTATTTATGAGTTCAGTGGTCGCAAATCACAGGTACTTGGCAAACGATATACATATTCAATTCAATAAATATTTATGGAAACCTTACAAAGTAATTTTGGAAAATTACCTGTTTACACTTTCGGGGGTTCAGTGTCTTTTTTCTGGTTTATGTGAAGATTGAACGAAATGCCTAACATTGAAGCCTAAAATTCAGTGCACGAAAAAAGCTACTCTTAATATGTACATGACTCTTAATTTGATCCAGGAGTTTGCCTATAGAAAGCCTTGCTGCAAAAATGAGACTTACATAATTGAGATGTAAAACTGTGCACAAAAGATAAGTAAATATCAAAATCACTGGTACTGTCATTAAGTATCATAAATTTAAGAGTCCACTTAGAATGAGAAGGTCCAAGGGATCAAATTGAGCACAAAGTTCAAATACAAGCAAATTAGCTTAGATTGTGTCCCTAATCTCTGATATTAAGAGGAAATTCCATACTCCTAGTCTAAACCTCATTTCTTCTTTCCTTCCAGAATACTGATTCATGACCAAGTGATATTTTCACTATTTGCACTCAACTATTTAAAAGCCTTTTTATTTCATTTGTCCCATAGTGTTCCAGAATAAATCTTTTAAACTTCATGGTTCTGATTGCAGTTGTCCTTAGAGTGGCGCAGTCGTCAAGAAGAACTTTATGCCAGAAGAATATATCCATAAAAAACATGGCATCAGTATTACCTTTTTTCCCATTCACCTGAATATTTAGAATAACATGTTTTATGCGTGGCATCAGTATTACCTTTTTTCCCATTCACCTGAATATTTAGAATAACATGTTTTATGTGATCATTATTATCAAGGTTATAATTCCTAAAGGGCCTAAAGTTCAAGCCCCATATTTTTATACTAATACTGTAATTAGTAAGTTGTTCAAGAGCAACTTAAACATGTTTTCAAGTGTCTTGTGTCATGTTAATCCTAACATACATGGAAAAGACTTGTTTTACAAAGACAGCAGTTTGCAAGGTTTAGTGATGTACTTGGAGTCACAATAATTAATAAAATGTAATTGTTGAATTATCAGATATCTTTAAGAATACAGTAATTAGTTGGGGTTGAGCATATCGCAGCAGACACTGTCTATGTGCCCAATATTCTTAATTCTGTTTTTGGAGGAAAGCTTAAGTAAATTTCAGAAGTATGTAAATATATTGCCCCCAAGTTTACAGGTTGTTTCAAAGCCTGCTTTGTTCTTTCCATGAGCATGTTGTTTGATAGTTAAGAAAGCCCTTGGCAAACACTGCACTCATTATTGATGCTTCTCACCTTGGGTTGTGATAGGTTTATGAAAGGCTCCCATGGAAGTGATACCAGAACAAATTCCTATGGGTACCATAGGATCAGAGGCATCATGCTATTGACAAACTGATACCAGAAAAGAACTTTGAGATCTCTGGAGGAAAAACACTCTGCAACTTTACCTTACAACTAATGGGAACCAGAAAGATTGCTGTGAAACCAGAAGATTGCTCATGTAGTTGGAGTCTGAAATGGGCGAGGAAGTTCTCAAATGTTGCTCTCGTGGCTTCCCTCCCTCCTTTCTTTCCTTCCTCCTTTCTTTATGGGTATTCATAATCAGCATAGAAAACCATGGATAAAGTCCTGGTTTTCACGCTAAAATACTTTCAGGGGAAAAAAAGTCCTTAGCACTAGATTCTAATGATAACTTCAGTGGACAGTAAATTCATGTTTATAACTAAATAGCGATTAGTCTATAAAATAAAACACTACATTCAGAAAAGTATTTTTTACATGGAAATCCTATTTCCTTTTAATGTTCTGGACAGTGATATTTCTTGCTTTCCATAGAACTTTGCAGTGTCTTTAACTTGACAGGGTGCTTCTGTCTGTGTCTGTTCATGAGCATCTCTTGTCCCTAGGGGAAAATAGAAATGGATCTACTTTTAGCTGACGTTTACCAAAGACAACAAAATAAGCCCAATAATAAAGAAGTTTGAAAATAATTACATTTTGAATTACATCCTGGATAAACATAGAGACAAGCATATCATAATTTTTTCAGACCAATAATGACATCCATCATTTTACTCCTTTTTGGTCTTATTTCTCCAAATTTAGTATAAGTTTGTCAGTCTCTCAGTCATGAAAGGATGATTCATAGAAACAATATAGCAACTAAATCTGAAGAAATATTGGTTATTTTTTTTTTTGCTGTTATTATGTCCACTTGAGAAATTGATTAAATAAGTCACCGATTCCAAACATGCACTGTGTTTTGGATAAGCTGAGATTTGCTGAATCTGAGCCTGTACTTTCATTTTGTTATAGTAAGACTAAAACTAGCCATTTCTAATAGCTTCATCTACACATGTATTATTTAACTCTATAGTCTTCGTAACCACATCTATTTTCTTAAATTGGTAGGTTTTTTGTAAAGAATGGCAAGATTATTTTAGAGTGGTGTGAAATGTCCTTTTGATAATGAAATCCTATGAGGATAAGGTCTTAATGGCCTGGGAAAGGGTGAGCTTATGATTGAGCAGGAATTCAAAGAGATTTGGATGGAGAGATTCCAGTTCTGAGAGCATCGCCCCTGCTTCACTGGCCCTTGGTTTTAGCAATGCCTCCATTTGTTGCCTATTCTCCCACTGGTCTTTTGAACTTTCCTTAGTGGATTTAATCCTCTCTGTGCTTCAGGCAGAAGTAAGGGACCTCAGATGGTGAGGGTCTTCATAGGAATATTTTATGCTTTGGCCCCATCTAGAAGTCTTTTACAGAAAGAATTGAATGGCTACCTAACAGTGAAATTTAAAATCCTGTGACATATATTTAAAGGTAAGAAATACTTTCCACTTTCTCTATTTTCTGTTACGTCTCCCCGCTGACACCCTGTACTAGCCTACTCTACCAGTCAGGATTAGTCATTCATTAGATTGCTAATCTTCTCTGCAACCAGAGAAGCAGAACTAGCAGGAGCTATATGTTTAAGAGATATATCACAGAGAACTGGCTTACCAGCTTATGGGGTTGGCAAGGCAACTGCAAACTCTTATCTGGCAGGCTGTCAGGTAGGGCAGGATGAAACTCTTGGGCACTGTCTGAGCTGCTGTCCATGGCTGTAGTTTCCTTTTCAGGGAAACCTCAACTCAAGGCTTAAAGCTGTGCATCCAAATGAGTCAGATCCAAGCAAATAACCTGGAATATTCTCCCTAACTTGGACTATAGATTTTAATCACATCTGTAAAATACCTTCATTAGTATTTGACGAATTAACTGGTGACTGTAACCTGGCAAAGTTGATGCATTAAAAATACCATCAAATCTGCTTTGTAGGAATAGTAAGATAAGATAACCATTTTCAAAGTAGATTAGCATCTAAAGTTTCTTATATAAAAATATAGCATAAGACCTAAAGGAAATAAAACCTAAAGAAGACTAAAGTCTATGCAAAATAAATAAAATTTTTCATTTGGGGCTGGTGACATCTTTATCATGCTTTAAACTTGGACACAGGATAAATTCCAATATCCATGCCATATTTTATTTATCTGTGTGATCATCTTGCATATGATGATTTACTAGATTAAGGGGAAAACTACTAAAATTGATTAAAAGTCTTAATGAATCATAAATCAACTAATTACAAGCAAAAATATTGTTAATGATGATATTAGTGAAAAAAATCATTTAAATGGCAGGTTTAATATCATTGAGATTAATGATCAGGTAAAAGTGAACATAATTATTGATGCTGATAATCAAAACCAGTTGTGAAAATAAATTAATTGAATGGACTGTTTGGTGTCATTTCTGTGTTTTATTTTTAAAGCAGCTATTACAAGACAGGTTCTGAAAATACATTATAATTTATCAAGTTACCATTACTGAATAATCAAATATAGGCAGCCATTGCTGATTTAAAAGATATATTTAAGCTGTAATTCCATTTTCTTTTCTTTGGGACTCTTTAATCTTTAACTCTTTAAGGAATTCATTCTCCACATCTTAGTAATGAGATCACCATTACTTGTATCACAGTACAGATATTTAGTGCCCCAATTCCTGTTTTAATGGTAAAATATCTTTGTGCTGAATGTAGCCCTTTGGATGTGACAATGCCAGATGGACTGGTGTTGTGGCTTGTGCTTAATGTCCCCCCAAAACCTCATGCAAATGAAGTGGGGCTTTTGGTGGGGGAGGTGGCTGGGTCTGGAGCGTGTGATGTTGGGATTAAGGGCGTGTGATTACTAAACCACTACACGTGAGTGATTGCTTTGGCACCGCCCTGATCCTGGTGGTCTGGATGAGATGAAAGGAACAGAAAGACTCTGTTAAACTCTTGTTTTCGCTGTCTTCTGCCACAATGAACTGTTGCTTCTCTGAAATGCGCCGTCCTGCCTTGGAGCCAGCCAACTATGGACTGAACCTCTACAAACTGTGAGCTAAATAAACCCTTTTCCCTTTAACTTTGGGTGTCAGCTATTTTGTCTCAGCAATGAGAGAAAAGTAACTACATAGTCTTTATTGTCAGTTCCAAACTAGGTGCATTTTTAACATGATATTTTCTACATTTCAAATCAATACCATACTCTGCCCTTTTTAATATTTTAACGTATTAATACCTGTTAGTGTTATTTCTAAATGCTCAGTAACTGTTTATTTTTTCTCCCAATGTATGTAATGCTTGATAATTTTCTCTAGCCATCCTTCACCAGCTCTGAACTGTGGACTAGGAGACCTTCCATCTCTCAGCAGTCAGCCATTTTGTTTTCTTTCCCCTGGTCTTTCGCCCTCTTCCAAAAACCCCTAGCAGAAGGTGCTGAAAGATATAAGACTTGGGATCAGGGTTTCTCCTCTCAGGAGGGTGTGCTGCCGCTAGGTCACTGGGTACTCCTTGGTCTCAGCAGTGGGCAGTGGTCTGTCCTCATGTGTCCCAGCAGAAGCCCAGAAGCTCATCCAGCCCACTCCCAGCCCACCTCAAGCCCCATCCGGCTCCCTGACTGCACCTTCCTCTGTATCATCACCAGGTACCTTTGCTGCATTTGTTGCTCTAAACTCAATTCTGTGCTCACCTATGCACACTGGGAAAACACACAGCATTTCTGGGGGCTGCAGTAACAATTGTTAATCTTCTCCAGGCAGTCCAAGTTCTGAAAGCTATCTACTCACCACTGATTTCTTTTAGCCTCACATTTACACTGGGACATAGAGGTATTTTTGCCCAGAGCTTGTTTCATTTTTTTATTTACTTTGGAGATGGCAAGCGAGAGACCTTAGAACTAAATATTAATTTAGCCTCCTTTATCAATTTCCTGTCTTTTATTTGACAATTTAGTATAGATACCATCTACTTCCTTGAGTTGCTATGAGCTATTCAACATATGCCAAGCATTTTGCTGCTGGTTTGTTTCGTCAAGCAGTTGTATGATATATTGCTGTCCTTGTTTTATACTGAGTAGCCCTGAGATTCAGAGAGGTAAAACTGTTTTGACCATCATTACAATACTAATGAACGACAGAAGTGGAATTTGTCCCCAGTTCCAAAACTGGTTCTTTTTGCCAGGGGATCCTTGGAGGACCTTATATTAAGATATTAATGACTAATTTCTGTTGAGCACCTACTATTCACCACACACTACTAGAAGATTTTTACATGTGTTAACTCATAACAACCCTAATAACTAAGTACTGTTATTGCCTCTGCTTTGCAAGTGAGAAAGATGGGCCACAGACAAGTTATGTAGTCTGGCCAAAGTCACACCATCAGCAAACATTTTGGCAATCTGGTTTCCCACACCTTATATTTAACCCATGTGCCATAACATGTGATGGCAAGTCACACAATGTAGGACTTAAAATTGTTTTCATAAAGAAAGAAAAACAGCCATGTGCAGAATGTGGCAGATACTGGCATTGTCTTCAAAAGTCATTTTAAAGGGTAATGAAAATTTTATGGATTCAACCTGATAAAAGGTTCACATGAGATTACAGACAGCTGCTCCCATGTGTCACTTGTGAGTATCATAAACAATACATTCACTAATTTTCACTGACAGAAGCTAACCTTTAAGATAAAAGAGGCACAACTTCCTTTCTGGACAATCACTTCAACTCAAAAGAGATGACTTCTATTTCCAGGTTGGGGTGAGACTGGCACAGGAGAGCTTGATCATAAACAAACTGGTTCACAAAGAACTTTATAATGGCTCTGCAGCAAGAATCAAACTAATGCTGTCATGTGACATTTGCCAAATTATCATGTAGTAGTACTTCAAGGGTTTATTGAGATATACCCAGTCAAGATGATATTGTTTGGTTTTCTTTTTCTATTTATGCCTTCGCACCAACAGTTCTTCGCATTTTGTGCTGTGTTTCTTTTCCCCTTTATGTCCTCCCCCTCACCCCAGGGTGAGATACATGCAATCTAGTCTGTGACAGAGAAAGACTGGTGATTCTTTAGAAAGACCTACTTCAAATACCTGTTTAAAAGGGATTGGCATTTTTCTCTTTCAGTAACAGATATATTGAATAACCTGGTATGTTTGCTTGGGATGGAAAAGGAGTCAGGGTTTGGGCCACAGGTTTTTTTTTGTTTGTTTTTTTTTTCCCAAGTTATGACCCACAACACTATGCTCTGCAAAAAACAAACAGACAAACAAAAACAAAACAAAACAACAACAACAAAAACCATATAGCATGGGCCAGGGATTTAGCTCAGTGGTTCGGTGGCCTGCCTTGCAAACACAAGGACCCGAGTTCAATCCCCGGTACCAAAAAAAGTAAAAAACAAAATAAAAAACCATATAGCAAACCTAGCACCCTTCAGTAATACCCCAGTACAGCTGAGACCTTGGAAACAAAGGTTTTACAGCTCTCTGGATCTGATAGAAAGCCACATCCATCTGGTGAAACAAGAGTGAGGAGTTTTAAGACTTTCTCACTTATAGCAATGAAATACAATGAGAAAAGAGTTTTAGGTCTTTTGGTTTTTTTTTTTTTTTTTTGGACACTATTCTCAGATTGATAGGCAAATAAATCGTAAGCACCAAAAGACTGAAGAAAAACTTCAGTGCCCCCTTAAGAATTGTCCTTTGTCCTGGCATGAGTTTTAGAAATTCCTTTCCTGAACTGAATTTAAATTCCATCATAATTTTCTGAATTTAATTAATAAAAACATTATGCTAGTCAAAGCAACTATTCGGAGTGAACAATTGATTCTTATTCAGGATTTATGTAGCATAAAATGTAATGTGTATCCCACGACACAAGGATATGTTAGGGTCGTTTTTACCAAATTTTGATATATCCGTCTTCTAAACAAACAGAAACTGTTCAACTTAATTCAGTCACCAAATCAGTATTGTATGTAAGTAGGTATCTGGGGTAGAGTCATGTGCATATGCTCAATAATGGTCATTTGAGGGGGGTTGTTTTTTGAGACAGAGTATTGCTGTATACGTCAAGCTGGCCTTGAACACTATGTAGCCTAAGCTGGCTGCAATCTCACCGAGATCCTCCCGCCTCAGCCTTGAAAATACTGGAATTACAAGTGTGTGCCCCCATTCCCAATATAATGATGACCATTTATTGAATATATATTTCATGCCACATTTTATTACTATTCTTTATTTTTTAAAAAAACTGTGATGTTTCTTTCATCATCCCCAGTGTGTAGATGAAGATGAAGACCAAAGAAGTTCACTAACCTGTTCAGGGACACACTGCTGATAATTAAGCTGCATCCCCTGGGCTTTCCACTGTGTAATATAACGTTTTCACTGGAGTTTTCCTGTTAGTTGGTTGTGCTAAAATATAAATGTCTTCTTGCTTACTTAATTTTTGGTTTTCTTGTCACTTTTCTCCCCTGACTTTTCTCCAAACGTTCCTTTATTTTTCTGTAGAGACTGCCACTGTTTTTGGTAAAACATTCCTTGACTTGCTGGCCATCGCCGTGCTGAATGGCTTAATCTTACGAAGTGCTCCATTGGCATCTCTGTCTGTGACAGCACTTACCATACTGTAGTATGAACTTCTGAATGGATTTGGAGCTCACCCATTAGCGTTAGGTCTTAATTTCAGCTCTACCTTAGCACCTCGCAGGTGTTTTTTTTTTTTTTAAGAAATGCTGGTGTTTAAAGCGTAACTTCAGAGATAAGGCTCACCTAATATTTTTAAATCACCTAAGTAATTTTAATGTGAGTTTTGAGCTGAGAATTTAACATAAATTTTTCAAAGGCAAAGATAATTTAGGCATATTTCCAAAACTTAGTATCATCCCTTGTATGTAGCAAGTACTTAATAAATAATGATTTAATGAGTGAATGAATGAATGAACAAATGAATGAGTTTTACAATGCTGACTTATGAGTTTTACAACATTAATATTTTATTTGTTTGATCAATATGTAGTTGATGAATGTATGAATAGTGGAATATCATCAAATATTAAACAGCAATTATAATCCTAGCTCCAAATTCAGCTAGTGCTTTCTGATTTCTACAACCAAGCTATATTTTCCTAGTGGAGTTCAGAACAGTAGTTCTTCTATCATGCTTCATAAGAATTCAAAACTCAGCTTATTGAGAGGAATCGAGTTTAACAATTGCGCAATCAGAATGTGAAATTTCCCTGCAAGTCTATCTGGGATTTGAAGGACCTTTCCCCACTGGAATGTTATATCCTGGTCAAATTTCATGTCAGAAAGCAAGAGGCATTTTTAAATTCAACAACCTAAAAAAGAATCCTGGCACCAGCACACAGCAGGCTACTGCCTTGGGCAACTTCGTAGGAGAAATTGATTGTTTCCCTAGGTAGCCATCAGGATATTACTAGATTTCTTAGAGCCATAAGAACAGTAAGTGGGATTTTCAGAACTGTAATATATCCTTCAGGTCTCATTTCAATGGCAATCAATGTTCACAGTTCTTTCAAAGCACTGGAATGCATGCTGATATAATTAATGTCGCTATGGTATTATTTTTCCCTTTGCTTTCTGTTGTTTTGCTAAGAAAGTTAGGCAAGTTATAAGACAGATGTCTTACATGAAAAGCTATTGCATAATTTGAAACCAAACGCCAGTCCCTAATAATAACGGAGTGTTGGGGGCAATGAGTAAATTTACTTGAATTAGATCAATCATGGAAATTCTCTAGGGTACCATATTTCAACTTGGCATGAAAATTTCAGACTCATTTAACATAGGTGTGGTACAAACCACAAGTAATTTGAAGGTCAGTTTGGTAAAGATTCATAAATTTGTCAGTTGGTTTTGTCTCTGCATAAGATCATAAGTAATTTTAGTGTTGACAAGTACATATTCTTGCTGGGGGCTGCATGAAATGAAATTCAGCAGTTCAGTACAAATCAATAGCTACTTACTGAGAGCCCACTGCTTTCAGAGCTGAGCATTTAGAGGGGAAGGAAGTTGAGTAAGACAAGATTCCTACCTTCAAGGAACTTATCATTTGATAGAAAAACTTCAGCTTTTGATAATAAAATAAGACCTTTTGCAAAGACACTGAAGTTTAGAGGGTGGCACAGTGGTCACGGAGATTGTTTTAATTAAAGGTAAGTGGACTTCTATTCTCTCAGAATGTAGTTTTTTATCCATTCAGTGTAATCAACAATTCATTTGATGAGGAAAATTAAATTTTTTTAATTAAAAAATATAGTATGAGCATTTTTGTGTCAGAAATTATAATAAAAATTGGCTATGTTTTTCCATAGACATAAAGACCATATCTTTACTCTAGTCGTCTGAATCTAAGATGCTTTGGAGAAAGAATTTCAGTGAATTAACTCTTATAAATAAGTCAGTTGTATTGATCCTCAACTAAAGAATTCAAAGATTGCCTAGACCCATTTGTTTAGGAAAGTACAAATCTTAACATCAGTGTTAAGTGCATTAGCTGACAAGAACAAACTGCATGCGTACTTAAAGTAAGGCTTAAGGATGCTATAGTGCTTATCTGAATTAGAGCAGTTTGAAAATTGGTAGCTTAAAGGCAATCCTGTACAACGTTAGGGAATTCATCAATATAGATAAATAATATATAATTCTGTGTTTTCAAAATTTTTAAAGAATTTTTTATTTATCATTTTAGTGTGCCTAAATATTAGTTTTCTCCTTATCTTTTATTCTCTCATGCAGTCGTTTCTGCTATTGGCAGTATGATGTCTTTTAATTTCTCATCTAAGCAGATGTACGGCCTAAAGCAAGCTTTCCGAAATTTGGTCTCACTGACAGTTTTGACTGAATATGTTCTTTCTTTTGTAGTTGGCTCTCCTGTGCATTCCAGAATATGGAGAAACGCCCTGAGCCTCTACCACATTCTAGTTTGGATATGTAGATGCCAGGAACCCACCTATGCAGTTTGGATAAATTAAATATCACCAGACATTGCCACATATCCCCTGCATCCAAAATGGTGCCAGCTGATAAAACATTCATCTAAGCCAGCTTCGTCAGTAGGGTTCCTCATCCTCGCTTTTCTTTATAGATGTGACTGTAACGATTCTAAAGCATTACTTGTAATGAGATCTGCACGTCACTCTTACCTCTCCGAACTTTTACTGATTCCTTACACTAACATTCAAGGCTCTGCCTCTGTTCTGTCTTTTCTAGTTTCTTCTGTTTTTGCAAAGTACTGCATGCACATGCTAATAAAACAGTAGAGACGAACTATGAAGTACAAGTCGCCTGCCCCTTTTCTTCCCCACTCTTACATCCAAGAGACAACTTTTAAGAAGTGCTTCTAATTTACTTCTAGCAGTTTTCTTTGTAAGCCTAGACAGAGTTATACTTCCATTTATTTTCCTTATCAACTTTAAGCAACATTTATTGCTGCTGTGTTTTGAGGATGAATTTGTGGTACAATTATATAATTTTTCTGTTTCCCTATCATCCTCCCTTTAAAAAATATATACAGTGCTAGGTGGTGGTGTGTGGTCTTTGGGATAATCTTTCAGAGATAACCTGTTACTGGTTAATCAACATCAGGACAAGAGCTGCATCTCCTGGAGCTGGAGTGGGACCAAACACCAGTTTCATATTATTTCTCGACCTTTCCACCTAATAAGTTCTGAACTTCACTACTTTTTTCTCTTCTCGCTTCTATATTTCAGGTCATGTCAGCTATACTTTATTTGCATTACCATTCACAGTTTTGAGGTTTTCATGTTGCTTGGCAAACACAACCGAGTCGCACACACTTTATCTTTAGGTTGACTCTTTAAGATGAAAAGCAATAAGCCAGATTTACATTATGCAAACAGTTTTCAGTAACAGGTCAAGTGTAGTGCTGTAATTCGGTTTTCTCCCCTGTAGGTCCAACGCTGTTATTCTGCATGAACGGAAGCAGAATGAACAGTCAGTGGTAAAGTCTTTCTTTCTTCAACTCTCATTCGCTGTGAAAAATCATGGCTTCATTTACACTGACTTACAAATAGCCCATATCTTGTTATTTTTCATTTGTTTTATCTCTTCAACTGTTTGCCTATTTTATTCATTATATCCTTACATTTATCTTGTCTTATGCTTTCTCCAGAGATTTCAAATCCATTTTTGGGTCTTCTCTTCATTATTCTCTTAGGTAGGATCCACCATTTTCTAGATTCTGTATCTTTCTAATGTTATGCTATCTTTATTTTGCAGAGACACAGGTTCAAATGACTTACAGACTATTGGAATGGAACTTTGCCTTGATCTTGTGTGGTGCAAAATTTCTCCATTCTATCTTCCCTTTGATAGATTGGGCCTAGAATTCTAAGTTTAGAACATTTTTGCTCACAATTCAGAAAGCACAGTCTGCTAAGAAAGACTATTTTTTCAGCATGGGGATTGAACTCAGGGCCTTCACACTATGCTACATTCCCAACCCTTTCTTTTATTATTAAAGAGAGTTTTTCTAAGTCACAAAGATGCCCGAGCTGGGTTGAAATTTATGCTCCTCCTGCCTTAGCCTACCAGATGGCTGAGGTTACAGACCTGTACTACATGGCCTGACTGTTTCTTTTCTTTTCTAAGGAGATTTTTTTGTGGTTGTTCTTTTGTACTGTATTTGGTTTCACTACAGTAGGTCTTGGTGACCTCCAATCCCAAATCTTAGTGGCTTGCAACGTGTTAGTTGTGGGTTGTCTTTACGGTGGTTCCATGTGTCTTAAGTCTTGGGTCTAGAGAAGTGGCCCTTTCTGATATGTGCACCCCTTGGCAAGAGAAAGGAGCTACAGTAGACCAAGCTTTTGACACTCAGCACTGACTGGACCCAGTGTACTATTTCTACTCATTCTGCAGTGCAATCATATGCCCTAGCTTGACAGAAGTGGAGTAGGAAACATTGCCTCCCGTCTTCCTCCTCCTTGCCTCACCTTCCATACAAAATGAAAATGTTGGCAAGGGTCCTAATGATGAACCCTACAAGGAGGATCAGGCAGTGATTAACTACAATCAACAATACAGGGTATCACACTCTTGAAAGATCTTAGGACCTTCTGTTTATTCTAGATGTTGCACAAATTCGTGAGGAAGTACATAGATGGTTCTTTTATTTGTTTGTTTTACTGGGCACTTGGTAAATCCTCTCAATCAAAACTCTCCTACCCTTTTTGTGGGAAAATTTAATAAATTATATCTTGAAATAACTTCTTGCTGTTCTTTGCTCATTCCTCCTAGAAGGTGAAACATCTGAATCGCTTTTATACATATTTTCTTTTTATTTTTAGTGATATATTCTATCGTTTTGTTTTGTTTTCTATAGCATTTTTCCAGGCATTTATTTCAATAGATTTTTAAAAACTGGATAGTAAACAGCTATTTTGACCACTTTGCTCAAAATATTTTGTTCTCATTTTAGAAATATAAAACATCCTTGAATCTTTCTGAGTATATTTATTGGACAAGGTTATATTCTTTTGTATTTTCTAAATTATCTCCGTTTCTCATAGAATGAGTCTTTTGTTTGGCCTTTTTTCAAGAGTTTCTCATTGGAAGGACTGTAAGTCCAGTGCTGTTTAGGAAGTTGTGTGTTGGCTGATAGGTGTCCAATATGCAGCAGTGTGAAGGCTTCACTTGGAAACACCAGGATGCACAGAACAGCCTTACTTTTGCCCATATTATGAACTCCAGGCCTTTCTTACCTTTACTGTCTACATGCCAGAAAATGCTTTACATTTTCCTGGCTGCAAACATGTACACAGTTTGGTTACTACTCCTGGTAACAATCTGGGACTTGTAATGTAATCACTGGGAAATGAAAATTTATTTGCATTTCTACAAGGTAACACAAATCTTGTGTTTTATAATGATGTGAAAGCCTCAGCCAAGCCTCTTTTACATAGTAAGTGGGAAAATCAAGTTGGTCTGACTTCTCCAAGCTCCTTCCCAGTGCCAATGTGAATTTTAGATAATATGATAAAGAGCCCTTAAGTACGGTCTTCCAAGCTTTTTCAATCTAAAATTAATGGCAGTGTCTTACACATCAAAGTTTAGTAAACAGATATAAGCAAAAATATACATTTCACTGAAATACAGCTTGCAAAATGCCTTACTGCAAAGGAATTTCATATTTTCTATTTTAAATTTTAAAATTCTGATCAATACTTTCTAAGCTATTCTTGTCACTTAGTAATAATTTTAAACTGTAAGAAAAAGTATTATAGAACATGGTCTTAAGAATAATTAAAATGTGCTCTGGGTTTTCAATTAAATATTAGCCAATTCCTACTCTAAAGACATTGCCTTCACTTTTCAATATACTTTTTGTAAACTCAGACCTTTATTATGTGTATTTAACATCATTCTTAGGAAGCTTAAAGTGGATATTTTCTCCAAAATCAAAACTTAGAAGAAAGCCACACAACTAAAATACACAAGTGATCAAATGATTGCTTAGAATAATAATAGCAAAGTAGCCATTGCTGTAGTAAAGATATTATGTGGTCAGTATCACTTGTTTCTTATGGCATGGAATTAATATCGTGTGAAATAATTTTCATCAGAAAATAACCTTTGCTGCTTGACTCTGGTCCACTTCTGTGCTTAGAGGTAACTCTAAAGACAGCTCTGAACAAACAGCCCCAGGACTGTACTGCAGATTCCTCTCTGGCAGGTGGCAGCTACACTGAAAGCGCTCCTAATATTCTGGTGAAAAATACAGGCTATTCAACCTGTGCAAGGTTAGTTGAACAATCTTTCAGATTGATTAAAATTTGGGACTAGGGATTAGTGCCAAAAGGGATCCAACAAAAGCCTGAGGCATGTGGAGTTATGTTAAAGAAGAAAAATTCTGCGTTCAGAGTTGACTTATGACAAAACTAGAAACAAAAGCAGTGAATTCTAAATGAAAAATACATTTTGGGGAAATAGCCCCTGACTGAAAGGTAGCCAAGAGCACTCCCATGGTTAGCATCAATTGATTATGTGTTGGGTAAATGAAGGTTTGCTTTCAATTGTCATTTGACGAATTGAGTACCTTTCAAGGAGCTACAAAGTTGCATAAAGTGCAGTTTTAAGTGGATTCTGTCATCCTACTGGAAAATCTTAAGTGTTAGCTAACTTGCATAAAAGAGAAGGCAAAATATTCTGGGTAATCCGTTTTTCTTTCTCTAGGGGTTGGGAAGAAAATTTGTTTTTAAAGTTATCTAGGACCTTTTTTGAAAAAGCATTGTTAAGGATTCTTTTAAATAATAGCCACACAAATAATCTCAGATTACAGTGTCATACAAGTCCATTAACCAGGTGAAGGAAAAATAGCAACATTTTCATTTTAATGAGGTGTCAGCTCCCCGCTTGCTGTCCTATGCATCTTAATGTCCTTTCCGACTACACTGACTTGGGGCTGCAAGGCTGTCATTACTTGGCAATTCCTTTCTCTAATTTCTTGTGACACTCAGTGCTTAAACCCACAAGAAATGTGAGGTAAGGCAGAGAGGATTCCTGCAGACTGACTTGCTATAAGCAGAACACTCATTTACATTATTCATTTGATAAGAGCACTGATTTGCATCTCATTCTGGTTGTTTTCTTTAGGTTAAAAAAAATGCCAGAGAACTCTCCATATTCCCTCGATTTTTTATATTAATAAAAATTATTAGGACAATTAGGGTTGATTGCTGCCCTTGATTTTTTTTTTTCTGGTATTATTTGCAATTTCTCTTAAAAAAAAAAAACAAACCTCAACTCTTTCCAACCCCTAAACCAATGTGCATTTCCCCCCCTTGTGTTTAAAATATTTGTAGCTCTAACATTTGATGAAAGCTCTGAATGCATAAATATATTTTATTGAAATGCAAAATGAGACATTTATGATCCATATCTAACATTAGGAATGGGAAGGAGGAGGAAGAGGGAAAAAAAATATAGGCACAAATTCAGCATTTAAGTCTCCTTAAATCACATTTTAGAGAAATTTCCTAGCAACTGAAGCATGCCATAGACTTGAAGATACTCTCAGTCGTAAATTCTTCTCCCCTTGATAATCAAATCCAAGTGATGAAATTTTGCTTCTTATTCCCTTAAGTGTTTTGCAAAATAAGATTATTGTCCTATAAGTGTTACCCTATCACTGTATAAAAATATCATTGATATTCTGCTATGTGTAGAGCTCTATATTAGCCCCTTGATTTCCTGTAATCGAGGGGTACCAGAAAAACAATAAACTATCCTGTGTCATTCCTCAGCCTATAGTTTGAATACCCCATGGTCCTGCTAAACTGTCAACCACTCTGTGTTTCCAGCACACTCAGTCCCATAAGGCTTTATTAAACATCTTCTCTCTGTTGTCCTGGATTTTGAGATGTAAGATGTATAGGCAACACTGATCTGTAAACACATGCTCAGTTAGAACCGTTGGTGTGTTCACAAAGAAAAGTAGGACAAGGAGTAAATGGCATCCTTCTTAGCTGGGCGTGGTGGTGCAAGCCTGTAATCCCAGCACTCAGGAGGCTGAGGCAGGAGGAACACTGTGATAGTGAGTTCCAGGTCAGTCTCAGCTACATAGTGAGACCCTGTCTCAAAAAACCAAAAAGAAAAGTGGAGTAAATGGCATCCTTCTTAGCTGGGCGTGGTGGTGCAAGCCTGTAATCCCAGCACTCAGGAGGCTGAGGCAGGAGGAACACTGTGATAGTGAGTTCCAGGTCAGTCTCAGCTACATAGTGAGACCCTGTCTCAAAAAACCAAAAAGAAAGAAAGAAAGAAAGAAAGAAAGAAAGAAAGAAAGAAAGAAAGAAAGAAAGAAAGAAAGAAAGAAAGAAAGAAAGAAAGAAAGAAAGGCATCCTTCTTTATCTTTCTGGGGAGGGAAGGGGACAGAGGAGTTAGAGACTCACTTGCCTACCTGCTTGTCTGTTACTGTTAAATTGTCCCTTGCATAAATGACATTCTCTTGAACATTGCAGCAAGGTCATTCACCACATACAAGAAGAAAAGAGAATTCCAATGATAGTAAGGTGACATTGTAACCAGAGACATAGTGTCTGGCAGGCTGGGATGGTTTGTTGTGAGTAGAGGTTTCCTATAAATAGTACGTTTTGTTTGATCAACACAAGTAACAGAAGATTGCATTGGCTTTTCTACCTTTTTAAAAAAAATGACTCTGAAAGCTATTAATTCAGGGGTTAAAGAAGTCATCACAAACATTTATGATGCTTGTTTCTAGGGCACCTCCTCATCTCACTGCTGCTTCTCTTTGTCTGGTTCCTGTGATTAATGCAGTGATGAAAAGCAGCTACTCGTCTTCTTTATGGCTGTATCTAGCAAACTGCAATTTTTTTTTTTTTTGAGACAGGGTCTCACTATGTAGTTGAGACTGACCAGGAACTCACTATGTAGCCCAGGCTGGTCTTGAACTCACAGCGATCCTCCTGCCTCAACCTTCTAAGTGCTGGGATTACAGGCATGCGCCACCACACCCAGCCCAAACCACAATATTTAAGGTCTTCTGATGCTCCCATTAGAAACATCATTTTTGAAGTAGCCTTTGTTTGCATTGGACTTAAACTGGACTCTTTCCCAAGATTTGATTTTTGGAAAATGATCAATTAGATCAACTTCAAATTGCATTATTCTTTCAAGGGTGATTATTTATATGCACTTTTCCACTTTATGCATACAACCATTTTCAAATAATAAAATCATGTTTCATGTATTTAACTCAGGCCAAAGGGTGCCCTTTCAAAGTAACAAGTATTAGTATCAAAAATTTGGGGCAGTTCATGCTTGCCTGTGTTAGTGTTGGAGGACTGTGCCATTTGGAAGACATCAATCTTCTGTTTTTGATAATGTCAAAGTGAACGTATGAATCTTGCTTCATAAAAATGTCACCAGTGAATTATTTCCCTATAGAAGTTATATTGTGGTTTCAGAACCTTGAATGAAATAAGATGATTATATTAGAATGTCTCATGTATGTTTCAAAAATAAGATAGCCAGCGTCAACTATAACATCTTTTCTTGCTCATTTCACCCTCCCCTCCCCCAAAATCTATTACTGATTATCTCAGCAAACAGTATCCCTAACTGCCCATAAACCTAAAACAGTATTCATCCTTGATTGTCCCTATCTCTCTTCCCTGTGATCTGGCCATTACCGCTGTGTAACAAACCATCCCAAAATTTAGTGGCATAAAACAAAGAAGCGCATGTAAGATCAAAGGTGTAGGTTTAGCCATCTTCAGTGAACGTAATCAGTCACCATCTGTCTCCTTTCCACAAC
Organism: Fukomys damarensis; assembly: GCF_012274545.1. NCBI lineage: Eukaryota > Metazoa > Chordata > Mammalia > Rodentia > Bathyergidae > Fukomys > Fukomys damarensis. The sequence continues at coordinate 38,906,041 of NW_022900945.1, forward strand.
TATTCACATTTTGTGCACATGCAAAACACCCCCTCCCGATCATTGCCTCGGAATTCCCAAGGACTCATCTCAGTACTTCAAGCCCGAAATGTCGTCATCCAAACAGGCCCAGTGCTGATGAGGCCATTTCCATGCAGTGCTTTTACCATGATTCTTAATCTTCAAAGAGCTGTGAAGAGAAGATTCTGGTTATCTTCTTCCCCACATACCAACATGAAATGGAGGCCAGACATGGGATTAACACTGTAAAGAGGGAGAAGTGTACGCACAGCAGTAACTGTCAAAGGACAATTCTGAAATTTAGTTGTTGGCAGTTCTTTGGTCAGGGCTCAAACCTACAACCTAGAAGCTGTTTTCCCCAATCGTGAGAACTACATTCTTAGGATTTGTTTCCACTCCCTGACTTATTCTTTCTTTCCATTATAAGTGTTCTAGGTTTGTAGCTGAGTAGTTTTCTCATCCTTTAAAGCAAACAATACAGTTGCATTCATCACTGAGATCGTGATATGTCTTGGTTCTTGTTTTTCCCCTCACCCCTGCCCTCCCTTCACCCCCTTCACCCTTCCCTATTTATAAAGACTTTGTTTCCATTTTTTCCTTTTTTCACATTTTTTCTTTTCCCTTGATTCCTTTCCCCTCCTCTTCCCACTTCCCCTTTAGCCATTTTCTTCCTATTTCACACTCTCACTTAATTAAAGTGAAATAAATAGGGCACACTTGAGTAAACACTGAATAGTTTCTCGGGTGTGAAAACTAAAAATGTAAATAAGGTTCAAATGGTATAACTGGCAGTGTGAAATAGGAAGAAAATTGATGCAGTTCTTTAAAAAGTGTTTAGGCTTCCTGTGTATCAGTTTATAAATATACTACATTAGACAAAAGACACGTTCACAAATATCTTCATTATATATCTGTTACTATCCTGGTCTTCCTGTGAATTGCTGTGGGACATCAGGTACTCATTGTTAAAAAGGCAGGCTCTTAAATCCCACAGACTCTGTGTGTGTTTGAAAGGTTTATAGACGTCATTTTAAATCTCTCTGAAGTTTTGATGTAGGGTTTTACAGTCACACTCTTGCCTTCATCCTAACATTGAGACATTTTATTAACAGGTGTTGGAGTTGATCTTTGCACTGAGGTCCCTCGTCTTCTTGAGAATTTTCTACTGGGAGACACTAAGTGAGAAATGTTTTATTTTCTTTTTGTTTTGTTTTTGCAAATCCAGCAAGAGGTTTTTTAAAAAGTTTTAAAAAAACTAAACAATTCCTTTTTATTCCTATAAATTTCGATCTGTGTCTCACATGTAGCTAAAAAGAAACATGTTAGCACTTATAGCATTCTGGAGAAATCCACCAGTCTAATAAGTGTGTTTTCCATACTAGTGCAAGTAGTAAGGTTGTTAAATTGTCACTAAGTAGCAAGATCAACTTCCTACTGTTTAATAATAATTGCTTGCTAGCCTTTCTAGCTTTCACCAAGGCCTCCCGAAAGATCTCTGGTTTCCCATGACTACTTTCTCTACTTACCAGCATCCGCTAGCTTTTATCCGCTCTCTTCTTCATTTTTGTTTGGTACCAGGAGTAGATCTCAGGACCTTGTGCTTATAAGGTAGGTACAATGCTACTGAGCTAAGCCCTTGGCCCACCAACTCTCTTCTTAAGGTCTTTTGAGTTTCCACAAACTTTCCAGCCAAGCCAGTGCCAAATGTTTTAGGGTTACGACATTGCAGTCCTCCATTCTTCTACCTAATTTTTATTCCAATTGCTATTCCTATGCAAGAAACTCCCCTGGAATTTGGCTACAAAAATATTCTTTTCTTATACTTAAAAGATTTTTGTAGATCAGGAAGTCACTTGAGGTACAATAAAGGTAGAATTGACTGCTCCACAACTTCTAGGGGTTTCAACTGATAGAAGACAGCAGCGGGAAGATTTGATATCTTAGACTGGACTCATGCGGGCTGTCTCCATGCATGTGTATGGCTGTTGGTACTGGCTGTCAGTTGGACCCCCAGCTGGGTCTATTTCCTGAAGAACCTTCATGTGCCCTCTCCATACATCCTGGGCTTCTGTATTACACGGGAGACTTAGAACAGGTGAATTTGCTGCATAGGAGATCTGACTTCCAAAGTGAATGTCATAGCAGTCAAGATGTATGTGAGATTTTCAAGGTTCATACAACAAAATGGCCAAAAAAAAAAAGAAAGAAAGAAAGAAAGAAAGAAAGAAAGAAAGAAAGAAAGAAAGAAAACAAAAACTGTATGCCTTAGAGAAAAAACACCATTTATTCATTCACACTCCTAGAGACCAGAAGTCTGAATTCAAGGTGTTGTGAGGTTGTATTTTTTTTCTAAAGGCTCCAGTCATGCATCTTTTCTAGCTATCCTAGCTTTTGGTGGTTTCCAGTAAGGCACTGCATTCCTGGTTTGCAGGTCATCACCCCAGTCTCTGACTCCCTCATCATGGTCTTCATTCATCTGGCTGTATCTGTGCATGCGTGTCCTTTCCTCTTCTTTTAAGGACACAGACGATATGAGAATTAGGGTTCATCCTAATTCAGTGCGGCCTCGTCTTAACTAAGGACATCTGCAAAGCCCTATTTCTAAATAACACATCATTCTGAGGTCCAAGTGGACATGAATTTTGTGGAACACTGGTTGAGCCAGTACAAGGTGGAAACTGCATTGTCCAAGTAACTTAGCCTTGAAAGTTACACAGCACCATTTGCGGTGGGCCCCGGTTCTTTAAAGCAGTCACAATCACACTAAGGTACAAAACAAGGAAAATTAGACTCCACTTAGAAGGGGGAAGCTTTCATCTGCATCTCTCGAATGACTAGTGATGTGGAACATTTTTTTCATATATTTATTTGCTGCTTTTACTTCTTTGTCTGAGAAATGTCTGTTCATTTCAGATGCCCATTTTTGAATCAGGTCTTTATATTTGGGGGGCCTGATTTTTTGGGGTTCTTTATATATTCTAGATTATATTCTAGTTTGTCTGAGGAGCAGCAGGTAAAATTTTTTTTCCCACATTGTAGGTTGTCTCTTAGCTCTGTTGGTGGTTTCTTTTGCAGTGCAGAAGCTTTTTAATAAGATGACATCCCAGTTGTTGATTCTTTTTGCTAGAACAACTGGATAACTGTGTTGGAAGCCAGGGTAAGTATGTTGAGGGTGATGAATGGAAATGTGTCTTTTCTTGTAATAGTTTTATAAAAATTTAAATATAACTGTATATTGTGATATTTTATTACATCTTAATTAAAAATTTTAGAATGAAATAAGAGAAATCTATACATATACATACATGTGGTTTAAAGTAAATAGGTAAAACAAAATATACTAATCTATTTTTTAAAACAGAATTTCAGACTAGAAATTCTGTGAGAGATAGTTCACTAGAAACTTGTCTGCTTTGCAAGTTCTCAAACTAACCGAGCCATCATTATAAGCCCACTATGACCACTGAAAATTTCAAAAATCCTTAGAAATATTTGTATTTGGATGTACCCTTTCCTCAGACTTAGTATGGCTGAAATAAACTGGCCATCTGGCATGCTAAAAAAAAACAGAAAGAAAGAAAGAAAGAAAAAAGAAAGGAAAAGCCACCTGGATCACATTAGGTAAGATTATGTGGAGCATAAAGTATTGTGTTCATCTTTGAAAAATGCATTCTAACATACCCTTATCTAGGTCTTGACCAAACTTAATGTATTTTATCTTGAAAATATATCCCAGATCTATTCCCTTATTTTCTTTGTTATCAAATTATGCAAAGCACTGTCTCTCTCTGAATTATTGCATGAGGTTTTAATCTGATCTTTCTGCATCACTTCTGCAGTTTCTAACTCTGTTCACCACCAGCGTGCAAGAAGATACGTGTTAAAAATATAAAGTGATTCATGTCACTACTTTCTTTAAATCTGTGTGGAGACTTCTAGGCATATGAACAATAAAATCCAGATGTATTCCAATGGGGTAAATGATCCTTTATGATCTCCCTGGCCTTTTTCTTCAACTCTTTGCCAAAATATTCTTCCTTATGTAGTATTCTCCAGCCACTCAGACCTCCTCATAGCTCTTGGATCAAAAACTGTTTCTACCTCACATCTTGCACACTAAGTTTCATCTTAAATGTTAGTTCAGATAATAATAATTACTACAGCTAACATTCTTTTGGATTAGCTCAAAGCATATGCCAGGCCCTGGAGCTAGACATTCTGTTTGGCTTATAGAGGCTTGGAGATGTTAAATCATGTTCCCAGTAATACCAACAGCATCCGTAGGCTGTGTAGGATCATCAGTTTAGAATATGCCTTGGACTGACTATCCAGAGGCTGCCCTCCAAACCACTGGACTCTACTGCCTCTGTGGAGAGGCTTGTTCTTTATTTTATTTTCAGTTATACCATCAATAGTATTTATGAATTTATTTATAGCCTGCCTTTCCCACAAGGTTGAATATTTTTGTTATGATTTTTTCACCCTAGCACCCCACATGGTATTTGACACATAGTAGGTACTTAGTAGTTTTTGTTTTTGTTTTTTTTTTTGTACTGGGATCGAACTCGGGTCTTTCCGCTTACAAGGTAGACGGTGGAACCGCTAAGCTAAATCCCCAGCCTTAGTACATATTTGATTAGTAAATGAAGTAATGTGTTAGTCAAGGCTCAACAGCTAGCTTTGGATAAGGGATAGGGGTATGGTTTGAATCATTTTTTAACTTCTATGTTTCTTGTCACCATCCAATTTTAAGCTGTGAACAGTTTAACAATATTATAAGATTCCTGAAAATTAAGCTCTAGCATATCGCTGAAGGAATGAAGGAAGGAAGGAAGGAAAGAATAAATGAATGAACGAAAGAATGGATGAATGTGTGGCAACAAGAAAAGTATCTATCCCATGGTAACTCACTTCCAAGCAGCAGAAGTATTTCCTTTTCACCACAGGCCTTTTTAGCTCAGCTCTGAATAGGCCACCTACAGTGGTGAGAGGGGTCAGAGGGCAGCTGGGATCCGGGCTGCCAAAGAGTTAAAGCTGACTCTGTGATACTAAAGATCTCCAGCGATGTAGCCAGAAACACAGATCAGGTACTGTTATTTCTTCATCTTTTTTTTCACTGCCTCAGGTGTTGGAGAGGACACATGCTATTTTGAAGCAAGGCCAGAGTGACTTTGTTTTACCCTTTAAAGAGAGAGGTTGGCAGAGATTGGAGCAAGAAAGAATGAAAAAAAAAGAAGGAAAAGAAAAACCATTAATATTAACATTTTCAGTTATAGCTATGGCTAAGGGAAATTTCCTCAAGAATATTAGATTTTTATGCTTCGTGTTCCTACAAAGACTGATTTATGATTGATCCAGTTGTTTACTTTTGTGTATAATATGGAATGGCATAGGCATTATTTTTTTAAACCACCATGTGCCACTCAGCATGGCTGACAGCATCTTATTTGATGTTTCTTAATTATAAAAGTATCGACTAATTTTTGTTGTTGTTCAACAATGTCATAGTCCAGATTGGTGTGAATCTGCCAATAGACAGGAATGAATTTGCAGCACTTGGTAGGATTGAACTAATCATACTGAGCATGAAAGTCCTGACATACATTGGCTGGCTGCAGCTCCAGGGCGGAAAGACAAGAGGTGACTCTGGGACGTCGTGTTTCAGTCACGACCAGGGTGTTATATTTCTCCCGTTGAACAGACAAGTCTACACCTGGCCCCAGATGCTACAGTCCCTTCACACTCTGAATAAGTAATACCTTATATTATACTCATTCACTGCCGCATTTGAATGAATAAATTCTAACGTGCTCCCATGGCCTTCTGAAGGATACAGTATTTTAAAAGTGCATGTGCAATTAACTTTGCTTTTGAATCTTTGATTAGTACCAAAAGAAACCCCGTGTTCTTTATTAATGTCCAGGTGTGACACTAAAATAAACAATAACCACTCCTCTTGAAATCTCATGAATAATATTGAAGCAAGACTGTCTCAGTTGGAGACAAAAGCATCATATTTATGACTCTTGGTAATCTATCTATTGGTTAATGGACCCTGAACTCTCTAGACAGTTCACAAATCCACATAACAGAGTAGATTTTTGCATTAGGATTCCTGACTTAGCTGAAATATGTGAAAAATCAGATGCAGCGGAGACTTCTCTATTGATTACAAATGTGAGGATCAAGAGTAAGTTATTCCAACTTAGGCAGCATTCATTTAAATTTAAAATGGTCCTTGCTAGTAATCTCATTTTGGATAGTGGCATACAAATCAATGGAATTTTTAAGAGTCTTAATTCCATTTCGCTGGGGGGCTTCCTATTCAATATGTGAGAGAAAAGGTGCTGATCTCTAATCATATTTGGGAGCTCTAAGAGATTGGTGAATTGAGAAATGCAAAGAAGTTTGGGAACAAAGTGATAAGTAACTCATAGTATTTTTTTAAAGGCAAATAAACAATTGGTGGCCTCTAAAAAGAAAAGTGGGGGCTAAAATCAATCACCACCCTGTCAAGTTACTCTTTGCTGCTTAGATGTCTTTGACAATTTGTCATATTTGACTCAATTTCTCTCTGTAACATTTGAACACAATATATGATGGTATAGATATATTTGTAAGATGCTGAAATATTCTACATTGTTACAAAAAAGATATTCTAGGTGTGTGACTAGTCAGATTGTAGGCATCCAATCTGGTACAAGAATCACCTCTATATCACCCTAGACAAACGGACAGCTCTAGCTTGGACACATCTAAATATAGAGTGTTCTCAGTGCCCTCAGACAGATGGAGCAAGATGTGACCCAGCAAGTCAGAAGGTGGAAGAAAAAGAAGATGCCCTTTATGAATGGGTGCCAACATTCTGAGCAGCCTTATTCACAATAGTGAAAGGGTGGAAACAGCACAAGTGTTTATGGATAGATGAGTGGACAAAAGACTCATGTGTACATAGAATGTCACATGTCGTTCTATGTATACATCACATGTCTTCCATCCACTCACCCTGTCAAAAGGAATGAAATTTTTACACATGCTACAATATGAATGAACCTTAAAGATATTGCACAAGTTAAATAAAGTCACATAGTAAAACATGTCATACGATTCCACTTACGTGAGATCCCTAGAGTAATCAAATTCATAAAGGCAGAAAGTAGAATTGCGTTTGCAGGGACTAAAGAAAGAGTGTATTCAGGAGTTATTGTTTAATGGGAACACAGTTTCAGTTTGGAAAGATAAAAATGTTTAGAAGGGGATTGGGTAATACAACAACGTAAATGTACTTAACTTTGCTGAACTGTGTAGTTAAATATGTTATTTATGTGTATTTTATCACAATTGCAAACAACACAAAATTGCATCAATAAGTGAGATGTCTTCAAGGAGACATAAATCCACGAACATCCTTCTGTTCCATCCCACACTCTCTTCTTTGTGTACACATCGGACATCTATTTTATGCTACTATTCGTGTGTGTGTGTGTGTGTGTGTGTAGGAGGTTACCACGATTAAACCCAGGAAATTCTACGCTGAGCAAAATACCCACCTCTTTTAAAATTTTTATTTTGAAAGTGTTTCTAAGTCACTGAATTGCCTAGCCAGGCCCAAATTTCCAATCTTACTGTCTCAGCCTCTCAGAGTGCCGGGATTTCAAGTGAGTGCGACCATGCTGGCCTCTTCCTTCTAACACAATCATCCTGCATGGATAAGTTCCTTCCAAGTATTTCTAAGAGGAAATGATTGACTCTATTCATAACCCTTTTTCAAGTGCTGAGGTCTGTTCTAGTGCGCCGTTATGGTTTCTCTCAGGAGTCTTCTCATAACCCTATGGTCTCCAAGCCCAACTACTAGCTAAAGTGCTAGTATCACCATGTCAACCCCTACTTTCCTCCTTTCAACTCCTGCGGCCCTAGGGAAATATGTAAAAGCCTGGGATCTCCCTTTTCTTTCCTGTATTTTCTCTTTTTGGGGAGCATTTTTTCCTATTTTGTTTTTCTTTTATTTCTAAAATATGGATATAGTTTTAAAAATTTAAGCCACAAATGCTCTTCCTGGTTGGGTAAAGTAGTCTTTTTTACAATTACTACTCCATATATGTGAGTACCTAGGGCATGCTTGGAAATTAACACTGCTACCAGGGGATTTGAGTCTAATGTCCATTTTAATTCAGTTGTCTCACATTATACAATAAAATCTTCCTAATTCTGAGTAATGATGAAAGTTAGACTATTGTGATTTCCTGAAAAATGAGATTCATTGACTAATGTTGAAAATAATTAAATTTCTTCCTTTTAAATTCCATGTGTATCATAAACAGAGCAGAGGGAAACTAATTGGTAAAATGAGATAAGATACAGGTTTATAATTCAAAATATTCTGATATAATAATAAAATTAATGCCCTTTAACATATACCAATTGTTTAATGAGTGGGCAAGGAAATTAAAAATACCTTGATAGGCGGCCTCCTTGTCATAATCTTTGAAGGCTAAGCTAACTTTCTCCTAGGAGAGCAGGATGTTTGTCTCTCCTGGCACTCTCTCTGCCTCTTGGAAATCCCTTTTACAACTTCTGTGCATTTGCTTCTCTACACTACAGTTTTTGTTCATTGCTCTTCTTGTTTCTCACAGTCTTCCTGGTGTAATCTTTAGTTTTGCCAACCTGTTTATGTTTATTCAACTCAAACTTTTTCATGGTTTTTAAGCCTGGATTTCCAACTGCCATCTGAATCTTCCCTGTCTCGGCAAAAGAAATTTTTTTGAGATACTTTGAACTGAGTTCATGCCTATTTCCTAGTTCCCTACTCTTCTGGTATTCCCTATTCTTCTCTGGCCCAGTAACCTCTCCTTACTTCCCTAGCAATAGCAACAGTGGTAAATTAACATTAGCACTTACCATATATTATAAAGTTTCATACACTACAGCGTTTGGGATTGGATTTAATTATATCCTCTGTTCACAAACGAGGAAACAGAAGGTTAAGTAACTTGCCTAAGAGCCACCGGGCATTATGACTTATAGGGATCCTATTTTATATGTTTTACCAACTTTCTAACTAGTCAGTAAGTCTTAGATATCTAGCTTTTTAGTGGCTGTCGAATTTATCTCTCTTCTGTATTTCCTCCACTATTTCATCGTAAACCCTTATAGTCACACCTGGATTATCTCTTAATTTCCCTTCAACTTCACCTCAGATTCATTCTCTTTACTGCTACCAGGCCTGCCTAACTTTTAGCTAGTTTTCTGTCTGTCTCTCTCTCTCTTTTCCTTTCTTCCTTCTTTTCTTTGAGTGACTCTCTCCTGCTTGAACTTTTCGCAAGGTCCATCTTGCCTTCCCAATCAAATCCAAGCTCCTTAACCCTTTACGTTCAATTCCTAATTTTTGGCAGAGGATTATGTCTCAACTTTTTTCTCTTTGAACATCACATCTGGCCATATCAAAATGCCTGAACTTGTCAATGGATCATGCATTTCCGACCTCCTGCACTAGCATGTACTTGTACTTCATCCTTTTCCTACAGTCCCCTCCTACTGGCTAACTCTCCGTCTTTCACCACAGCTCATCCTGAATACCACCCTTTGCTCCACTCCTCTGTCTTTCTTTGGTACTGTGGTACTCCAGAGCTGCTGAGATACTTATGAAATGTATTTCAGGGATATATCAGGGGGTAACCAATGGAAATAATGACCTGAGTTGAAGTTTCTCCCAGCTTCATTATTATTCTTCAATTGATTATATTTTATCTCGGTACTTTTCCCCAGAAGCACAAAAATGCATGTCTTCCCTTTTCTCTTAAAACTTTCCAGTTGACATGGCCACGTAGAGGAATACTTTCTTTTCTTTGTATATTTCTCTCCTCTCAATTATTTTAGTTTGATGGGACAGACCCAGTTATGCAAGCCTACATCTGTATCTATGAAAAGAAAATCCAAACTGTTTGCAAGTGACCTGAGCACAGCAGACCAATAGCCTTCCTTTTTATTTATTTATTTATTTACTTACTTACTTATTTTAAGTTTTTTTGGTACCGGGGGTCCAACTCAGGTCCTAGCGCTTGCGAGACAGTCACCAGAACCACTGTGCTAAATCCCCGGCCTGCATTCCTTTTTAATACTGTATGTTTGGAAATGTCTGGAAAGCCCTGCCAAATCTTCACAGTGTTTCTGTTGCCTTCTGATCTGTCTCAGAATAATTTGCTTTACTTCCCACAACATCATTTAAAAGTAAGAATATATTTCCTATTCTTTAATATTGATTAATTATTAATATGACAACTTAATTTCTACTGTTTTTAATTAAAAGTATCTATGGCGGTTCAGCTAGAATATGGGTTACACAAAATCTGTCAGTTGACGTCAAAAGTGACAACCATTTTTAAGAGTGTTTCAGTGGGAGAAAAAAGGCCTTCCAAATTTTAAATGATTGCCTTCCTGACTTTCAAACATAACCCTCTGGAAGCTGTGGATTTCTTAAATTTAAATTTGTTGAAGTTTTGCTGAATGTTTAAAGAAAATTTACACTGTTTTCCCTAAATGTGCTTCAGGAACAATTAAAATGTGATGAAAACTGGGTATGTTTTAGAGTTAGGCAGATCTAGGTTTGAATTCCCCTGTCAAGTTTGATTTTTTTTCTGTGTTAATGAGTTCTTCATAGAGGTCTTTAAAAAAAAAAAAAAAAAAGAAGTCTTGAACTTCAGTTTCTTCATCAGTAAAATAAGGATTAAAAACTCATACTTCCAGGGCTGGGGATTTAGCTCAGTGATTCCACTGCCTGCCTCACAAGCTCAAGGACCTGAGTTCAATCCCTGGTACCACAAAACAAAACAAAACAAAAAAACCTCATGCTTCCTGGCCGGAGATTTAGCTCAGTGGTGCTGCAGCCTGCCTTGCAGACACAGGGTCCCGTGTTCAATCCCCAGTACCAAAACACACATACACACACATACACACACACACACAAAAAAAAAAATCAAAAAGCTCATACTTCACCTGCTCTCTTAACAAATCACACTTGCCCCATCATCAGAGTATCCTGAGAATCCTGTTATTTCTCTTCACCTGTATGCTCCCATCCTGTCCCTGCTCAGTATCACCATTACCCAAATAACTACAAAGGATTCCTAATTGATTGTCCCACCTCTGTCTTTGTTCTCTTCTTCAGTTTGTTTGTGAACTGGCGGTCAAAGTAGACATATTCAAAAGTAAATCAGCTGTGCTTTTCTGCTGCCCCAAAGTACGTAAAAACTCCCCATTTCACTGGGGTAAAGACCTTACTCTATCTACACAGCCAAACATTGTTTGATTTCTGTTCTGCACTAATCTTGGTCCCTTGAACACCCACACGCACATACTCACACACCCACATGTCCTCTCTAACCTGTATCTTTAGCTCACTCTTCTCCAGATACATTGCCTCTCTTGCTCTTTGCTACTCCAGGTATGTGTCGCGCCTCTGTGCTTGCTTATTCCTCTGCCTAGAACGGTGTCTATATATTCACAGGACTTTCACTCTTATTTCTGTCACTTCTGACTCAAAAACTACCTTCTTGATAAAGGTTTCCCCAGTTACCCCTTCTAAAATGGCCAGCAACACCCTCTTCACTCTGTACCCTGCAACACAACATCTTCCTCTGCCTCATTTTCTCCTTAGCATTTACCAATGTCTAACATGCTGTGTGCTTTACTTATTTAACCTCACTCGTTTCTCCCATTATAATGTAAGCATCATGAAAAGTGGAAAGTTCTGTACTATTTGCTCATTTTTGTACCCTCAGCACTTAGAATGTGGGCCTGGCATACAACATGTGCTTCATAGCTTTTGTGGAACACGTACCTAGCCCTCTAGTCTTTCCAGTTTATAATAATTGAACAATGTGGTACATATGATTACTTCATTTTATTTCTTTTCCACTTTATTGCAATGACTATTGCCTCAAAAATGGTAAATAAACTATATGATATATTCATTCATCAGAGTGATTAAGTAATTTGTTCTTTTAGGAGAGGCAAATGGACTTATGTTTAATATAGCTGTATCAATTATCAGCTGTCATTCTGTGGGCAAGTTACTCATCTCTCAGAGTGTCCATGTGCCCCACTATGAGTGAAATGATAATCAACATCTCACCCTACCGTAACAATGAAATCATATACTATAACTGCTTATCACTCTAGGAGCATATATTTAGCACTCAGTAATTCACAACCAATAACATGACTTATTTAATATGGGAGCTGGTGGTCTCGTGCTGTAATGAACTTGGAGTGAACAGATCTTCTTTTCCATTTTAGTTCTGCTGTTTTACATCTTTGTGACATTGACAAAGTAACATAACCTTCTGAGCCTCAATATTTTTATCCAATAAGGTTTAATCATCATCTTGTAAGGAGTACATTAAATAAGGTCTGAATAACACCCACACAACTTATTCATGAAAAGAAACCATTTACTTTCACTTTGGAAAAACTTTTATGAATTGTACCAGTAAATTAACTAACATGACATTACCAGTGTGAATTTTAAACTCTGGATAAAATGAATAAATAAAGATTATCTATTTTACCATAATTACAAATGATCTGTACCTTTCAGGATTGTTTCTGCATTCTCCCAAGCATCAGACCTCAGTGAGTCACGTTTTCTTAACTAAGGTCAAGCTAAAAGCCTGTAAAAGCAGTGGCCTTGGAGTGATTCTGGTGTGAGTGTGTGTGTATGTGTATGTATGTGTGTGTGTGTGTGTGTGTTGATGTGCACACACATGCAAATCAGATAAATATAGGATATCCAGATAAATTTAAATTCTACCTAAATAACAAATATAGTTAGTGTAAAACATTAAGAAATAGTTTATTATGGAATTATTCATTGTTTATCTGAAACCCAAGCTGATTATGCTATACTTTTATTTGATAAGCCTCATCAACCTCCACAGGGGTGCTAGTATATCCCTATGTGTCACCGTTAAACTTTAGTACACAAAACCTGGTGGGGCTTGTTCTCAGCCCTTAGTTACAGTCATCAGTTAACTGCAACTAGGCCTCTGCTTGCTTCCTTCTGAAATTGTCCAAATATCTTTCTCTGCAGAAGCAAATTACACAGTCACATTAGACAGAATCCAATGAGATACAGAAATCAGTTACCACTTTGGGATTTCATTCTTCACAATCTGTGTGATACACGAAGTGTTGTCATTTAATTTCATAATGAAATGCTACCTTTGAAGCTCAATCAACCTTTGTAACAGTCCATTAGCAGATATGGTAGGGAATTCACGGGCCACCTTGGCCACTCCTTTTTATACCAGTAAAGATCCTGACACCTGGAACTCAACAGGTTTGTGCAGACTCACATTCTGCTGATCCTTGGATGGAACTTTGGCCTCTTGACGCCAAGCCTCACTGCTTTTCTCCTATAGGGATCGCCCTACGGTGTTCCACGTCCGGTGCCCGCCGTGACTTACTAGAGTATACTTTCATGCCATGACAGGGTAGTTTGGTCTTATCTCCTTTGTGTGGCGCTTTACCCAGGATCTCTCGGGTATATGGATATGAATGAAACTTGGTTCCCCATGACATATGAACAATGCTTTCTACCCACCCACTGTATTTTAATCATAAACTAATCTGTATTGAAATGCTTTCCTGTGCATTCAGTTGGGTCTCTTTAACACAGCTATACAAAAGTAATGATCTTATTCCCACATCCTCATGATAGTGTACTGCCCCCCCCCCGCTTTTTCAGGTGCAATGCCAAAGGTACATTTTGATGTGACTTTCATCACCACGGATTTAGTATTTTCAATAATTTAGTAAAATTTAAATTATTCTTAATTCAAAGGACATTCTAAAAATTGTGACATCTCTAGGGCAATTCAGAATTTGAATATTGAGTTCAGCTGTGATGTTAAAGGATCATTATTGTTGTTTTGTGTTTTTTTGGTTTTTGTTTGTTTGTTTTGAAACAAGGTCTCACTATGTTGTTGAAACTGATCTGGAACTCACTATGTAGCCCAGGCTGGTCTTGAACTCACAGCAATCCTCCTTTCTCAGCCTCCCGAGTGCTGGGATTATAGGCATGCACCACCACACCCAGCTTCATTATTAATTATTTAGGTGCAATAAAATATTTTAGCTACATTTAAAGCCACATACTGGTGTATTTACTAATATAATTTTTGGTTTATTTCAAAGTTATATTGTAAATGAAGGGGAGATTAAGTAGGGAGAAAGTAAATTTGGCCAAGAGACAATTGTTAAGATAGATTATGTGCACATGACAATTTCAATATACTATCTGTCTGCATTCTCTTTAAAAAAATTTTTTTTTCTCTTATTGAGTTTGTTGAAATCTTCCAAAATAAAGAGTTAAAACTATTTCTCATCCTTAACTCCTGGTATGACTATACAAATCTTCATTGAAAGTATAGTATGTCACAAGAAATCAAAGATTTTAATAGTCATATTTAGGGGATAGAAAAAATGTTTGTCTTAAAATCTAACATTTAATTTGTCTCTCTTTATATTCTTATACATTGGGAAAGTCAGTGATAACAGAGAGAATTTACAGGGAGTCTACATTCCACCTGCAGTCTTCCCTTTGTTAGCTGTGTGACTTCAGAACAGATCCTTAATCTGCTCGGACCACAGTTTTGTCCTTGTGTAAAATGAGGATGTTGTATATGTGGTTCCAGCTTTATCCCTGTTTAATCTGATAACACATGGAAATTTGCAACTCCACCCTATAGATAGCTTCCTGGATGTATTTAGTGTTGTATTCTGACCCTATTAATGAAGTAATGGGCTATATTCTGAGAGCAGCTGATTTTGGCTTAAAGATATTAGGACTGATACACTAAAATGCTATGTTTCCTATGGAGCTCCTCTACATGCACTTATTGTTTAATTTATTGTGCCATTGATTGATTTTTTAATATTTCCTAGTTAAAGATGACCTCTACAAGTTATCTCTTACTCTGAAAAGTTGAAATTTCTTGGTGTAGTATTCCAGAGTCCTAGTATTCTTTATTTCAGTGTTCCACATTTTTTCAGTAGTACAAGTTTCATTGACCCTTTATCACTTTTTTACCTTCAATTATGTCCTTATTCTTAATTATTTTATATAGTCTCAGATAACAGGACATGGCCCTCATCACTAATTTCATTGCCTCTCTTGAGAACTGTCCCTAGTTCCACAGTTTGTATGCACACATTGTGCATACAAATTGTGTTTAACGCCTTATCTATAAACAGAGGTGAGACTTTTGCATCTGTGAAGTACAATCCTAGCTCGCAGCAGGCCTATGTCATTGTAACTTGTACCCAAGAGTTAAATGTCATTATACCCCTGTAATCATTGAAGACATTTTTTTGAAAAATGAATGTATGCTGGGCACTACTTTATAGTAATACTAAATTTAAAGTATTATCTCAACGTCACATCAAAATTCATCCTTCAACAAATGTTTAATGAATGTCTTCTAGGTGTGTTAATTTTGAAAAGGGATTTCACAGGAAAGTAGGCTTGGAGGAAATTACCAGAGGACACAAATTTCCTATTTTAAACTGATTTATTCATCAGAAAATATTACTAAGAGACACTTACTTATTCATACACAGTCCTTCTCTTGCATAAATACTTCAAAATTACCATAATTAATTCAGAGTCCCTACTCTGCCCTCCTAAAGTGAAGTGATTGTTTCAGTGGAAGCCATCATAGAATATGATGCTCAAGAAATCCACTATCACCTGCTTTTAAAACAAATCTGCTTTGCCTACTCAATGTCTTTGTGATAATCCACTTTATCAATCAATAGTCTTCCGGACAAGGATTTATTTGTATTAAACTCAAGGCCCTTGTATTGAGCTATCTCACTATCATTTTTTTTTTTTTTTTTAGTTTGAGACAGGGTCTTGCTAAGTCAGTAGGTTGCCCAGACTGGGCTGAAACTTGCTATATTCCTGGCTCTATGTTCTTTCTTTAGCGAGATGTGTACCATGTCAGGTTGTCTAACTCTAGAGCTGTGAACATTTCTTTCTTTCACTTTTATTTTTAACTGATACATCAGCGTGCTCTCCACTGTTAACTGTTAATATACATTCATTTATTCTTCCAGTCAACATTTTTTAGCACACAGTATGCACCACCTAAATGCAAATGTGAGAAATGGACAAAAATAATCCTAACAACAATTTCAAAATAACATCTCTCTTTGGAAATTCCTGGTGGCTTATCAACCAATCATATATTGGGTGGGTTGAGGTAGAACAGTATGAGTATCTTGCTCATAGTAACCTGATTTTCTTTTTAGTTTTTCAGGAGGCTATTTTCCTGAGGATTCCTATCAAGCTTCAGGGAAAACTTAATTCAAGAAAGTTATGCCAGAGGAGATTTTTTTTTGTTTTGTTTTGTTTTGTCTTGAGACTGAACTGGAACTCACTATGTAGCCCAGGCTGGTCTCGAACTCAACAGCGATTCTCCTGCCTTAGCCTCGGGAGTGCTGGGATTACAGGCGTAAGCCACCACGCCCAGCCTCAGAGGAGATATTTGACCAAATCATTCTATCTTCTTGATCAATCCTTTGAAGAGGAACATTTCAGTGACTTTTTAAACTTGAAAGAATCCAAGGTCACTTGGTGACTTTAAATTGCTTCTGGTTTACATAGCTCTCTAATTGTTCCCATAATTTGTTTATGTGAAGAAAGCTTGATTTCTCACTTAAAAAAAAATCAATCACTTTTCCTCCAAAAGTCTTTACTATCACCATCTAAAGTAATGTTTTATTCATTCATTAAACAAAACTATATAAAATGCTCATTGTGTACTAGCACTGCATGGGTACAACATTGAATCAGAACATTTTTCTTGAACTTTTCTTGAATTTTCTTCTCTGACAAGCATTGCTTATGTTTTTGGTGTCACTAACTTGATTTATGTCTATTTCTTATATTGAACATTTACTATGTATGTTTTTGTGTGCCTTAGCCTTTTAAGTAAAAGAATTCAACTGTAGGTAATGACAATCTCCCCAGTAGTTTCTTATTTAAAACCTGAACCAAATGATTCAAGCATTCTTCATGTCATATCCATATTGTCATCACAAAAATGAATACTTATTTGTTTTTTAAAACATCACCATTTAAATATATAACTCTTTATTATTCTGTAGTTTCCACAGATACTGATGGGATAAACTTCATTCCTGGGGTAACCATTGGAATCTGGAACGTTACCTTTCTTTTATGCCTGTCTAGGTTTGATTTGAATCACCTTGCTAGAGTCCCTGAATATATCTCCAGTTACACTCAGGATTGTCCTCCAATTCAAGTTACAGTTACAGTTAACTGAGTTTTCCAATCTGAATCTAATTCTACTCTTATGCCAACTTGTGGACTAGATCTCCAGTTCTCTGTTGTAGTAAGTTTCCTTCATTGTGTTATAAGGGGTTCGTCTCTATTTCTCTGTCTTGTGAATTTCTGTGTTTGGAGAGCTGGCAAAGCTTCTTTCTGTCACAAAGAAAATACTACCAAAAGTGTTATCTTTCATATTCCCTTTGTTCCATGGTCCATTCTGTATCCCCAGGCACATACAGTGTATGATTAGATTAGGTTGGAAAAGGAAAGAAAATGGAGTCCATATTACACATGTCTATTTTCTTAGAACATTTCAAACTTTATAATTGGTCTTTCCATTTGTGCTATTTTCCTGATGCACACAATCCAATGATCAGATGTTACTGTTAATTTTTTAAAACACAAATTCATCCTTATCTCTCTTTTTTTTGTACCAGGGATCAAACTCTGGTCCTTGCACTTGTGAGGCAGGTGACGGTCCCACTGAGCTAAATCCCTGGCTATCTCTTTCTTTAAAAGCTCAAATGTTCCTTGTTCCATGAAGAAATTCTTAACATTTATTAGATAATCAATCTTTTCTCCATATATCTTTCTATTATTTTTTACAACTTTGTAATATTTTTCTTTATCCCTAATAATTCTTTGGCTTCATTTTATTTTGCTTCAGATATGTCTTTGTATCTCTTAACTGCTCTTCTTTTTATTATTATTAAATACAATCTAACAAAAGAATTTGACTCACTTATATTTATTGTTATTTCTGATATATTTGTTTTTGTTTGTAATTTTCTATTTTCAAACCTCACATTTTGCCTTTATAACTCTGTGACTTGGACTGATTATTTAATTTTTATTTATCTCTTACTTTTGTTTTCATTTTTGTTATGCAGAAAATTTTGAATTTTTAAAATGGTGCATAGTAAAAGTACCATGAATATTATTACTACTACCATCAACAATATTACTACTAACTTATGTTTTCTATTTTAAGACCTTTATTTCTTTTTTTATCATTTATTCCCTTACCTTACATTAATTTAGATTTTTTTTCTGTCTGCTGGTTTGTTAGTATAAATTTTATTGTAATTATTTTATTAGTTACCGTTATTTTTGTTTCTCTGAATTAAAAAATATTTACACTAGGGATCATCTGTTTCGAGTATAATTCTGTGAATTTTAGGCAGGCATGGATTCTTGTAGCCACTACTACAGTCAGGATTTTAAACAATTTCCTTTTTTTCTGGATTTATATCATTATTTTCATTAATAAATGTTTGCAATACATGCAGTTTACAATCATCTTGGGGAGGGGGTGCATGTACATAACACAGTGTGGTTCTTTTTTTAATCCCTTTTGCTTTCTCTCCTGCCTCCTTCACTCCTATAAATCCTCTTTCCCCATTTTCATTCTTATTTATATTAATAATCTTACCTCATACTTATGATATATGATGTTACATTCGTTGAGGCTAACACTTCACAGAATTTCCTCATGCTGACTGTTGTACTCAGACCCTCCTTCCTTCTAACCCTAACCTTTGCTAATTATTGATGTGCTATTTCAAAAATTTTCCCTTTTTCATCTAAAATTAACCAAACACACAATATGCTACCATTTTGAGATTGGCTTCTTTCACCGAGAATAATAACAATGTATGTGAAGATCTATGACTTTTTTTTTTTTTTTTTTTTTCCGGGG
>NW_022900945.1:38925105-38970731 GCF_012274545.1 Fukomys damarensis
TTTTTTTTTTTTTTTTGTACCGGGGATCGAACTCGGTCCTTGTACTTGCAAGGCAGGCGGTGGAACCACTGAGCTAAATCCCCGGCTATGACATCTTGGTGGTAAAAATTCTACCTAAATTTAAAATTATTCAATATGACTACACTCTGCAAGCAAAAGATCTAGCTGCCCATGCACTGACCATCTAATATAGCAATATTTCTTTGTCTGTAAAAGTAATTAAGCAAAAATGTTTTTTAATTCTTTCAATCACTCATATTTTTCTACATCCTCTTACTCCTCTGTAATTACAATTTTTAAAACGGATGTATATTCTTTAACAGTTTCAGCAAAGGTCTGTGAGTACTAAGGTCTCTTAGTAAAAATGATCTTTATTTTGCTGTCTTCACGCTATAATATCCACAGATAGCTACAGACAAAATTCCTGATTGACAGTTATTTTCACTCAATTGGTAAATATTTTCTATTGTTTCCTGGTTCTGTGGTTGCAAGTGAAAGGTTATCCTGTTTTTTTTTTAATTTTTCATTTTTTAAGATATTAGATATTCTTTCTGTAAATACATAGAAATGTATATATGGAGAAAATATATAAATAAATACTTTTTTACTTACACTTATACATTTTATTAGATTTGTTGTTACCCTGTGAAATACAATGTATCATGACTATTAACATGAAGGAGCAATTTGTTATGCAGTGACATCTAAAAGAATGAGTTCTGGGCTGGGGATTTAGCTCAGTGGTCCTGCTGCCTGCCTTGCAAGAGCAAGGACCTGAGTTTGATCCCCGGTACCAAAATAATAATAATAATAATAATAAAAGAATGAGTTCTTACTCATGCAAAGAAAGTGAAATGGAGTATTGGCTGAACACATGAATGTGTAAGAAGGATATGTAGTGACTGATTAAAGGTTTAGATCACTGAATCCTGCCTACACGTGATAAAGAGAAGGGCCTTCACAGGTGCATGAAAACGCCACTAGGCAATGACAAGTTCCATATACTGGACTAGAGGAACACGGGAAGAAAATTCAGAACAAGGATTTAGGATCCTAAGATATTTGATTCAGTTCAGAAAATTATACATGTTTACTCTATTAAAGGTCTGTGCTGAGGTTTTAAAGATATGCTAATAGACAATGAAAGACATTTTGGATAAAAGGTATTCAAAACAAAGGAGAAAACCTTTTTTTTTTTTAGATCAGGGATTTTTTTATTTTTCTCTTATAAAAAGACAAATGGAACAAATAAATATGAAATGGTATATAACATCATACATCTTCTTGGTAGTCGCTCAGATATAAACTAATGAAACTTTACATTTGATGGTAGCCAAAAGGCCGAGATGCGAACTAATGGAACTTTTAAAAGCATACTCATCCTACCCACCATCTTTAAAAAAGAAAAAAAAATGTCAATTCTTTTAATTCTCCACAGTTTTTAACAATGAATTCTCAAGTACTCCAAGACCACTCAGGTTATTAAGACATCTAAATCAACAAATTTTTTGAAAATATGTATTCTCTCATAAATATCATGTTGCCCAGAAATTCCAGCTAATGAATATGCTTACAACTTTTCATTTCTTATAATTTGCATGAATTCTATTCTGTTTCAATCTGCAAGGCAAATAAAACAGAAAGCTGAGTAGTATATATATCCCCCCACATATTCCTAAGAGAAAACATTAAACACAGTATATTTAATACACACTGAACAACAAATCCTGATTTCCTATACCCTGGAGGTAAGCAAAAAATAGACAAATACAAAAACCATTTGTGACCAAATTTAGCTAGTAAGATACACCCTAGCAAAGTCTGGGCAAGGGTGAATATCCACATGTATTTTTTTCACTGAAATTTATCTTCGTGCTAATACCTAAAATGCTTTGCTAATACTTTCAATTACATGTTCTTACTTAATGGTTTTTCCATCAGGTGAAAATATGTACAATTATTTCAAGCCAAATAGAAGTCTTTTTTCCCTTCTGCTCCTTAAAAAAATATTTTAAAAAATCTACTTCAAGTAATTTCCTACTTGGTACTTACATTATTTTCCACTTTCTAAAGAATATCCAGAAAGGCAGAAAAGAATATAAAATGTTTAAAGGGTCATCCCAAAATAACTAAGTGGATCTCAAATTTTCTTTTGTCTACTTTCTTTTTTTTTTTCAGCTTTAATTGAGTTTATTGGTACATTTTAGGGATACAGTACAGTTACATTCATTGTTGGGATCTTGTACCTCTACATGACAAGTCTTGGTTCTCATTTTTTCCCCTTACCTCTGCCCTCCCTTCACCCCCTCCTCCCCTCCCCATCTACAACCACTTTATTTTCATCTTTTCATTCTCTCACATTTTTTTCTTTTCCCTTTTTACTCTTCCCTTACCCATCCCACCTTCCCTACACCTTTAGCTCCTTTCTTCCCATTTCTAAATGTTAGTAATCTTATTAGAATATTATGCATTGTTGCAGATTATTCATACCAGGGAAACTATTTGGTATTTACACATGTGTGACTTATTTATTTCACTTAGGAGTATATCTTCAATATGTATCCATTTTCCTATGAATGAATCTATTTTCTCGTTCTTTATGGCTGAGTAATATTCCATTTTATAGAAAAACCACATCTTCTTTATCCAGTTTCCAACTGATGGGCAAATGGGCTGTTTCCAAGATTTAGCTATTACAAACTGTGCCGCTATAAACATGGGTCCACATATTTCTCTGTGATATGATTCTTTTAGTTCTCTTGGAAAGATACCCAGCAGAGGGATGGCTGGGTCAAATGGAACCTCCAGTCCAAGCACCATGCTCATAAGCTTCTGTGCACCCAAGGGCTTGCGTTCTCCAAAATGCTAGGTTTTCTGGTTCTATATCTAAAAACTTCTGTAAATTTTAAAGCTAATTTAAAATTAGAAGGTAAGTACATTTTAAAATTTTTATTGGTGGAGCCAGGTGTGGTGGCACACACACCTTATAATCCCAGCACTCAGGAGGCTGAGGCAGGAGGATCGCTGTGAATTCAAGATCACCCTGGGCTACATAGTGAGTTCCAGGGCAATCTGGACTACATAGTGAGACCCTGCCTCAAAAAAACAAACAAACAAAAATTATTGGTGGGCTGGGGATTTAGCTCAGTGGTGCTGCCACCTGCCTTGCAAGAGCAAAGTCCTGAGTTCAATCCCCTGTGCCAAAAAAAAAAAAAAAAAAAATTATTAGTGAAGATCATTAACCTATGAGACTGATTTCCTAGGTGAGCAGTTAAAACTCTCCAGAAGTGTGACAAGATGTCACAAAGCCCAAAGTGCAGAGCCAGGGCATCAACATGCATGACTGGGAACCCTGTGAAAGTCTCCAGGCACTGGGATTCAAAGGTTTAAATTAATGCCTTCTGGTAAGAGACAACGTTTCCTGATGGATGCAGATTCTGTCTGCTACTTATGAGACACACACATCACTGCTGCAGACTCACTTTGTGATCATTTAGAAGTAAAAATTTATCTCTAAAACATATAAATGTGGAGTATGAATTTGAAGACACACGGTACAAACAGTAGTTAAGTGGAACCTGCCTGCAACAATCTTTTATTTTTTTCCTTTAAGGCTACAGAAAATCTGCACACAAAGCAATTAATTCTCTTAATAAAAATCTTCCCCTCCAAATAGCCAAGGTGTCCAGTCAGATTCCTCAGTGAGCGTATGTTGCAACACATTCTATTCTATTCCACAGGTCTGCTTTCTTGGGAGTCTGTAGGGTCAGGATCAACTTTTTCTGGAAATACTAGCTTCTCACAAACTGCCTTCTTTATTGGTAAATACTGATATTTCATTAGGTTCCATGAAGAAGGAAGGTGGAACATGCATTAAATCAGCAACTGTGCTTTCTCGTGAAGTATGTTCTAGTAACATACAGGTCTTGTCAGCCTTGTGGTAAAGCCTTCTGTCATTCATTCTGATAAGCACCCCATCAATTCTCAAGAAAAACCGCAACAACAGAAAAAAGCTAGAAGGCATTACTCTAATTTTCGCACGCAGGCTTGAAACTCCGTGATCATGAAGTTCATCCTCAAAGAGGAAAACCTCTTCGAAACATTTAATCTGTTCTCTGGCTTTCAGTTTCTCTGTATCTATAAGATCTGTTGTAGGTACGACCTTTAATTTAAGAGTCTCCAAGTGATGTTCCTTTATAATCTGTGGTATAGGTCCAATCATAGGGTCTAACAGCCCCTTTAGAGTGTTCACCTTCGGTCCTGCTCTCCTGCCAGCTCAGCACAGGCTACTTTAAGCATTCCTTGGCAGTTGTTTACACATTTTAATGCATCTGTAGCATTGAACTCAATCCCAAACCCAGAACAATGCTGGATTCTTCAGACGTTGTCTCCAAACATCATTTCTGGGAGACATGGCATATGCAATTCATCCGCTAGCCAGCTCACACCCTAGTCACACCGAAACAGCTCTTCACACGCATCACAGTTCGCTCTTATAATGCCTGATCGCCCGGAACCCGGTCGGGACCCACTGCAGGCATCCTAGACTGCCGGGGCTCCACAAAGGAGAAAACTTTAATTTTGGCCAGTTATATTTCTCCTAACATAACATGCTTCCAAAAAAATAAAATATAAAAGTTCTTTCTTTTTATTTCTCTGCTAATGGTTTATATTGTTATATCCATAAATGATGCCATTAGCTACTTCCAAAATAGGTAAAACTTATTGAGAACATGTATTCAATGTTTTACTTTGATCATTTAATTCTCACAGAAATCCTATAAAGCAAAGACCGTAAGGAGTAGCACTTCTATATAGATAAACTGAGGTTCATAGACTACAACTAACTTGACCTTGAAATGAGGAAATTTTACTTCCAGGACATAAAATGCAGGTGTTCCTGTCTCCAGAATTTGAGCTTTTCCGTTTCATACTGCTTCATAGTTGCAGCCGTAATGTGGTTTTATGGTGTCCGCACCAATTCCTTTTCTTTTTTTTTTTGGGTACCAGGGATTGAACTCGGGTCCTTGCGCTTGCAAGGTACCAATTCCTTTTCACCAAATCCAATTTCATAACAAATTGTCTAATATATATGTGTATACACACACGCACATGCACACACACACACACACACACACACACACACACACACATGGCTCACATCTGAAGTTTTGCTTTGACTTGCTTAAAATTTGGGTAAAAATTCACATTAGTCACTTCCTGAAATGCCATGGACTCAAGTAAGGGTGAGTATTTGACTAAGGTAAAGTATACTTTAACATTTTTGGGGGGTGTGTGTGTTTTTTTTAGACAGGGTCTCACTATGTAGTTGAGATTGACCTGGTACTCACTATGTAGTCCAGCCTGGTCTCAAACTCACAGTGATCCTCCTGCTTCAGCCTCCTGAGTGCTGGGATTACAGGTGTGCGCCACGATGCCGGACTAACATTTCAATTACGTTAAACTTCCTAGATACAAATCCTATCTAAGCACTTCCCCCCAAAATCTTGGAAACTCTTACAGGTTTGGCAGTTTTGGATAAATTGAGGTAGTACAGTGAGTAAGTGCTATGTGCTAGGCTAATTAAAAAAGAGGAACTTCCCATAATTCAGAAACTTCAACTTTTTCTATATTCATGTACTCAGATTTAAAAATCTACCTGTTGTTTTTAAGGTATTTTATACAGGCACTCCTAACATTTTCAAAAGCATGCAAATATTTGGGAAAATGAATTAATATTTAAAGCACTCTGTTATTAACTTCTATAGGCTATCATGAATAATGAAACTACAAACTAAAATACAAAATAGATCCTAAATCAAATACAAAATAGGTTTTAAATCATATGTTACTACAAGCTAAATTATGAAATCTACCATTTTGTTGTTTTGGAAGTCAGAGGTCCACCATGGGTTTCGCTAGGCCAAGTCTCAGGTGTCAGCAGGGCTGGGATCCTTTCTGGAGGCTGCAGATGAGAACGCATTGCCCTGCCTTTTCTTCTACGGCATGGACATCGAGCCTTTGGCTTCCCTGAGCCACAGTAAGTGAAGCAGAATTATCTTGAGCCATATATGAAATATGTAGTATGTTTAATACATATATATATATATATATATATAACAAAATTTCCTTTATTTTTCCATACTTTTGTTATAACATATGATAAAGAGGGCAATAAGAACATGAAATTAGTAGAACATTTGACATTGTTTTTGTGAAACTAATTCATCAACACCTGGCTTAGTGGAAGTGGTTGTACTTCTTAGTATTTTTTTTTCATTAAGTTTATTGGTACATTTTAGGTATGCAGTACAGTTACATTCATCACTGGGATCTTGTACCTTTACATGACAGGTCTTGGTTCTCATTTTCCCCCTTACTCCTGCCCTCCCTTCATCCAGTCCACCCTTTCCTGTTTACAAAGACTTTGCTTCCATATTTTTCCTTTTCTCATATCTTTTCTTTTCCCCTCTTACCTTTTCCCTACCCCTCCCACTTCCCCTACTCCTTTAGACTGTTTCTTCCTATTACACATTAACAATTACACATTTTGATCCTTATTTACACTTTTAGTTACTAACACCAGAGAAACTACTCGGTATTTACACATGTTTCTCTTACTAATTTCACTTAAGAGTATGGCCTCGATGTGTATCTGCTTAGTGAGAAATGACTCTAGTTTCTCTTTCTTTATGGCTGAGTAGTACTCCATTTTGTAAAACAAACACACAAAAACCATCTTCTTTGTCCAGTCTCCATTTGATTGGGCAATTAGGCTGTTTCCAAGTTTCAGCTATTACAAAATGTGCCACTATAAACATGGGTGAGCATATATCATTGTGGTATGATCCTATTAATTCTTTTGAGAAGATACTTGGCAGGGGAATAGCTGGGTCAAATGGGACTTCTAAGCCTCGTTGTTTGAGGTATCTCCATATTGATTTGCATAGTGGTTGCACCAGTCTGCACTCCCAGCTTTCTCCCTACAACCTTGTCAGCATTTGTTATTGGTTGATTTCTTGATAGCAGCCATTATTTCCGGGGTGAGGGGAAATCTCAGGGTTGTTTTTATCTTCATCTCTCAAATGACCAGTGATGCTGAACATTTTTTTATATGTTTAAATTGCTGCTTTTACTTCTTTGTCTAAGAAATGTCTGTTCATTTCAGATGCCCACTTCTGAATTAGGTCTTTATATTTTGGGGGTCTGATTTTTTTGAGTTCTTTATGTATTCTAGATAGTAGACCTGTCGGAGGAACAGCTCATAAATTTTTTTTTCCCACATTGTAGTTTGTCTCATCGCACTGTTGGTGATTTCTCTTGCAGTACAAAAGCTTTTTTAAAAAATGAGACCCCAGTTATTGATTCTTTGTGCTACTTCCCGTGCTTCTGAGGATTTGTTCATAGTCTTTTCCTATGCCGATATCTTTGAGAGTTCTACCTAAATTATCTTCCAGCAAGTTTAGTGTTTCTGTTTTAATATTTATATCTATAATCCACTTGGATTTTAGTTTACTGCAAGGTGAAACATAAGGGTCTAGTTTTAGTCATTGGCAAGTTGAAATCCAGTTTTTCCAACAACATTTATTAAATTTACTATTTTTTCTCCAGTGAGGATGGTTAACTCCTTTGTTAAAGATGAGGTAGCTGAGTATGTCAGAAGTTGTTTCTGCATCTACTAATCTATTCCACTGGTCCTGTTTCTTTGCCAGTACCATGCTATTTTTATCACAGTGGCTTTGTAGTATAGCTTTAAATTGGGAATTGTGATACCACCTGCCATGTCTCTGTTGCCTAGAATTGCTTTTGTTATTTTAGTTCACTTTGTATTCCAAATGAATTTTTGTATTGTTTTCTCTAATTCTGTGAAATATACTGTTGGGATTTCAATCGGGATTACATTGAATCTGTATAGAAGTTTTGGTAGTATGGCCATTTGCACTATATTGGTTCTTCCTATCCAGGAACAGGGGACATCTTTCCATTTACTTATATCCTCATTGATCTCTTATATTGAGAGTGCTGTAGTTCTCAATGTAAAGGTCTTTTGCTTTCTTCATTAGATTGATTCCTAGATACTTCATTTTTTGGACACTACTGTGAAAGGAATTATTTCCCTAATTTCTCTTTCAGTGAGTCTGTTATTTATGTAAAAGATGGCTATTGATTTTTGAGTGCTGACCTTGTATCCAGCTACTCTGCTGAAAGTGTCAATTAAATCTGGAAGTCTTTTGGCAGAGTTTTTTGGGTCTTCTATGTTAAGTATCATATCATCAGCAAATAATGACTGTTTAACTTCTTCCTTTCCTATCTTTATTGCTTTAATTTCTTCTCATGTTTAATTGCTGTGGCTAATGTTTCCAAAAGTATCTTGAACAGGAGTGGTAATAGTGGGCATCCTTGTCTTGTTCCTGATTTTAGCATGAAGGTTTTCAGTTTTTGACCATTTAATATGATGTTGGCTGTTGGTTTTTCATAGATAGCCTTTATTAAGTTGAGATAAAGACCATCTATTCCAATTTTCTGCAGGGTTTTTATAACAAATGGGTTTTGAATTTTGTTGAATGCTTTTTTGGAATCTATTGAGATGATCATATGGCTTTTGTCCTTGACTCTGTTAATATAGTATATTACATTTATTGATTTATGTATGTTGAACCATCCTTGCATCCTTGGAATGAATCCCACTTGGTCAGGGAGTATGATCTTCTTGATGACCCTCTGTATTCTGTTTGCCAGTATCTTATTGAAGATTTTTGCATCTATGTCCATTAGGGAGATTCTCTTTTTTGGTTGGGTCTTTCCCTGGTTTTGGAATCAAAGTAACACTTGCTTCCAGGGATGAATTTGGAAGTATTGCTTCCCTTTTAATATCATTGAAAAGTTTAAAGAGTAGTGGCAGTAGTTCTATTTTAAATGTCTTGTAGAATTCAGCAGTGCAGACATCAGGACCTGGGCTTTTTGCTTTGTTGATAAATTTTTAACTGTTTCAATTTCACTGATTGTAATTGGGGTGTTTGGAATTTTTATATCTTCTTTGCTCAACTTTGGTAATTCACACATATCTAGAAATCTGGCAATTTCTTCTGAATTTTCCATTTTACTAGAGTACAGATTCTCAAAGTAGGTATTGATGAGCCTCTGGATTTCTGCTGCATCTCTTGTGACTTCACCTTTTTCATTCCTAATGCATGGATTTGAGCATGTTCTTTCATTTTTTTGATGAGGTTGGCTAAAGGTTTATCAATTTTATTTATTCTTTTGAAAAACCAACTCTTTGATTGATTGATTTTTTTGTATCTTTCTCTTAGTCTCCATTGCATTGATTTCTTCTCTGATCTTGTAATTTCCTCTCTTGTATGAGCTTTGGGTTTTTTCATGCTCTTCTTTTTCTAGGAGCCTGAGATTCATCATTAGGTTGTTTATTTGAGCTTACTCTGTTTTACTAGTGTGGGCATTTACTGCTTTTAATTTCCCACATAGAACTGCTTTCATTGTATCCCATAAATTCCTGTATGTTGTATTGGCATTATCATTAAATTGTAAAAACGTTCTAATTTCTTCTTTAATTTCCTCTGTGATCCATTGGTTGTTCAGGAGAGTGCTATTCAATTTCCATATGTTTGTGAGGTTTTTACGGTTCTTTATGCTGTTGACCTTTAATTGCACTATGGTCTGATAATATACGTAGGATAACTTCAATTCCTTTGCATTTACTTAAACATGTTGTATGAACTAGTATATAGTCTCTTTTAGAGAATGACCCATGGCAGCTGAAAAGAATGTATATTCTGATTTTGTGGGCTGGAACATTCTGTAGCCATCTGTTAAGTACATTTGTTCAAAGGCTAGGTTCAGTTCTAGTATTTCATTGTGGATTTTTTTGTCTAGATGATCTGTCTATTTGTGACAGGGGGGTGTTGATCTTCCACTATAATTGCATTAGTGCTTATCTCCTAATATTTGTTCTGTATAGTTGAGAGTATTAGTATTTGGTGCATATATATTTATATTTGCCATCTCTTCCTCTTGGATTGTTACCTTCACAAGGATGTAGTGACCTTCTTTGTCTCTATTAATTAGTTTTGGTTTGAAATCTACTTTGTCTGCAAATAAGATAGCTACCCCTGCTTATTACCTGGTTTTGTTATATGGAGAACTGTTTTCCATCCTTTTACTTTCAGTCTATGAGTTTCTTTTTGAATTAGGGTGCATTTTTTGCATGCAACATATTGTTGGACTTCGCTTCTCAATACTGCAAATCTGTTTCTTTTGATTGGTAAATTGAGGCCATTAACATTGATGGTTATAACTGATATGTATTGACTTATCATTGTCATGTTATTGTCCTGTTCTTGGCTCTTTTATTTTACTCCTCTCCCTTTAATTTATTGCCTTGCCTGTTGAAATATTTTGATTTTTTTTCTCTTGGGCCTCACGGAGTTGTTACCTTCACTCTTTTTCTTTCATTTTTTTTTTCTTTTTTTTACCTCATTGAGTTTATTTGGTACATTTTAGGTATACAGTACAGTTACATTCATTATTGGGATTGTGTACCTTCACATGACAGGTCTTTGTTCTCATTTTTCCCCCTTGTCCCTGCCCTCCCTTCACCCCTCCTCACCTCCCCCTTTACAAACACTTCATTTCCATTTTTTCATTTTATATTTTTTTCTCCTCTCTTTTTCTAGGATATTTTAAAAAATTGTTTGCAGGCTTGTTTGGTATTCATGACATTTCTTAGGTGTTCTCTGTCATGGAGGTATCTTATTTCCTCATCAATTCTGACAGATAGTTTTGCGGGATACATCAGTCTGGGTTGGAGGTTGTTTTCTTTTAAGGCTTAAAATACCTCACTCCAGGTTCTCCTTGATTTGAGGATTTGTGTTAAAAAGTCTCCTGTGATTCTGATGGGCTTTCCTTTGCATGTATTTGTTTATTTTCTCTAAGTGCTTGCAGTATTTTGTTCCTATATTGGGTTTCCAAGGTCTTGACTATTATATGTCTAAATATAAATTTTTTTAAAAAATCATGACTGGTTGGAATTCTATATGCCTCACACATCTGTGTGTGCAGGTCTTTCACTCTGGGAAGTTTTCTATCATTAGTTCAGTGAATAGTTTTTTTGTGTGTGTCATTTGTACTTTCTCCTGCTTTTTTGTGAACTCCTGTCAATCTTACATTTTTCTTCTTTGTGTCATCTATTAGCCTTTGGATTGATTTCTCATGGTCCATTACTATATTTAAGAGATCTCTCTTTTCGTGGTCACTGACACCATCCTGTCTTCTATTTCTGATATTCTATCTTCAGATTGCCTCAGTTTGCTGTGTATACTATCAATAGAGTTTTTAATCTCCTGGATTAATCAAATTAAATCTGCTTCATGGATTCCATTTCTTTTCTATGTTGGGCATTCATGGTTTCCATTGCTTTCCTATGCTGAGCATTCATGGCTTCCTCCATGGTTCTGAACTCATCTATTTTATTTTAATCTGTTTCTCTTCTTGAAAATCTAATCATGTCTTTTATTCTGCTCATCATCTCTGTGGATATATGGGAAATTATTTCTGCTTTGATTTTTTTCTAGAACCTCATTCATCTGTTTTCTTACTTCCTGTGGTATCAGTTCAGGGTGTCCAGGTTGTTGATTTTCTGACTTTTCCTCCTCATCTCCCCCAGAATTTGCCATTGGTAAGCTGGAAGACTGGTTTTATGTCTTGCTTAAATGTCTTTTGATATCTATTATTGTGATTGCTACACTCCTTGGTTTAATTCATGGGTTGATACTTTGATATTACTAATTATAAGTATCTTTGTTGCTTGTAATTAGAACCCTTATGAATGATTGGTTCTCAGAGATGTCTTCCAGATTTAGCTGATCTTTAGGTTTTAGGTCTCTAATGGCTTGAGGCAATCTCATTTTTATTATACCAGGATGGATAACTGATTAGATCAATCACAACACTAGCCCAAGTGATACAATCAGCAACAACAATAGAATCAAGTACAGCTTAGAAAAATGACAGTTCGTGGTAGTTATTAATCTATCACCTTATTCTTGTGAAATAAAGCAAAATGGAGGACTAGCCCAAATATGTTTGTAGTGAATAAACTGTTCAATATAGTAACTTTACCCTTTGGGATGGGGACTTAGAAGGAAATAGGCCCTCTTACTATTTGTCACCTCTACTCTATCTTGAGGAGCTCAGGGCAATGGCATTTAAGACCCCCTAAGTCTGCAGTGTAGATCCAGGTCACAAGGCTCTGGTCCTCACCATTGGCTCAAGGCTGGGAGGCCTGGATGGGGTGGAGCCATGCTGGTGGTTTCAGGCAGCTCCAGTCCTCACCATTGGCTCACGGCTGAAGAGAGTCTGCCAAAAAATGTATACACACTCTGGGAAAAGAAAAACTCATATAAGTGTTTTAATACTAAATTTATTGAGATATCACAAGTTTAATCCAAGTCACCTTTGGCTTTGCAATTACAAGAGGTGCTCAAAATGGTGACCATTAGCTTCCAGACATT
Organism: Fukomys damarensis; assembly: GCF_012274545.1. Taxonomy (NCBI): domain Eukaryota; kingdom Metazoa; phylum Chordata; class Mammalia; order Rodentia; family Bathyergidae; genus Fukomys; species Fukomys damarensis. Next base: position 38,937,633 of record NW_022900945.1, read on the forward strand.
CATTAGTATGGTGAACAGTTGCTTGTGTAACCTTGGTCATTAAGATTATTACGCATCTATTTTCAATTTCTTCTCTAAGGGCTGGCAGTGTAGTGGGTTTTCTGTGATATACAACATCCTGTAGGGTCCCGCATATGAATGTAACACTTGAAGAAACATCATACTGTTTTTCTTTTCTTGAAGTTTATATACTTTTTTTTCCCAGACAGACACACAGACAGACAAACAGATATAGAGATAGGGTTAATCTTCTGTAAGCTTCACTAAACTAAGTAGAATTTTTGTCTTTTGCTTTCCAGCTTCATCTTGCTTCATATTTCTAACTTCAGAATACCTATTTGTATTCCATTTTGGATATTTTATCCTTTCTCTATTTTATGCTTTTAATTCTTTGGGAATCTCCATGGATATTCGTCTCTTAACTGCTTTCTCATATAATTAAAATATCTTTATGTTTATGTATTATATGTTAGGAACTTCTTAATACCACATTTCAGTTTACTAATTCTTTACTAAATTCTTTACAATTTACTAAGTCATTGACTATGATGAATTTATAATTTATTCCATTAAATAAGCTATTGATTTTTAGAAATTTTAGTCTCTATTTTAATATCCAAGATTTCTAATATATTTACTCTTTTAAGCTACTGTTTTGTATTTTTCAGTATATGTTACTCGCGCAAATACTTTTATGAGGTGTGATTGGAAAATAAAACAAATATTTAAATTTTTATAAATTTACTATAGTAAAAGACACATTGCCCTTATGTACAAAAGGTAACTACTATTCTGACTTCTTATAGTGTAAATTAATCTACCTTCTTTTGACTTCTCATAAATACAATCCTGCAATATGTAGTCTTTGTATCCAGTTTGTTTGGTTTGATGTTATTTTGAAAAAAATTAATCTCCATTATCATACATTGTTATAGGGTGTTCTCATTGTTCATTATAACAGTTTGTTACTTCTACAGTGGATAAACTCTGCATAGTTTTGAGAGCTGCCAAAACTTTTTAATACATAATATTTAGTGAAAATACATGTGTTTTTCTTTTGATATATGTGTAAAAGGAGTTTGATTACTGGCTTGTGAAGTATGATTATTCTTGGCTTTCACAACATTGAAGGCTATATTTGTATTGGTTTATCTATGCTCCATTATCCTCTTTTTTCTCTACCCAAGCAATACAACACAGAATCTATAAAATTTCTGAGTATCCCACATCCTCATCCCCATTTGGTATTTTGCCTCTTTTTCTGCTTTGCTATTCTAAAATACGCAGTGGTGTTTTGGTATGCTTTTAACTTTATGTTCCTGCATAAGTAATAAAGTTGAGTGTTATTATGTTTGCTGCCATATGAATATACTACTTATTACAATGAAGTTGTAATCTGTTTATTTTCCTAACTAGACTGGGTGATTTTTCTAGGCAGGGCTCACATCATTCCTATTTGCATCTCCCCAAATCTGCCACACTGTCTTTTCTCACTTGCTTCTCAGCTAGTATGACATGGGTGCTGCTTAACTGAGTGAACATGTAGAACTCATAGGGTTTTCAACTTTCGTATCCAAAGCTTTACCTGGGAACTTTGCAAAGGATTATTTCTGGAATCAAGTATGCAAGTTTTAAGCCTTTTCAAAAACTTAATGAATATATTTTCACTGCCTTGTATTTAGTGGTAATTATGTGAGGTTGTGTTGGCAGAGGGTTTATGAGTTAATCAGAGACAGTTCTTTTACTCAGAGATTATTGAAAACCCATGGCAGCCTACCTTAAATGCTGATTCTGAATGACCTTCCTTTTATGTAAGACCTTGGTATTCATCCCTCCGCCCTTCCTGTGGAATTGGATGGGGAGAAGCTGATAAATAGCACTTTAAACATATGATCTTGGGAGATACTTTGAAATTTAGTCTTGAGAGATTTCTGTCTAGTAATTTTGTAGAGGGAAATAAAGACTTTTCACTGACATTTTTTCAAAAGTGGCATGAAGTATACATGAAAGATAAAAACATCCAATTACTTGGCTCCTAATTTCTCACATATCCTGGCTAGTCTCAAATGTCAGTGTCCATTTTATGAAAGAAATCCTCTTCCTCATCTGATGCAGCTTTATTATCCTTGATAATAGCAGGACTGTGACCTCCACCCTGAGTAGACACCTTCCTGGCACAAACTATGACACCTGGGGATATCATTTTGCCTCAGATACTTGCCCATTTTCTTTTCTCATTGAAAAACTCTTCTGTGAAATCAGATACTTTTATATGATAGGTATTCATATTGATAAAATGACTTTAAGCCTGTAGACAGCCTCTTCCCAAAGGAAAAAGAGTATTATAACCACGAAGGTGATGGACAAAGCCAAGTTTTTTATGGTGCTTAGTGGGAGATCTCATTGTGCATTTAAAAAAATTTTTTTAAAGATTCTTCATTCACTTTTCCTTTTTGATCAACTTCTGCTCCAGAAATTAAAGAGAAAAATGAACTATTCCATGCAAAAATATATGTTTTGTATATAAGGTATAAAAGTATTAGCTGTTGCTTTATTAAATATTTGAAATTATTCATATTTTTACCTGCTGGTGATGAGGTTACACTGATATATCTCAACAATTAGCCTCATGCCTGCTCCTTCCATTGTGCCTGGTGAAGAGATAAATGACTCCTGTTGCGGTGCATCCTGCTTCTATGAGCTAGTCTGGGATTTCAGGCCTTGTGAACTTTTCCCTCAATTGTAAGTAGGATTTCCTTGGAAGGTTTCTGCATACCATGAGCTTGAACGTGTCTTAGCAGTCACAACATAGCAACTGAATTTTCCTCCTCTCCCACGTTGGCTCAGTTTCCAGCGACTCTGCTGCCATTGAGTCTATAGGCATAGGAGAATAGTTTTTGCCAAGCTTCCCGCTTCTCCACCCCATCACCATAACCACGGGGACAAAGATGATGCTGAAATGCTCACAGGACCAAAGGACTGTGTGCTCACCAGTGACTTCAGGACATTAAAGTCATACTTGAATTAATGCAGAAGTAGGGCAAGTACTTCCTTGTTCACTTCAGTGTCGACCTTTATCAAATATGTCCTCGAGCAACACACCTTATGCCCCAGTGTCTCACTGGATTTGTAGTAAGGAAACACTTCCGTTTCCCATCTGCCGTCCAGATCCCCAGTGACCAGCTCCATGCTGCACTTGTCTCTGCCTCTCAGTAGCCAGATTGGTGCTCCTGAATAGGTTTGCCCCCCCTACTTTTCCTTTCCTTAGGCGCAGCACCTCCTTGAGGTTGAGGGTGCCTCATTCCTCTGACAGATGGGTCTGCTCTCAACCATGCTCACAGCTTCTCAGGCTTTTTCTGGGACTCTACCATAACTGCTGCCCACATACACTACCCACACACAACAGCATTTCTTCCCGAAGTTCCTACTCCTACCAGTACATACAACTATTTAGAGAAAATAGAGAATATTCCCAGTCGTCCAGTACAAATTAAGCTAAAATTTTGTATTTAGTGTTCACAACATTGTTTGCTTGATTTCTGAGGTTCTAAATTCTGTTTTTCAAACCCACATGCTTTTTTTTTTTTCTTGGCTATATTTATGCCTCCTTCCTACTAACTGTAAATACTTAATGACATTGGCCCTGAATCCCTGCTTTTGGACTCCAGCCTACTACTGTTTGAAACCTTATTGCTTTGATTGCCACTCTGTGGTCATTACTCTATTCTCTTATGGTCAGTCACGTATTTTGACTTCTTTTGGTCTATTCAGTGCACATATTAGAGAGACCACTATATACCAAGAATAACAATTTTGAGCGTCATGCCTTAAAGTATATCATTAGGAAAGGCAGAAAAGGAAGGAAATGATGGTGTGACAGTGTCTTAAAATAGCAAATATAAAAGGAGCAAAAGCAACATCTGGGAGGAGAGACAACATTAGGGTAGGTAAAGTCTTCTTGTGGTGGCCATTGTTTTTCTTGCTCAGTCTCACTCATGCACCTTTTCCTGGTAACAGTTCCTAACGTGTGAACTTGACTGAGCTAATTCTGACACCCTGTCATCCTTACCACAACCGTAAATCCAAGGATAGACATACGACTTATGCTGAGCTGACTGAGGGCAGTCTCCTGGAAGTTTCTATGAATTCTCTGGACAAGAGGCATTTGCCTGCACATGAAGAGAGCAAGGCCATAGGAAGAAGAAATAAGAAGAAATGAAGGCATTAAATTGTGGGAATGGAAAAGGGAGTACAGAGAGAGAGAGAGAGAGAGGAAGAAGGAGAGAGAGGGGAAGAAGGAGAGAGAGGGAGAGGGAGGGAGGGAGGATCTGACAAGTATATCACTAGATCATACAGTATCAGATCCATCACCATACTTGCTGCTAAAGGATCCTCTTTTTTTTAACCTATGTTGCTTCAGTTTCTGCTTAAATTAGGTGGTTCAAATTTCAGTCACCTACAACTAAAAGAGATGTGATTTAAATATTTCCTAAAGGAGGTGAACCAGAGTTGAGTATTGGAGATCTTTACAGAAAGAGATTCACTTTGAGCAAAGACTTTGGCCCGATGTAAATGATATATAAACAATATATAAATGATATGTAAATGTGAGTGCTAAAGGCATTTGTAGAATGGGAGGGGAAACTATTGTAAGGATGTTGAAGAATCATATCTTAATGAAATTGAGCGGAGAAGTTTGAAGTTTTCGCCCTGAAGACAAAAATAAAATAACACATTTGCGAAAGATAACATTGGTACGCTAATCATTTTTCACTCTGTCCTTTGGAAACTGATCTTCAAGAGGACAGAAGTGAAGGCAAGAAGGAAGTTATACAGTTCCCGCATTAATCCATTCAGGAGTGATGAAGACCTGAATTAAGATAGTGGTCTTGTGACAGAGGAAAGCAGCAACTATAAGAGAGAACACAGAGGGGGCACTGCCAGCAGATTGTAGGCCACTAATGCACAAAAGTATCATTGCACTGGGTGGAGACAGGAGGAGGAGCATGTCTCGAAGGAACGTGAGGTATTTGCCCAGAGTACCTGGGAGTTCAAGTTGTCCTGATGTCACTGCCCAATGAATCTTAATAAAATACTCGTTTCAATATATTTCTTCATGTCTTAAGAGATTTTACAGACAGGACAAGTTTAGATTAGTTGATTTTTAAGATTTCTTCAAATGATTTTTTTTTTTTTAAAGAAGAATTGATTATATGTCACTGCCAACGAATCTACAGCAAGGTTCCAATTCTAGCTTCTCTTCCTGGCTTTTAAATCTTCCATTCTAATTTGGCCTCCCTGTACTGCTCTAATCTTGTTTACAGTTGCTTCCCTTGCCACCCTCTATGGTAGAGAGAGCAGTTTCTTCCGTGCTCCTGTAGATACTGAGTTCATTAAGGTGGTCTCATCTAAAATCCCTTCTTTTTCCACTGGTGTAGCCCAGTCAGTCCTCCCTTCCTCTGGGATGGCTTCCTTCTCCATGTGCTCTGTGCTGCAGCCCTGGTACAGTTTTTCTGAATATCCACCTGTATGCAACTGCTGCAAAATGTAATCAATTACATACATTCCCTAGAACTTAGAGCCCTAATAATTTCACATATGTGAGTTTGCTTTTTCAACTAAACCTGGTACTCCTTAGGGGTTTTCAGTGTCTGGAGCAATGCTGGTTAAATTGTAGAATACCATATAAGCTAGTCATATGCAGTCTTCACTTCTGCGGGGACCTTTCCCCAACCCCACTGTCTACCAAAATTCCACTGATACAGCCTTTAAAATGCAGTTCCCAATTTATCTTATTTGTGAAGTTAAGCCCCAGACTGAACTGAATTTCTCTGCCTCTCATGTTCTCTCTGTCCCTCCCTCCCTCCCTCTCCTCACTCTCTCTTCTCTCCTTCTCTCTCCCTCTCTCTCACTCTCCCTCTTTCTACCTCTCTCTCTCTACACACACACACACACACACACACACACTCACAAAAACCATGCACATATACACACATATAACAAATGTCTTAATATTTTGAATTATCTTAATAATAGCCTGCCTCAAATAATATATGATATATATGAGGCAAACAAAGTTGTTTTAATTCCTAAACCACCACTCCCAGTGTAATTCTTACTCCACCCTTGGAAAGATCTTTGCAAGAAGAGGAGCTCACATCTGTATCCACAGAGCACCAATTGCACATTGCACCACGAAGAGAAGGACGAACTCCTCTGAGGAATAAGCCCATCAGCTGACAGAAGGCAGGGGATGAGATCTCTCACCAGATTAAAAAGGGAAGGGCAGCAACTCATTAGGAAACACAGAGATGTCTGCTTAATTACTTGAAAAATGTCTGAGCCAGTACATTTTATGACACCTGGAGGGTATAAACATGCCCATAAATTTAATTAATTTTCTTTCTTCTTTCATTTCACCTGTATGGCCTAAAGGAAAAGAAGTCTAATGAAAGTACAATCAAGCACTTCTGCTGGACTTCCACAATTCATTTGGGCAATATTCAGAAAATGAAACACTGAATTTCCCATCAGTTTATGGGGAGAATGTATTTGGAAAAATGCAGCCTGCAGTGAAATTATGCCCGTGTCAAACTCTGATCAATGGCTCCTTCAGCTTTATTTCCAACAAGAGCTTAAATCTCTTTATAGATATATTAAAATATATTTAATACTCATAAATCTCTAAGGAGAAACTCAGAACTACTCGATATTATTGTTGTCCTGGAGAAAAACATTGTATGGGAACTAGAAGGCTTAGGGGAGTTGGTCAAATCCTTAGAGCAAGTAACCTCATTTGCTCTCTATTGTAGGACAATAACCCACATATTTTTGTTAAAAATCTTTAGATTGATGATATTGCTGTTTTTAATCAACTATGATCTTAATTATAATGAGTATGCTTGTATGTCATTTATAATAATATACATTTAATGAGTGCTAGTTTCCTGAGTATGTACCAGTATGTCTTGTATAGAATCCTCAAGCAGCACTGCAAGAAAATACCTTATTTGCCGTAACTGCGTATATGATTAAGACATTTATCCAAGGTCACACAGCTAGGAAGTGTTGAAACTAAGCTTCAAATCTAGGTCCTTTGGCTGCAAATTCTATGCTTTCGTAATTTTACTATGTGAATAGAAAAGTTGAGCCATTTTTTTCTTGTAAATTCAATGTCACTGGACATATAAAAGTTCATAGAGAAAATTTGGTTCTTGGAAGAATCTTAATATCACTGGGCTTTAAATAGTGAGTTATGCACTGGGGCTTCTGAGCGTAGCCTGAACAATCTGTCTTCTCCAGAACTTACAGAAAAAAATTCCAACTGTATGTAAGCCCATTTAACCCGAAAACACACATGCGGTACCCAATAAATGCGGAAGAGCTTCTTTGCTTCGGTGATGTATGACAAAGAGGAGAGAAAACTGAGTGTCCACAAGATCCCCAGACTTTTGCATGTATTGACCCACTCGAAGTAAGTTCCCTGGATAATGGAGATGGCCGTTCAGAAGCCAGACGTGCTATCAGACAATGCCTATTGGGAACACCTGGGAGAGCACTGCCTGGTACCTTGAAATTCCACTTTTAAAAGACACCACGATGAATGCCAAGATTCAAGCCAAGCATATTCCAGGGTGATTTGAAAATTGCTGCTAGATAAAAGTGAAATGAACTATTTTCATTTGAGCAAATTTCTTATTCTGTCATGAAATACCACTGTTAGTACTGTTTTGAGTTTTAATCTCTTGTAAACTAATTGACTGTTAATGTTTAGTGGGCTCATAAACTAATTTGAATCGATCTGATTTTGCAGAATCCAGCCTATTACACTTGTTTCAATTTTTTGCCTCACAGCTTTAACATCTGGAAGCTATGAAAAGCCCAAAAGCCGATCTAAAGAGACTGTTATAAGAAATCATGTTAAAGGACATGTTGTTAAGACTTGGCTAACCATCAGCTTTGAAACTCCAGCCCTGTTTTCCTTTTTCTATTTCATATCACAGAGGGAGTAGAGCAAAGAGCATGCGTGGAAGGCTGTTCCCAAAACACTACTTGGAATCCTTTTCCCAAAATAGAGGCTTCTCTACCTAAGAAGCCCAAGGAGGCTTCCATTCCCCTGTCCAATTGGTTTAACCCATGCCAATTATTAAATGAGCTCTGACTAGTTCCTCGGTGGTGATTTGGACATAATTAGTTATAGCTAACAAAATCCTGTGGCAGAATCAGAAATAACTTTTGCATACAAGATCTGAACAATTACATGTACGTGGGCAAGCTTTATGCCTTTGTGTTTTTCTAATCATTGCTCTTTGAAAAAGCCAGTAAACAAGTAGGTCTCCCTTTGAAAATACAACATTTCAAAAAGAGCCATCCTGTGATTTTATGCTAGCCAGAGCAAGGGAGAATTAAAGCATCAGATTCATTCATATATCTGCATGCATTTTTAACCTTGATTTAGGTTAACATATGTTTGTGTTTTTTGCTATTTTAAAAATATCCTTCATCTATGGTGTCAGCTTTTGTGAATATGATCTTTTGTGAAGGCTAAGAGGAGGTTCTCCATAGTCAGACTACTTACCACATCTGAGCTTCAACACGCAGGAGCTATGTGAGTTTAGGTGATGTCTTTAACTGCTTTTAGCCTCAGTTTCCTCCTTTGTCAGAGCTTTATCGCATAAGATTGCTTTACGTATTAAACAAGTTAAAGGTGTTAGAATACTGCTTGGCACAAAGTAAGTGCATAATATACCAGGAGCTGGAGATTTAGCTCAGTGGTTTGGTGGCCTGCCTTGTAAGTGCAAGGACCCGAGTTCAATCCCCAGTACCAAAAAAAATTTTTTTTTAAATATACTATTTTATATATACTAATACTATATAAAATAGCATTATATGAACTTATGGACAAGAATAAAATGTAGAAAATTAGTAAAATGACATATATATTCCTTCATGTCAGTAGTAAGAGGCATTTAATGTTACAATGTAGGTTTCATTCCAACCATTTTTCACTGAATTTCCTCCAGTTATTATCGATAGAGCCATGACCAAATCCTTTAACTTCTGTATGCCTTGATTACCTTCTCTATAAAATGGTTTTCCTATTTCCCCAGAAGTAAGATCTAACCAAACAATAATCAGGTTTGAAAACTACAAGCTCAAAAATACCTTCCCCAATCTCCTTGCCTTACCTGCTTTTACAGAGTAACTACCAGCAAGAGAAAAGCAAGGTATAGTCTTCTGTGTCACACTGGCCACCACCATGGTAATGACCAGCATTTATTTTCCAGTTAAGTCTTATTTTCAGGAAAACATGAGTTCTAGCACCTAGACTGTGGGACTATTAGGATTAGTTGGGATAGCTCATGTAAGTCATTGACAGCTTAGTAGTTGTCCTATGCTTAGGTTAGCCACACGAAATTGCTGATATTTGCCATTTTTGACCTATGGAAAGGTCAATTTCATACAATCAACCTAATAAGAAGAGTACATGTTAGCTTTCCTGATATGGCTGTGCAGGACATGATGGTATAATTATCCTGAGGCTTCAGCCCTCAGAGAGGCCACACTCCTTGCAGGCAAGAGAAAACATTTATTTAAAAACAAAGCAAGATAATTCCTATGAAGCAAAAACTTAAGATGTCCTAGGACTAGGCTAAGGGTTGGAAGATTCACAAGAATGTAGACCAGCACTCTCAGGGGGACTCAGAGTGGTTATAGGCACATTATCTTCTGGACCAGTATCTTGGGGTGCTCAGCCCAGTACCTGGCTCATGGCTTGAACCTGATATGTGCTTCAACTAGGGCATGCTGAGGGACATAGCTCTATCCATTAAGCAGGTACAGTGGGACACTTTTAAACAGGTGAGTACAATTGTGCCACACTTTTGAAAGTTGAGTTGGCACTTGTATCATTAGAAGCTTTATAGACAGAGACTGTTTCTCCTGAGTCCTATTAAGCAATCCAGCCTGATCTCTAACCTTCCTCTCCCTGGCCCCACCACACTCACTGAAGTTTCTTTAACTTTCTGAGCTTTCCCTGGAATGTTGGAGTTCATATGTATCATTGGATCTGCATTCACTCTCCTTCTGCTGAACACTTGACGGATTCCTGTTCATCTTGCTTCTTGGTTGATGCGTTATTTCATCCTGGAGACCTTCTTTGATGGGCTGTCATGCAACAAGTTTGAATCACGTACTTTTGGACTGTTTTAGCACCCTGTTCTTCCTGCAGGTTCTCTGTTTCTCTGTACCTACCTCCTAGCCACTCCAGACTGAAAGCTCTGGAAATGTGAGGATGGATGACTTACCAATTAAAAGTGAGGGCTGAGAGGTATATATGGAGTATGCCTGGTTCTCAAACCTGATTTCCCCGAGTGACTTTGGGTAACTGACCTTATGTAGCTAATTCTCAAAGTCCTGATCTATGCAGTGAGGATAATAACAGAACTTAACCTACAGAGTTGGTGGTTTGAGAATTAAAGGCAGTGGCATAGATAAAGTCCTTAGCACAGTTCCTGGAATGTAATTAAAACATATTAAGTGCTTATTAAAATTTTGCTGCTCAAAATTATACCCCAGGAGTGCTCCACAGCTATATGGCATAGGCACATAAGAATCAGGCTGGATATTGTTGGCTGATTAAAACAATACCTGTGGAATGAAGTCGATGTTGGTGTAGAAGTATTTTAGATTTGAGAGCTAAAGGAACTCCATAACATACATGATTTAAAGGAGAGAGCAAAGGGTGAGGTGTCTGTATCAAGGGTCTGAGCCTGGGGAATGGGAAGACCAGTGCCTTTTGGTTTTTTTTGTTGTTATTGTTACCAAGGATCAAACTCTGGTCCTTGCATTTGTGAGGCAGGCAGCAGAACCACTGAGATAAATCCCCGGCCCTTGTCTTTCAAAAAAATATTTTTATAGGTACATTTTAGGTATACAATACAGTTATATTCATCATTGGGATCTTGTACCTTTACATGACAGGTCTTGGTTCTTATCTTTTCCCCATTCTCCTAGCCTCCCTCCCCCCCTCCCCTCCACCCTTCCTCGTTTACAAAGACTTTGTTTCCATTCTTTTCCTTTTCTCTTATGAATGGGAACAGACATGGGGAGTGAGAAGACAAGATCAATTCAGAACCCATTTGGATGGATATAAAGTTGTAAGGCTAGACCAACATTCAGTACTGGAGTTCAGGAAAGAAACAGCTGCTGTGGGATAGATTCAAAGTTAATTTTAAGAGGTATGTTTCAGCCAGTGCTCCTTAACTTTAGAATGCATTGGAATACTGAGTGTAGTTAGAAAATAGTAAAAGAAACACTGGCACCAATCCCTCTCAAAATACCTTCCTCACTTTGAACATACTCACCACATCGATCTTGTCACTTTCTTCAGCAGTTCTGGAAATCCTCTTTCTTGGGTTTCATCACTTGCACTGTCACAGCTGCCTTGCCCTGCATCTATTTAAAATGTTTACCTTTCATGGTCATTTTGACTTTACAGAAGAGCTAGAAGTTGTGTGGTACCAGATCTGATGAATGGGACAGACTAAGACACACGGTAATTTTTTTTATAAGTCTGCCTTTCTATTGGTTGGTACTCAGCAGTAGCTTTCACCGTATTTTATTGCACTACATAAAGATACTTGGAAAAAAGGACTTCAGATCCACTTCAGAAAGTGTCAAGAACAATGAGACATGTGTTGAAGATGGGGTGGGGAGTATTTTAAAGAGGATTAATGATGATGTGTCTTTTAAAGTAATACAGTTTTTAAATTTAAGCATTCACAGTTTATTTCAACCACATCTGGTAAGATGTGGAAGGTATTTTAAAACATTTTGTCTTTTCTGTACACTTTCAATAGTGCAGGTCTTTGGTGGAGCCAAGGAATACAGATTTTGACAAATGACTTATATTCTTCTACTGTCAATGTTGGACAAATCATTTAATTGAAGTAACAGTTTCTGCTCTTGTTTATTGAAAATAGTAGCTACCTTTTGAAACACACACAAGTGAAGCAGTTTAGGAAGGAGATGGTCCATAAGGAGGCTTTTAATATTTCATAGAGAGTGTGTGTGTGTGTGTGTGTGTGTGTGTGTTGTGTGTTATGTAAGGTGAGCAAGTAAAAAAACTTCTGGAGGAAAGTCTAATCATCACTCATGTGGTATCACATGTGATGTTACAGTTGGTAAAAGGAGACGAAGGGAAAATCCAAGAAAACTAGTGAGTTTGATAAATAGAAGCCTTAGATGAGATAATTGTGTCCACAGACAAAAAACTAGGATATGAGAGACTGGGAGGAGAATAATTGGTATGCCATACTGTCTCCAAAATAAAAGAATATTTCACATCATGGGAAGATGTTAGTGACATTTTTTAAAGTAAAATATATTATAAATTAAAATGGCCTCATTTTTTGTTATATCTACATGATTGTGTTATAAGCTGTTACTGATTTCAACCTTTTCCTTAACTATCGGCATTATTTTTCCTATAGTTAGACTGGTTTTGTAATAAAAATAAAGTAATGAATATTCTTGAATTCTTTGAGTTGAGTCAGGGAGAAAAAGTGGTATCTCTGGTGATAAGAGAATCAAGAGCAAGGCCTTTCTTTTCTTCAGGTAGGCAAGAGAATCTTTCCACTTGATTGTTGGGTGAGGTAAAGATAAAATCTGAGAAGAATCACTTGAGAATTGTGTCCGATTGTGAGGTGCTCTTTAGCATGAAAAAGGGAGACATCTTCTGAGGGAGCGAGAAATACCTAGTGACAATGATGCCAGCTTGAGAAATGAAGGTATTATCCCCTGCATGGGAATTTTGAAAGTGTTAGGCTAAGATGTTGTTTTAAAATTTTCTATTAGAGAAAAAAGTCACAGATTTGATTCCCTAAGGGGCCAATTAACTTCTTCCCATTCCTGCAGGCTAAATCATTTTCCGTAATATCAGACACCTGTTTTGTAGAACAGTGCCAACGGTCATAAGGAACCCCATGTAAGAGAGGATGAATGGATCGCCACAGATTTATTGGCATCATGTAAAGGAAAACCTCCAGGGCATTCATTGCTAAGGTGCCCCATCCAGCACAGACCTAGCCTGGCCTGAAGATCTGCTGAGTTTGAGTTTAAGGATATAAAACTCTAAACCAATGCCCATGTTCTGGGAGTTTCTGTCCTGGAAAAGGATTACTGTAAAAGTATGTGTCCATGGAGATCTAAGAAACACATTTTGAAGAAAATTGATGCTTATCTGGACTCTTGAGTGCAGTGGTCTCTGAATTCTAAGGCTGGTTATTTATGACACGATCCCTCACCTAATGAGTCTCAGTTTTCCTGTGTATTCAGACTGTTTCACCCTGTCCGCACTTTACACAAGGATCTCCTCAGGAGGATCGTAGAGCATGGTCTCCAGAGAAGAAGCTATTAGGGTAGCTTCTGCGGTCAGACATTTGTTGGTCCCTGAAGATTTTCCTAAGTGGGATTTGATTCAGGTTTCCTGCCTGGAATGCTGCAGTTTTAAGTGTTCCCTCCTGGATTACTGTCTGCCTTCCTTCTGAGGTATTGCACGATACTTAACAGAAGCTATAGAACTGGAGTGTATTCACTTAGTTATGAGAGAATAATGAAAAATTAAATTGCACCTTTGTTCACCTTTTACAACTGAAGTAGAATGTATAGTACTTACAAATATGGATATTGGTGTCACACAGCACCAGCTTGTGACAAATCAATAGCTCTGATACTAAGGCTTAGTTTCTTATTAGTTCTATACAAGCCACTTCCCTTATACAGGGTGTATAAGTAAATGAGATAAAGTACATTTATGAATTTGTATAGTACCTAGTACATAATAAATATTTGATAAATATCAGTGATTACTAATTACTATTTGTGCTGTTACAGTTACTTTTAGTCCATACCCTTAGACAAGAAAATAAAACAAGTTTTTCCCAAGAGAAAACATTCATGTACCATTCAACCAGAATATAAGATTTCAATGAGATCGAAGTGAAAGCATTAACAATTTTCCTTTGGTGGCCAAGGTCTCTGGATAAGAACTTGACTTTAAAAAACTGATTTTTAGGCAAGATCCAGGATTAGGATATTATAAGATATTTACATTCTTCTCATAGGTCAAGGCAAGTAAGAAACACCTGTATGTAGGACAAAGGAAAATGACAAGCAAATTAAAAAAAAAAAAAAAAACCTCTTGCTTATCTTCAGTGGTAGGTTCTGTGTAGAAATACGTACAGGTCTGTGCAACTTTTCTGAGTAGGTAAAACAACACAGATTAGGGGTTCAAACATTGTTTGGCTTTAAGTCCCAGGTTCATCATTTTACTAGTTATGAGTTCTTGAGCAAGATACATAACCTCTTTAAGCCGTATCTTCTTACTTTTGTGGGAATTTAGTTACTGAAGGAAAAGTGGCAGACAGCATGGCATAACGTAACAAATCATGTTATGTTCTCTGTATGTGAGAGTGTGAACTCAGTGTGTAAGAAGGTTTTTCTACGTGTCAAGATAAACTTGAGACTTAGTTTTGCAGTCTTCAATTACCGTTGACACAGAAATTTGAATAACCCAGAGATTGCCCATAGGATCTTTTCCAAATTATGAACATTTTAATTGCTAAAATAGCCATTAGTGACAGTCACACAGACTGCAGAAGTGCACATGTAAAGGCTGAAGAGGCACAGATCTCTGCTCAGCACTGTTTCTGGCAGTAATGGCTACACTGACCTTGAGTGAAACAGGGTAATTTCATCTGCATTCACAGAAAAAAAATAAGTCATAGAGATTAATTATTGTGCCCAGAGTTTTGCAATATGTAAGAACAGATGACCCTGACCCTACTCTGTTATCTTTAAGGGTAGCTTTTATCTAATGTCAATGGTGTAGCATATAGAAATGAAATATTAGTATGATTATGTGGTAGAACAACAACAAATCCCTACTATATCCCAGTATACCCTTGTGCATTTTAATTTGAATAAATTGATCCCAGATGTTAAATCTAAATGTGATGCACCATTTTAGGTCTTTTCCTTCCTCCCTCCTATTTATATGCCACCATTAACACGGGCAGGTAGTAAAATGTTGCCTTTGAGATAAATGACATGTTACTGGCCACTCCCCCATGAGTAAAAGAAGAGTTTTGTTATTAATGTGACAAAAGTTTCATTTCTCAGGAATAAAACATATGTAGATTCATATGGCTCCAGGGCAATCTATGCAGGTTGGAGCTCAGCACCCAGCAGGCACAAAATGGCAGTTTCCTACCCAATGTACATATCTATCTCTAGTAATCTTCATTTCCTTAGGATATGGAGTAGATTCCCAGGAATTCACGTCAGCCTAGGAATGAAGTGTAGTTGGAATAATACTGCCCGGCAATATTTCTTTGACTACCCACTCATTATTCGATGACATCTCATCTCTTTATAACGATGCCCTCAATTCTTCCAAGGAGTTTTGCTCACAAAGTCTTCCCTAAGAGCAGACTGTTCCTTCCATGTGTGTTCTGATTTCTGAGGTGACAGCACTGTGCAGACTGGTGCAGTCTCTGAAGCAGCCTCCATCTGTGGTGCTTCCAAGAAAAGATATGAAGTCTCAGGGACACGGCTTGGTCCAACAGTTGAGCAGCACCAGTGGTCTGCTGACATTTTTGAAGCCTAAAGTCCACTTTGGTACACTTCAAGCCATGGGGGAAAACCCACTTCCACTGGAACCTCAAACTCCTTAAACAGTAGTGAATCAGAATAGGGACTTAGGGTGGGACCCCTCATCTGTGAGTCTGCTTCAGACCTCCTCTCTGGTTGCAGTGTGACCTTGAATAATTCCTAATCTCTAGGTTTCATCATGTGTAAAGTGAGGTGAACAGTAGTACTCAACTCACAGGGTTGCACCCAGTTCAGTCCGAGGCCGCTGTTACTATTGCAGGGGTGCCCGGGTCAACCTGGTGCAGGCTCCCAGGAAAGCGGAGGGACGCTAATATTGTGCTCTTTGGATTTGTGCTTACAGCGCCTCTCCTTAGAACTCAGCCATGAGCTATAGGATGCTGTGAGTAGCACTGGCCTTTTTTCAGAGATGCCTTGCTCTCCAGCTCTGTGGCTCTAATTTTAAATTACCTTTGTGCCCTCTAATTATTCCTTCTTTAGGATTGACTAGCTCCCCAGTCGCTGGAGCTAGGGAACAGTTCCAGCAGGCGTCCAAAATAAAACAAGGCATGGTTGATGTTTGAATTCTCACCTGAACTTGAATTTGCTTCAAGCTGGAAGCAAGGATTCATCATTTCTTTGTCTCTGTCACACACACACATGGACTTATGTTTCGTTCAACATTTGAAATTTTCAATTTCTTTTAACTTATATGTACTTGAATTATTATTAGGTCTTACTCAAAGATATTTCAACAGAGTTTTACTAGGAGAGGGTATTCTACATGAAATGTCCCAAATAATGTTTTAATGATGCTAATTAGTTTTTTCAGTTACCTGAAACCAGAATTCAAAAATTATTGACTAATGAAAATATTCACTTAGCAGTTTATTAAAGAATATCCATTTACATTATTTCTACACAGTTTATCATCTGTGCTTGTCTTGTTCTTAAGTACTACATAAATATCAGGTGAACCACATAAACTATTCTTGCCTCAAATTTAAAACTTTTGATTCTTTTTTCCCTAGACTATCCTTGAATGACAAGGATTCTTTTCTAAAGGGAAATATGAAAACAAGCCTCCAAGACAAAAACAGTATTTTTTTCTCCAATAACTTAATCAAACTTAATTATTTATCTCATACTTTTTTTTCCTTCTCTTTTTCTTGATCTTCCAGAATGTGGAAACTACCAAGAAATTCCAGAATGTGTCACCTACCAAGAAATTTTAAATCTATAGAAGTATCAGACAATTATTTTTGTGAACTCTAAAATTCATTCATATCATTATTTTTGATCTGCCTCATTCAGAAAAATTCTAATCTAGATGGTAGTAAATTCTCCGCACATTTCCAGAACGGTCAAATACCATTCCCGACTAGTATATCTCTATGCTCTCACTGTGGTAAAGGAAGCCCAAGTCCTCCTCTCAGTGGATACGGGATTTCATGTCGAGGCAAAAATGTTTTAGGAATGCATGAGATACAGCCACAGCCACAGACCAGCATCGCTGAGGTCCTTTTAAGGAAGGAGGGCTTGAAGCCCAGCCTAGCAAGTTATGAGACAGACTAGAATTGTTTGTCAGGAGCAAATGCTGGGGCTACAGCAAGTCTAGGCAGTTAAAAATGTCATAAAGAAAGACTCTTACGATGACAACGCTACCTGCTATTGACTGAAGGCCAATCAGTTCTTTATTGGATACACGCATACCCTCAGCTCATCCAGCATTGGCCTTTTTAGCTCCATCTTTAAACACTTGATGTCATTTTTTCCATTATGTATCCCTTTCCTGAAAACAAGAGGTGGTGAGCAATACAAAAGCTGGATTGACAGATTCCTTTTCTGTTCTTAAAGGCTCCTAATCCTGTCATGCTAGAGGGACTTATTTATGATATGGTTAGTACATTTCAAAGTTATTTTTATATATTTAAAAATTAAAATTCCAGAAAAGCAGTCATCTCCGAAGAAAGAAAAAATTGGAAAAAATGCTTAGAGGTGGAGGTACCAGTGTCAGGCTGCTCTCTGGGGACTGCGGAAGCCGATCTCTGTTACATCTCCCTTTCTCAGCTCTACAAAGTTTGTTATACCATGACAGTTTGCAGAAACTTTGGGGGATTTTTTTTAGCTTAAAAATATTCTTTTTAGAGTCCCAAGTGATTCTTTCTCTTAAGTCATATCGCTGAATATTTCTGCACTTACTGAGGATTCTTTTGGAAATGATGACAATCCTCTGAGAGGACACTGGGAAAAAAATGTGTTGGTTTCTCTCCTGGAGAAAGTATATGCATTTCTCCTCAAAGTTACTCTGCTCTGTAGATCCCTGGGAATATGTTAATGACCATAAAAACAGAATTTATTTCTTTAGAAACACTACTCTGAGGTCTCTAGGAAACTGTTTTATTTGTAAAGATGGAGAACACTAGTCTCAGAATTTTTCACCGAGACAAAATATGGAATGCAAATTGAGAAAACTGAGTATTACATAGATAATTGATGATGTAGTACTCATCCTAAAATGGGTAGTTTCTTCTTATTTGCTGGATTACTAAGCCTGTTTACTAGCTTTACAAGCACCTAAAATAATTGTGAAGCATTTATTCCTAAGACGTAATGACAGCATACGCATACAACATTTATATTTCGAGACACCCTTGGGTATAGCAGTGATAAAAGGTGGAAGCCTGAGGGGAGGGAAAGGTAACAGTGATACTCTGCACTACAGATTCCTGTCAGTTCATTACTAGGTTATTGGTATGAGACAGACTCCTAGAATGCCTGTGTTCCTTGCAGGCTTGTTCTACATAGAAGATCATATAGAACTCTAGGATAAAAAACAAATAGGCTGAGTAGAATGTGCTGGGTAGGTAGAAGCTGGATCCAGAGAGAAATTTCTAGGATTCTGGATTGGTCAACAGAGTAACATTTAAATATTGCCTCCAATGTACCAGCCAGACAAATTCTCTAAACCTCTGTGGCTTGGCCTAATTTTCCTTTCCATTTTTGATCTTAGATGTTTTCCTGTATTTCAAATGGGAATATTAAGAAGATACACCTTAGTGAGTTTTTGTGCTCCTCAATAGTGTGTTATATAGCAATGCATTTTAAAAAGTATAACAGAAGGAAGAGTAATTCCTAGGTCTGCCAAAACCCTAGTTTAATGCTGAGAGGCTAGAAATTCATTTGACAAGTTAGTTAGCCTCGGTGGATAGCACAGCACCATTGTTCAATTCCTAACCAATTTCAGAGATGACTGAATTTACCTTGCCATGGAGGGCACCACAGAATGGATAACTTCTCATGTTTTATCCACATGTTGAATCCAATGGATAAAGGGTGGTGGTTAGAATGGTAAAGAGCTTGAACTTCAGGGTAAGAAGAAGATTGATTTGAAGCCAGTTTCTGGTAATCATTAAATGCATGATAAAGTACTTGACACTTAGGGCCTCAGTATCTGCACCTAGGGAATGAACAAGTATTTTTTTTTCTTGCATATATTTAAAGGAAGATAATATACAAGAGTATTTGTACAATAAAAGATGAATTCAATCCCTGAGAGGGCTGTGATGATGATTATAAAAGTCATTTGAAACTCATAAGCTCAGATTCTCACTGACAGAGCCAGCCTATTGGTCCTGCCTGTGGTCTTCTGGGATACAGAAATCCAGTAAATAAACTTCGTAGTTAAGAACTTTACTTCAGTTCCTGACTCTGCCATTTACTGCTGTTAAGTGGTAGTTAGACCAGCAAAATGATCCTCACTGAATACAAATCTGTGTGTCTTTTCAGGAGATCACATACTTTTTCTGGTATTATTTATTGTATCTTGAGGATAGCTCATCTCAAATGACTAGTGTTTTGCTCTCTGTGACATTAGCACATTAGACTATCACACATTGCCAAATTAATTACAATTTTGAGATTTTCATCCTTTGTTAAATTGCACTGTGTCACACACAGAAAAGTGAATGAATTGATAGACTTTAACTCCTGAAATGATACCTTTTAAGTTCAAGCCAATGAGGTCTGAGGAGTGAGAGGGGGCAGACTCCCAGTATCTGTTAATTGTTCCTCAGTAACATCTGTTCCTTCTTCATGGCCTCATCTACTGCTAGTTCATGGAAGGCGCATTGTTCCCTAGGAGAATGAAATGTAATCAGCATATGACTGCAATAGGAAGGGCAGATTTCGTCCATAGATTGACCCCTCTACTTTGGAAGCTTCAAACGCAATCAGTTTGGAGACATAACAAGCATTTCCCATACATCGGTAGGTAATATGTACTTTGGACAGGTTTCTTACAGAGGAAAAGCAAAGCAAAGTCGTCTTGATTCAGAAACTCTGGATAACAGCCTCGTATTGTGTGAATATTAAACAGAACAAATTCCAGAGTTAATCTCACTTAGTCTTTATTGCTTTAAGTCAAGATGACTGGAATAAAAGGACACAATATATAATCTTCATTTCCTAGTTACTAGAATGTTTCAAGACCAAGAACAGATCCAGAATGATGAAGTATAAAGGATACTTAATGTAGGATGGAGTTCTTTATAGGTGGAAAAAAAAAAATAACATCATCCTGGTTGTACCCAAAGCTCAGAGAAACCATAGAATATCTGCTTAAATTAGTTCTCCTCTGCATATCTTTCCCTACTTCCATGGAAACCAGAAGCTCTTGGTCTCATGCCTTCCATTGTTTCTCCATTTTCTTTTAATAATATTCCTTGTGCTCATTCACTCACTAATTAGTGTCACCATTTGCTTATATTGCTAACAATTTAAATATAGCAGTTCCTTTGAAAATATAATCTCCTTGTAAATGCATCATCATTTTGAAGTGGTATCATAAATTTCGTTGCTGATTTGAGATCTTAAATGGCATATTTATTTATATTAGAGTCTGCCTGCTGTTCATCTTGAAGTTATTATATTTGTATAGTTAAGAGAAGTGATGAGCTAAATTTAATTCTTTCTACTCTAGAATGCTTTGCCTCTTGTAATCACCATTGATTGCCTACTTACTAGTCAGAATCAATAAAAGGAGTAGATGTAAAATTGCCCAACATCATGTATTATAATATAATAGACTAGTTAAAATGGAGGATACTAATAACATTCAGCTGTACAGATATTATCTGATAACGACAGTGTGTATAGCTCAGACTACAGAGAAACAAATGAAAGCTGCAAGCTTAAATATTGCAGTTAATTTTATTTAGGATTGAGTTTATGCACAAAACTCACCACAATATGTTTTTAATGTTTCATGAACAATAATATAACTTTATTAGCTTTTTATCATTTTAATTGTATTTCCTTTCAACAAGCACCAGCACTGTTTTACCTTTGTTCCAAGGTTTTCTCTGGTATGACTGATGTGTTGTTTAAAGTTCATTAGGATGAGATTATGGAATCATTAATATATATAAACCTATACCAAGAATAACAGCTTTTGATTTCAAGTGTATATAAATCAGCAAAATGTTGGAGAAGAGAGATAAAAAAGTCACTGTGAAGTGAGAGGTTTACTCAATTAGTTTTTCACATTTGCATGTTTCTACTGTGCTTTTAGAGAATAATTGTCATCGAGTTTAAATGTTTCTGAAATGATTGCTGTTTTCTATGAAGTCTATTAAACTCTGTCGTCTCATTGGAAGTACCCTTTGCATTAGTGATATTCAAATTTTAAGTCCTTAAGTAAGCATCCTTGATTATGGTTTGAAAAAAGAAATGTGATGTATACAATTTCAAAGCCAATCCAAAAAGGAGCTTTGCTTAGAAAATCAATCTTAACAATTGATAAATTACATCCTCTATTGAAACAGAAGTGTGCTCATGGCATTTTGGAAAACATTCACCATAGTAGGCAAGTTCTTTTAGTGATTTCCCTGACAAACATGGTCTTTTACTATTCCCTCCACCAAGAAGCCAAAATTCTTCTCCAGACAGCTTTCTAAACGTTGATTAGGAGCGAACTTGGAAAAGAAACCTTATTTGTAGATTTTGATTATGAATTAATTACTTAATTGCTATCTTTTCAGGATGGTTAATGACTATCTGGCTTTTGATATTTTTTTTTCCTTTATTTACTCTCTTATACTGTTTGCCTCACTGGAATCCATGTAATTTCCACCTCCCTTCTCATCTCAGATGCTTATCTTCTTTGGTATGTACTGTAAAGCAGATAAGACTTAAATTTCTAAGCAAGAAGTGCATTGGATAAAAGGACAGAAAACTACCTGGACTGATTATATCTGTATATTCCTTTACTTCATACTCTGGGCCCAGGCTTTTTGGTCATTCATTTGTACCTTCATAAGGAATACAATTTTGTAATAGAGAACAAAAACCTTAAAAATATAGTAACATCATAAACTAAGGACCTACAGCTCTTAAGAGATAGTCAAGAAAACACTCACTTCTTTCTCAGACATATACGTCAGTAATAATCATAGCAAGTCCTCACTGTTTCTTCTGCACTAACTTAACTGTTTTAAGTTTTGAATATGTTCCTTTTTTTTGCTCTGCACAGCCATTACATGAGATAAGCATGTATGGGTAAGAAAACTGTATTGGTAAGACTGCTGCACAGAGAAGGAAAGCAAAGCAGTGTACCTGAGGTAGTATGGCTTAAAAAATAACAGAGGCAAGATTGTAGTTGCTCATTTCTTTACACTCTTGATACCATGCTCTGACACCCATACAAGCCCAAAGTCAACTGGTCCAATAGACAAAACACTGATAGCCCAAAGTTACTATCTTTTTTTTTTCTGGTAATGGGGATTGAACTCAAGACCTTACCCTTCTGAGGCATACATGTTGCCACTGAACTAAATTCCCCAGCCCTCCTATCTCTTTTTTGATAAAAGGGACAAGTTTTAAAATGAAGAGGTGCCATTTTTCCTGAGCTTCCAAGTTTTGTTGCCAGTATAACTGCTCATACAATACCACGCCTCATGCATGGGACAAGGAGACAAACTACAGAGCAGGAGGGCAAGGCCTGTAGCAGAGGATCAGGTATAAGCACAAATGAAAATGACCTTTGGGAAATAACAACAGCTAACTTTATTGAGCACTTTTCATGTGCTAGATCCAATGTGATGCAGTGCTTTATCTAATTTAAGCTTCTTATAATTATTCCAATTTTACAATGCAGCAACTGGGGACTTAAAAGGGTAGGTAATTTTCCTAGGGTTGTATAGCTGCTAATAGTGGGAGAACTCCAACTCTGTGTGACCTGAAAAGGCATGCTCCAGGCCTTCCAGTTTCAGTTCTGACATGTGAGGGGACTGGAAGTCATCGCTTCTATCTTATTTTTAAAAAGCACCTAGTAATGGCTTTTCTTGGGCCTGGCAGAGAAGAGGTTACAAAGAAAATCACCACCCCCAAAACTCTGGTAAGACAAGAACATTGAGAGAAGCCACCCAGATCTGTACAACTGGAGCCCAAACATCCAGAACCACATACCGGTAGGAACATGTCATTGATAATTTCGATAAGTTGTTGGATGATGAATATATGCAGGAGCGTAAGAAATTCTAGGGATCCTCAGGCTCAGAGGGACCCCATATCTTCACATGCTTTACTTCCAGGAACTTCATCAGGTTCTCATCGTGAAGATATTGTCATTACTCTAGCTGGAAAGAATTATGCTCAAATATGCCCAGAGCCTTCTCCATAAAAAGGTTTATTCTCCAGTATTACAGACATTATCCTCAGCTACGGAATGGATATTTCTTCAACTCCAGGTCTCCACCCCCACCCTGCCAATCTCATCCGATGGGCATGAAAAGGAGCGAAGTCACATAACACAAGGAAATATATGAGTAATGTTTCAGCCAGGGAAGGATATACGAAGATCAAGGTCAATTGGCTTTTCCTTGGCTTAACCTGAGCAAAATGACAGGTAGGAGACAAAAGTCCAATAAAATATTGAGATGCAATCATAAAGTAACAGAATTCTCCCCTCTCCTGTACCTTGCCTCTCACTGTGTGAGTCCCAGAATAACAGGAGTGAACTACAGCTGAAAAAGCAGCAAGACACAGACTCTTAACTCAAAAGGAAAGACAAGAATAAAGACACATGTACACACCCACATCTAGGAATATCATAGAAAAGCTGTGGAAAACCATAAACAGAGACAGTACTGAAAGAATGCAAAGGGAAGAAATGTTTTACCTACGGAAAGATAAGTATAATAATTGCTGCGGATTTCTGGATAGGTATTATACAAGCAAAACAGCATAGATTGAAATAACACTAATTTATAATTCTACATCTACTAAAATGATCCCTCAAAATTGAAGACTTAAATTATTAATGTGGAAGTAAAAGTCACACATAGTATTCTCAAAAATACAGTAAGTGTTTAACTTTAAAAAATTATTAGAGTAAAGGACACCTTGCCACTAATACCCCTCTCAGTAACCCTCCCTCACTTCCAATGTACTCATCCCGCCCTTCCTGCTCCTTTATAAAGTGGTTCTAGAAGTCCTCTTTCAGGAGCGTCTTCAGTTGTGATGTCCTATCCCCTTTCCCCAAAATAAGACTTACCCAGAAAATAATCAACCTTGAAAACAAGAGATCAAAAATGCCAGCCCCAGGCAGCCTGTTCTTGCCTTACCTGCCATTTCTGTCCTCCTGCTCAGTGGCTACTTTGTAATTTCACGTTTGAAGTACACCATATTCTTATACCAAGTTTTTGGAATGAGCACCTGAAAATGTACCTACTGCCACTCCTGACCGAAGAGTAAGAAGTCCATTTTCCAAAGAAATATTCATTAACTTGTCCAGGGAAAGATACCTTATCCCTCTGAAACACGAATGATAAGTACATTGACTTAGATTTAACTCAATAAAATGTTTCTTAGAAAATTCACTACTACATAGTAGAAAAATCCATTTCTCAGGTGTTTAGGAATTATGTGAAATGACTTCAGTTCCTCTTTAACCTGCACATTCTTACTTTCTTCTTTGGGCAGATAATAGCTCCAAAAATAAGCATTTTTACATTGCTTTGGATTTGCTAACTTTAAAGTTTTAATTACATGATTTTCTTATGATTTTTTTTCTATTTTTGATCTACATTTTCTTCAGAGGGTTTTTAGAAATAGCTTTTGAGAGTTCTTGATTAAGAACATATTTCTTGTTAGTAGTAATGAAGCAACTATTTATTGAATCTTTTGGGGTCAGGGAATTACAGATCCAGTTTTATTGTCAGGTAGTAAAAGGGACTTTCTACTGACAATGCTCAGATATTTTGGAATCCTATGGATCACTTGTGATTGACAGTTCAAAAAAACAATGATCTGCTGTGTCTAGCCCATGTCATGCTGGATAATACTAAATCAATAGTAATGCCATCAGAACCAGAAATCAAATGCAAAATAGTTCCTTTGGCTTCCTGCATAATGACATTTGCTCTTTTGATAAATTACTAATGGGTTCTTAGACAGGAGACCTCCTGGAACAGCAAAATCTGGGCATAAATATAAAGGAAGAAGCAAATGTGTTTACAGTGTAGAAAAGAAGTGGCCTTCAGTTAATGTTCTGCACAAAGAATGTCCAAATATAACGGAATCTCACTTTGTAATAGGACATCAGTGAAGAGGCTAAGAATAAGCACACTGTAAACCACAACCTTGTAGATGTACTAAAACTTGGTTGGAAAACTCAACACTAAACCTTGTATTCACTGAGAAAAACCGCTGAACCAGGGGAAAAAGCCAATAAATGTATCCCACTTTCTCCCTGGAATACCCACTCTATTCCCTCAAGAAAAATGTTCAAGTGTATCACTACTGTATCATCTTTTAATAAATTTGATGGATTGCTTTACTCGGTCTATAGGGTAATTTGATGCAATGAACACATTTCAGGGAAAAAGGGCATTCATGTAACCTGAACTGACTTAGAAATTTTGTGACCTCTTCATCACAGTGGCCTGTGGACCTTTTAGAATATATTTTGATGTATATGCATATATAAAAAGAAAATTCAGTGAATACTGTCCTAACTGAAATGCTTTAGAAATTTGTGGTAATAGAAACTCTTCTTACCACACAGAAATATTAAATAGTGTAACAAAAGTAGATTAATTTGTGAGCTTTATAGAATTCCAGATAGTATCATGTATGCTGTGTTAAGTAAAAGAGCAAACCAGCCCGCATTTCCTGTATTTGTGGTGTACCATGTGAACATTCTTAAACTACTCTGATTCTAACCTTGAGCTCACTCTGATCAGGACCTTGCTCTACACTTATAAGGTAGTTGTACGTTTACATTGAAAATGACTAAAAAAAGGTCTTGCTTGCTGTAGAAAACAACAACAACAACAACAAAATCATTTCCTGGCCGTTTGACTACCTCATCTCCTAATGCTGTGGATGAATCTTACCGAGCTGCTAAAGTGACTACATTTGTGCTTCAAAATGCCATTTTTGTTGGATTTCCAAATTAAAGGGAGGGGATGGGATTTGCACTAAAGGATTACATGCAACCAGGGAACAAAATAATGAAAAGCTGCATTTGAGAAAAAATAACTCCTTGAAATAAGAGGTTACTGTATGTCAATATGTCATAGACAGGGAAAGTGAGCTTTTGATTACTTGGAGGTGAGGTTGCCAAAGGGTTTCTGATTTAAATTTCTAAGGCTTGATCAGAACATCAAGGGGTTTGTTGAAAATCCTCATAACTTGTGAACTTGACTTTTATTCCTTTGAAAAATTATACAAAATATTTTTTGCCCACATTTATATTCCATGTGGTACATTTCTCCTTGTAGCTTTGCAGCTATTCCTGTGCAGACTTTATACTTGTAACATCAGTGATTGAATTGAGTTTGAGCATTTCTAGAAAAAGCAGTAAGTTTTGGAAAAAGAAAAGTGACCCCAAAACTTAGCTCTAAAAATGTTTTAAAGTTGGGAAATGACTGAGAATAATTTGAATGAACATGAATAGGGATGAATTAAATATATCATAGTATATCCTTAAAGTAGAATTCTATCTACCAGTTTAAAACATCACAAGACATATTGAATGAAAAGCGAAACAAAGAACCCTCACTGTTAACTACTTTTCTCTCTATATATATATATGTGTGTGTGTGTGTGTGTGTGTGTACTATAGAATATGTTTGAAGGAAATGCATAATGAACTGGTAATACAATTTATGAAGAAAGAGAAATCTTTCAAGAAAATGCAAAGATTTTTCCCTTTTGACATTTTGTATTACAATAATTTTAGTTAAGAATAGATATACAGGTAGAAAGAGCTATTCAGTTCCTTATATCTTTAATATTTAAATATATTACTTACATTCAAAATTTCACCAAAACTAGAGTATGATCAGCAAACTGCGGTTAGCAATATAACAACATAGAACATTTTGGCCTTATTTTTAAATTAAAAAATAACTAGTTTGTTATTTTATTACTAAGAAACGTAAAAGTTAATTAGCCATTTAGCAATCAACATTCTTCCAATCCATGATGATAATTACCTGCAAATTAAAAACATATTGGTACAATAAATACATTTAAAAACTACCCGCTTGGGCCAGGGATTTAGCTCAGTGTTTCTGCCGCCTGCCTCCCAAAGTCTGGAGTTCGATCCCCAGTCCCTCTCCCCCAAAAATAATAATAATGAAAAACTCCCTTATTACTGCAGGCATTGTGTGGGTTAGTAATTTCATAATGAAATTGTCTGTTTTTTATTTTTAAATATTTGATGTATAAAGTCATGAATCCGTAAATAAGCACATTAGTGTCGCCTACATTTAGTTTGACCTTGGAGACAAAAGTTCTACTAAAATAGATCAGACTTAAAAATTTGAACTATATCTTTTCCCCTTAGATTGCCTGTAACTTCCAAAACACATGATTCTGAAAAATTAGCCAGTGTTAACAATTTGGTTTCCCCTCCCAACCGCCCATCAGCTTTCCACGTGAGGTGTTCTGTATTATGTCCCTACATCTGCTGCTCTATACAAACCAGTGCTGCTGTCTTAGAAATAATAGGCTCCCTTTTATTCTCTAAAACAAACACTGCCATTATGTGAGTTTGCGTTAGAGTGCTCAATTTTTTCACTATTTCTGCTTTCAGTTTCTTATGGAATAAGGGATCCATTATTTCAGTAATTTTGTGTATTGTTATATTTTTGAGGTCCCTTTCTCTGTCCTTCTGTCTCTCTTTCCTTCCTCTCCCCTCCTGTCTCTGGAACTTTCTCTCACTTGTCATTCACAGATCTTCTGATCAGGTGAAGAGTGTGGCGAGGACAGCAAGGCCTCTAGTTAAATGACGTGTGCTTTTCACTGCACCTTGAGCTGGAGAATTTTAGCTGCCACTTGGGAGCCTGAGAAAACTAGTGTGCCATTTCACAGACCCCAACTTCCTAAAGAGAAACTGCATCTGGTGTCAGCGCAGTCCAGTGATAAGATTTTATCTCTTCTCCTGCTGATACTGTTAGAGCTACAGCCAGGTGGGCATTAAATAAAGAAGATTTATTATGGGCTAGAATTGTGAGCTACCGGTATTTTCCCTGAACTATATCAAAAAAAGAGCCAGAAGTATATACATCTTTCACATCCATGGAGCTGGATAATGAATTTCGTGGTGGGGGAGGGGCTGCCTCAGGAATTTATCCATGCAGTTCCTTTTAAACAGCGAGCTTTTCTTGCACCATCAGCCTAATCTGAATAGATGACTAAAAATCTGAGTTGATAAATTATCATCATGGCACCTGCATCTTATGCCTCAAGAACCTTAAGCAAACCCAAGGCTATACTTGGGGATTAATTGAGCATGAATAATTTACCACTGCAGTTTACATAAGTGTAAGTATTTTTCTCATTCTGGTAAATAGGCATTTCCAGCTTTAGGAGAAAAATCAGAATTATTGCTGCACAATGAAATGAGCCATCAGCTTATTTGGCTATTATAAGAAAAAAAAATTTCTGTTCTTACCGCTGCTGCTCAGTTTTTAAATTGAAATGATTTTTCAAGTTTAATTTGCTTTCCACCATTTGCATGTATTTCTTTCTATTAATATTTATTGTGTTGATTTTTACCATTGCTTATAATCAATACAGTTTCTTGTTCTAATTTGATGCTACTGTATTTGAACAATTTACAAGTGGTACTCTAGGAAAATATTTTATTGCACTTATTATATGTAGAAAGGGGTGAGAAGTAAAGAAGTTGGAAATAAACCTCACCAACAAATCAGGGTTGAAATGACTTGTCACATGTTATCACTAATGTGCTTTTGGGTAAACTATTTATTACTAGTAGGTGACTGTTTTCTCATTCCTACAACTTATTGTACTTCACATTAGACACATTCAATGCATGTGTTAAAAAAAACCCTAATTCAGAGATGGACACATCCCAGGTAATCAATAAATGATACACATTTTTGTGATTTTCTTAGGACAAAATTTATTTCATATATCTTAACAAATTACTAATCTCTAAATTAGTAATTTAAAAATATGTTTCTGTATAAAACTTTATCTGATTCTTATTAGCAATAAAATATCTATAAATGCTGTTTTTATAATGGTTAGCTGCCTAATAATAGCTTTATGGCAAATTTTACAACTATATGTGTAGGCAGAAAGCCTAGGGACAGTGTTATGGGTGTCTCATTTGCTCATGTCAGTAAGTCTACATTATGATTTTATTATCTTTGTTTAAGCCCAAAAAGGCCCTTGTGGGAAATGAAACTGTCCACAAAGGAATATTATTATAATTTATTAATGCCTGTTTTACAAGGGGGAAATATATCTAAATTTCAATTCATGAATCCTTGAAGTTTTGTCTACATTTGATTTTCTCATTTACCCCATGTCCTGGAATATGCATATAATTTAAAAAGAATTTTTATTTATGTTAAACATTTTATTGCCGTAGCTACTAACACCAAAATCTTAATTTTTTCTGTCTCAGAGCTCCTGTATAGTAAGTTGTAGAAAAAAATATAAGTATGTCAAACTGGCTACAGATAGGAACTTTTCAGTGAATCTTATAAAAATCCATGATCTGTTTTAAAAAAGAATTAAGTGTGTCTCTATAGTAAGTTTAATATTTCATATTACACAACACCCACATGTGAATTGTAAAACTCACTTTGTGCTTCTTTTCTTGGTGAGAATTACAGCTTTCAGCCAGCCACTGGGTTACTCCTAGAAAGGCATGTCACGCTTTCTGCCACTTCTCCGTGGCTTTATTGATGTGGCTGTCACCCTAGAAAGCCAGTGAATTTGGAAATGAGACTGTCTTTCTGCTCAATTTTTTGCTGGTAAAATTCAGAGACCACGGTGTGGCTCTGGTGGAAGAATCCAAGAGGCAAATTCTCCACAGGAAAGATTCTATACTTGAGGCTTTCCATCTGCGCAGGCAACTGGTCCTTCCGTGAATACTAAATGGGAACTGTCACGCCATTAGTCACACCACTATAGCACTCACCATCCTACCTAGAAATAATCATTACTTAATTAGCCAGCCTTTCCTTTGTCTTTATTTCTCTTTCAGCCATGTGTAAAAATTAGGTCACAGAACTTACTCAGGCCTGACTCCTGTATATGAACTATGGCCTTGGGCAAGTTACTGAAAATGCCTAAGACTCAACTTCTTTTGTGAAGCAGGCATAATAACATCCACCTCATCTAATTTTTGGAAGGATTAAATGAAATAATTCACATACTTATATAATCACAGCCCCTTTTCATGTGTGTTGATGACTTCTAGACAGATCTATGCTAGGAAACATGAATTTTCTCCTATAATTTCTGCCTGGGTACTGTGGGATTAGGTCCTAGTCTTAAAACTTGGTCTGTCCCCTTCCCTCCAGATGACACTGTCTGCTTTTATTCCCCACCCCCATTAGTTTCTTGAATGTCAGTATTGCAATACCAACCACTTGTCATATAAATAAGAGGATCTTATTTATTCCTAACAAATGACTCCTCTTGTCAGAGAAATGGTGTCAATGTCAAGTGAAACAAGGGTCACTGCTTTGGTCTCCATTAAGAAACTCAGCTCTTTGCTCTATTAATATGTCCAATACCCACCTTTCTAAGAACAGCCCAAACAAAGAATTCAGAGCCTGGTGCTCCATGGGTGGGATGCTGAATGTAGTGCCCCAACCATACCACTTGCAACTGTTTCTTTGGGTTGGTTTTATAGACTCCCAGAATTAAGGGTTGTCGCTCAATATGGTTTCCTGTCTCTGGAGTGGGCTTTTTAGCTATGCTATTGCCAACATGTCTTTCTATTAAAAGAAAAACTTTACTGTGTATAGTATTATCCAAATATAGTATCCTGTTTCCAAACACTGCAATCAAGAATGGGAAATAAAATGTTGTAAGGGCTCAGTCCTATGACACATAGGGCTCAAAACTCTGATGTCATGTTGGCTAACCAGATACTTCTTTTCAGGTTCTTGACTCTAGAATAATAGTGGCGAAGACTCATTCATGATCACTTCAGGGACAGGCAGTGGCAACATCACATACTTGTTGAAAAGTTCGCTTTAGAAAACAAAGTGATTTTCAGAGAAGTATGCGCACCCATGTTTATAGCAGCACAGTTTTTGTAATAGCTAAAACTTGGAAACAGCCCATTTGCCCATCAGTCGGAAACTGGATAAAGAAGATGTGGTTTTTCTATAAAATGGAATAGTACTCAGCCATAAAGAATGAGAAAATGGATTCATTCATAGGAAAATGGATACATATTGAAGATATACTCCTAAGTGAAATAAATAAGGCACACATGTATAAATACCTAATAGTTTCTCTGGTGTGAATAAGCTGCAATAATAAGATTACCTAATAAGATCCTAATAAGATTACCGACATTGAGAAATGGGAAAAAAGGAGCTAAAGGTGTAGGGAAGGTGAGATGGGTAAGGAGGAAGGGTAATAAGGGAAAAGAAAAAAATGTGAGATAATGAAAAGATAGAAATAAAGTGTTTGTAGATGGGGAGGGGAGGAGGGGGTGAAGGGAGGGCAGAGGTAAGGGGAAAAATGAGAATCAAGACTTGTCATGTAGAGGTACAAGATCACAACAATGAATGTAACTGTACTGTATCCCTAAAATTTTCCAATAAACTCAATTAAAGCTGAAAAAAAAAAAGAAAACAAAATTATTTTTTTTTAGTCACACATAGGGAAAGAGCAGATGAAGAAGCCAGTTTTGGTTTGGGAAAGTATGGGGTTCTCAACTATCTTTACAGACTTGGCCTCACTACAGACATGGGAAATAATAGAGAAGTAATAAAGAGTTAACCTCAATGAAGATGCACACAGGCGTTCTTCACTACTTGCTTGTCTTCATGTCTTCTCTGATTTAAGACAAGTGTTTTCATTGCTTTGCTTATCAAATTGACTTTGCTGAATCTGTAGTGACAATTATAATATCAGCGATTTTATTAAGCTGTCAATTACTCTTCAGTTTTCTTATTCTGATCACAAGTCCAGGAGAGTGTTAAAAACAGAGGAGAATGTTTCTTCATGACCAAAGTGCTAAATTGCATACTTTTCTTTCATGAGGATACTTGTTCACATATCTGGCTTTTTATAAAATTTGAAGGATGCTCCTGTTGTATTTTATTAACGGTTTAAATGTATGCTTGGTGTATGATATGATAATTTGGGGTGCTATATCTGTATTTGGATATTTTATCTTAAGAAATTACCACTTCCTTAATCCCAAAGATAGATAGCCCCTAAGGATTTATTTTGATGAAATCACATTCAAAAGGAGCTTGTATTCAAATGAATTTGTAGAGAACTATACAAAATATCTTGAAAATCCAGTTTATTAACACATGAAAGGCTTACATTCCTGAGAAAATGAATTTATTTTTACATTGTTGGATTTAAGAGTTTTACAAATGTATCAAACTACCAAGAATTTTCCTGTATAACAACAACAACAACAACAACAACAACAACAATAATAATAAAGACTATCCTCTGGAACTAATAATCCATGAGATACACTTTGAGAAATGTTATCACAAAAGGTATCGCTGTATTGTTTCTTTATATCACATTTTCTTTTTTATTAGTACATGTTTGCAATACATAACATTTACTTTCTTGTGTGGAATTGGTACAGGTGCATAAAACATCTCAAATACTTTTTTAATCCCTTTCCTTCCCCTTTCTCCTCCATATCTTGCTCTCCTTCCTATTTTTGAGAGTATTTCTTCCTATTTTATTTACCTACTTCTTAGTAGCCATCTTTTATTTCACTCTTTATTTTTATTTTTAGGTTTCTTTTTTTTTTTTCTTTTTGGTACCAGGGATTGAACTCAGGACCTTGCATTTGCGAGGCAGGCAGCAGAACCACTGAGCTAAATCTCCAGCCCTGGGTTTCTTATCTAAGAGAAATCATGAACTATTTAAGTGTATGTGTCTGATTTATTTCACTTAACATTA